>NW_026042324.1:600000-930000 GCF_023856365.1 Brienomyrus brachyistius | reverse complement strand
TATAAACGATTACCCAGTCATCAAATTAATTGGTAGATGATTATTAGTATAATCGATAGTGACAGCCCTGAATTAAACTGCATTAGAGCTGTCATGATTACTCGATTAAACTTGATTAATTGATTATTAAAAAGCATTGATAACAAATATATAAAAATCCTAATCGATTATTTGGCAATATGGCGGAAGGAGGACAGTGCATAGAGAATTCGAATCTAAATAAAGACCGAAAGTATCATGTGTGTGGACGCACTTCTCATTAAAACTGAATGAAAATGCAGTCGTCTGACAGCATTCCAAAGCAGGACTTCAATATCAGCACATAACGACTGCAATGCAAATATATGTTAAAGGAAGGCATTCAGGTTTTATGGACTTACCTAATAATGCAAGCTTAGCCATAGATATGTGGCATTTAGCCTCTTGGAGTAGCCTAACCTGTCTTTATTATTACTTTCACTTAAATTATTTTGCTTAATTTACTGTGTACGATTCCTGTACGAGGGGTGGCATGATGGTGCAGTGGTTAGCACTGTTGCCTCACACCTCTGGGACCTGGGTTCGAGTCTCCGCCTGGGTCACATGTGTGTGGAGTTTGCATGTTCTCCCCATGTCATCGTGGGGTTTCCTCCGGGTACTCCGGTTCTCCCCCCCCCCCCCTCAGTCCAAAAACATGCTGAGGCTAATTGGAGTTGCTAAATTGCCCATAGGTGTGCATGTGTGAGTGAATGGTGTGTGAGTGTGCCTTGCGATGGGCTGGCCCCCCATCCTGGGTTGTTCCCTGCCTCGTGCCCATTGCTTCCGGGATAGGCTCCGGACCCCCCGCAACCCAGTAGGATCAGCGGTTTGGAAAATGGATGGATGGATGGATTCCTGTACGACAAAATCACAGCTGCTAAAATGAAGGCCAGCCCCATCGCTTATCCACATCATTTTACATAATATTGTACATAGAGCTAACCAATTAAAATTAATTATAATTCATTCTTTGTGAACGTATTTCTTTTGGCTGAACGATACTGGAAAAGTACATATTGCGATATATGAAGTTTTTGCTTTTATTTAGGAGTTGAAAATGAACTATATAGCCATATAGAACTTATCCAACAACAGAGTCTGACAAATAAGTTAGTGGTGCCCTGCGTTGTGCCAGCAGGCCAAAAGCAAAAGTGACAAATCACTTGCTTCTGCACGGTATCGTATCTCAAAGGAATACAAAATATTTATATAGGCGAAGGTCTTTTCGTAGCCAGCTCTTATTCACATTTCCTCTCTTCACTGATTTTTGTTTAATTTCTCACAAATGTGCCACAAGATCTATCAGTGAGACTGTCAGCATGGACATGATTGATTATGATTATCTTGGAGAATGCATGCAGAGCTCATTGAGGAGCACTGGCGGTAAGCCTCTTATACTAGATAACGCTGAAAAGGAGCCATCATTAAAATCGCAAGCTTGCTGAATTTGGTTTCCTGTGATTGAGTAAAAATGTTTTAGCCCAACTTATTGATAGTTTGAATGCGGCAGTATATTGCGATCCTTTCATGCATGAAATGTCAGGGCGGTACAGTGTTGCAGCAGGTAGCGCTGCTGCCACTTTGTGTGTGTGGCATTTGCATGTTCACACTGTGTATGTGTACCTTTTTCTGTGGATCCCGTTTCCTTCCACTGCTCAAAAACATGCAATTTAAGTAAATTGGACTGCCTAAATTTTCCATATGTGTGACTAAGTATACACCAATTGTAATTTATATTATATTATATTATATTATATTATATTATATTATATTATATTGTATTATATTAGGGGGTGGCATGATGGTGCAGTGGTTAGCCCTGTTGCCTCACACCTCTGGGACCCGGGTTCGAGTCTCCGCCTGGGTCACATGTGTGTGGAGTTTGCATGTTCTCCCCATGTCGTTGTGGGGTTTCCTCCGGGTACTCCGGTTTCCCCCCACAGTCCAAGAACATGCTGAGGCTAATTGGAGTTAGTAAATTGTCCATAGGTGTGCATGTGTGAGTGAATGGTGTGTGAGTGTGCCCTGTGATGGGCTGGCCCCCCATCCTTGGTTGTTCCCTGTCTCGTGCCCATTGCTTCCGGGATAGGCTCCCCCCCCGTCCCCGACCCGGTAGGATAAGCGGTTTGGAAAATGGATGGATGGATGGATGGATGGATGGATGGATGGATGGATATTATATTATATTATATTTTTAACTAATTAATCTTGAGCTAGTTCCTTCTGACTACTGGGGATGTGGAACAGCTCAGTTTTGGTTTCATTTGCAGACATCTTTGCAATGTATTATTTATTTACTGCATTTTCAGATTCATAGAACAAAGAAAAGTATATGTCCATGAAATATTAAATGAATCTGCAAATGTTACATTTTACTTCCCTTTTTCAACAAAACTTTGCTTCATAGAGAGGCACCACAGATACCTTTAATAGCAATGGCTTGTTGCTATCATTAGAGAAGGGTGTCTCCTTTTGCACAAGTCTAGAATTACAGTGGTCGTGATGCGTTCTGAACCCTGTGTGAATAGCTGAACTGTAATGATAGTGAACCATCTGCAGACCCCATATATAATATGATTTTCATGTACATACATATGGGAAACTTATGCACAGTGCATTAAAGTTATGCACAGACATTACGGTAACACTTAAGGTAATATTTTTTGTAATTTATAAACACATATAATAATGAATTCATAAAGCATTGTAAACATGTCTATAAATATTTATCACATTATAGTCATGTTTATTAGGCTTTATGAATGCTTTAGGAAACTCATCCAGTATTAAATAGTTTTAGTCTTAGTCCTTTAACGAAAATGCAACTTAGTTTTAATCATTTTTTAGTCAACTGATTTTTTTTTGTTTTAGTCTAGTTTTAGTCAATGAAAATTACTGTATCTTCAGTAGACTGAATCGACAGTACATGCAGTCAAAAGAAATTGACAGGCTTATTCATAGTATGCACATGCATGTACACAGGCACGCACATGGATTAGTCTACCTCATCCACTCCAGATTCCTGATGGAAACATCTGTAATGCTATCATTCCATTAGGTTTGAACATAGTCTTTAAGCACATAGATTTAACTCTCGTAATGTGGAACATGACAGTTCTTAAATGTTTTATATGGACTTTATCATTAAATTAAATACAAATAAAACCATTTTTTTTCCGCAAACAAAACACTTGCATATTAAAACAGGGTTTTATTCAACTAATAGATCAAAACAGAAAGGAACAGGGTCAAAGCAGTTTCCGACTTTGGTCAGCTGGCTGGCATGAGAATTTCAATTTGAGATTCAAGTCTGCATTATAAAGGTATCTATAGTGCATTATAAATGAGCGCTTCATAGGGCAGTCATAATGCATAATAAACATGCTATAATATCTTTTAATGGATAATTATAACCATGTTTGTAATGCTTTGTGAATGCATTATAATGCATTATGAATGATTATAAATTACTAAAAACATGGCCTTAAGTAAAGTATTGCCATTGACATTACCAACATTATGCACAGTAAGACCAACATTAAATACAGTAATCATAAAGTACATTATACTGTATGTTATGATACAGTCCTGTAATGTCTTGAGTGAAAGAGATTCTGACATTTCAGCCTAATTCTCAAGAGAGGACATGTCATGCATTAAAGGATGACAGAACAATGGAAACTGTGCTTTTTATACCCCTCAAAGAACAAATGAACTCAGAAGCTTGCTGTTCTACATTTTACTATGAAAAATATTGTATCATATACCCCTGTTGTACATAACCTGTAATGAGAAAAACTTGCTTAAAAATGGCTTAGCTTGCCTGTCTTAGCTTTAGTCATTACTCGCTTGGCGTAAGGGTTGGAATTTAATGAACCATTTCTGTCATTTTGAAACTTTTTTTTTTTTGTTAAATAATCAAAAACTGAAGTTACTGAATTTGCAGATCTGGGGGTCCCACTCTACTGGAGAAGTTCTGGTAAATGGTTTGACTCTGTTGTGGTTCTTTGATTTGTCTCAAGGCCAGTAAAGTAAGCTTCCACTGATAGAGTTGTTTGTTTTGTGCCAGTATGTGTATAAGCTGTCATATTGTCTTACTGGTGGTTTTATACATACTGTATATACAGCCAGTCCCCAGTTTAAGAACATCCAAATTCTGGACATCCTGTACTTACAATTCACTGCTATAAAGCCTATTGTATAGAAAATTTGAGTTAATGAACTCAGGCACTACTTTGTGACCCTTATGAAAACATCGCTCGGCTTGTGTGGTCTGTCGGCTCAAGGTATAGTGCAGAAAATATGTAGCACATACTAGGACAAACATTTGACTAACTGACACTAAATAAGAACCATATGTACCTTTTCTGACTTACCTACACATTTGACTAAAAGACGGAATTTGGGAACAAATCTCGTGTGTAATATGGGCACTGCGTGTACAGTGCTGTGTCAAACATTTATTGCAAGCTGTTAATTTCTCTGCAGAAATCTTTTAGATTTATTAAATGGCATCTTATCTACAAGCATAATCATTGTGGCATTTAAGTAGTGCACTCGATTGTAGCACAGCGTGTTATTTACCAACATCTGTCCACTGCAGTACCTTGGGCAAAGTCTTCCTTATTTTTATATGTGTGCTGAGATTCCCTGCATCCCTCCTTAGCTTTTGATATATGGGAAGTTATTTTCCGTAGCTTTCCCCCTTGCCTGCATAATACACACTTCCCCTTAAATAGAAGTAAACCCCATTTCACAGAAACTTTAGCAGAATGAAGGATAATAGATTCTGTAACTTCTTTTTAGATAAAGACATGTTGCAGGATGGTATCTGCTATCAGCAAGAAGGATTAAAATGGTGTCCTTGGCATTGCAAACTATAAAACCATCCTTCTGTATCAAAACCCATAATAGGAAATGGGTGTGGGTTATGTGCACATTTCTGGGCTTAATGTCACAATGATTTCAGCTCTGTAAGGAATTCTCTGTCCCTGTCAGATGATGAGAAGGTGAGTCAGAGGTCTAGTTTAATCCTAAAACTTCAAGTCAGCCATGCACTCTATTGATGCAATTAAGTGGACTGTTTAAGTCACTTAAATCACTGTTTATGAATTAATTATTTTATGCTATGTCAGACCCAAGCAGTTACATTTTTTCATGTAGGATTGCTATAGTAGTGACAATTTAGTTCGGACATAATTTTACCATTGCGACAAGCACAGCAGTGACCATCATTGCCCTAATCTAAACACATTATATTGAAGAAACCCCCCACCCCATACTCCGCTTTGTTTTTAATTAGTTTTGATTACCATAAAAGAGCCATTAACTCAGCTGAGCTGGGATGCTGTAGAAATGGTCCAGACCGTTCCCAACACCATCTGGTGTTCATAACCATTGAAAACCCTTTAAAACCATCCAGGAAACACCAGAGCACCAGGGGGAATATGAAAGTTTAAAAGGGTTTATACTTGCCATGTCTGTAATTCTGCAGTGAAGGATCCACATTCAGCGGGTCAGCTTTAATCAATAGGGATTCGTTGCAGCTTTTTATTCTTGCTCTGATACAGTCAATATGAATGGATGGCTTATTGTTCTGTCTGACACATGAAGGGAAGTGTTACTTGATGACTCTGCTATATGATTACTTCAACATATCTACCAGCTCTGCTTGAAAAACATCTATTATTTTACTATTTTTTTCATTAGATTGTTTTATTCAGTAATTACAACAGCTTTAATCATTTGTACAGGTAGTGTATACAAAAAGAGAGAAAAAAGTGTCTTGCTAAAAGCTCAATATCTGGGTTTTGACCTAACAGCAGTTCATTTTTTTTTTTTTACTAGAATGCATAGTAAGCATGCTGTACGTAGTAAGCATGCTGTGCGTAGTAAGCATGCTGTGCATAGTAAGCATGCTGTGCATAGGAAGGATGCTATAGTTGTATATTTGTTTTAATCATATTATAACCATAAACAGTTTTTGTTTAAGCTATACATGACCTGAAAGTGTATATGTCAGATGGAGTAGTGCTTAAGCCACTGTGGACTCATCTGTTTCATGGTGGGCACTGTGTGGTGTGCGCTGCTCCTCTGACACTGTGCTGCTCGTGTAGCACTGCACTGTTTCTGTAACACTGCACTGCTCCTGTGGTACTGCTTTGCTCCCGTAGCACTGCACTGCTCCCGTGGCACTGCACTAGTCGCGCCGTTTGATGGATGCTCGCTGAAAGCTCCCCCACCTCCTCCACGGGTGTAGGCCGCCACTCTCACATAAGCGGACTCTGTCACCATGACGCCTTCATTGCCATGATGTCTCAGACTGGAACACATTTGCATGTTAAGGGTGAACTAAATGTTTTTCTCCGGTCAAATTTTGTTTTTTTTTAATTATATTTTTGACCGACTGCTGCTACTGCTTGTGATACCATAATGTACAGATTTATTTGGTCTCAGTGTGTTTATTGTTGAGCTCATGTATTTGATTTATTTCTGATTTTCATTATTAATTAACCATAGGCCTTTTCGATCGTAATCAACAGCAAATGACTTGGTCTTCAAGGATACACAGCTGAGGGCTACTGAGACTTGAATTGTCCTGGTTAGTTTGTACCTGTTCTAATTAACTTTGACAGTGAAATACAGTATGCCTGCCAACAGAAATACATACCTTTTAAAACACCGCCTTTGTTGCCATGCACTATTTTTAAGTAATGAATATGTAATTATTTGAGTTTATGCCCATCTTCAGTAACATAAAGAGAAACGCTGTCATCTGGGTCCTGGGCACCTGCAGGCATTCTCACTGCCCATTAAGTGTTGTGTAATCTGGCTGGTGATGCACTTTCATGTGAGGAGTGGATTACATAATGGCCCTGTGTTAGTGCAAGCCCCCCCACCCACCCCAGCACCCAAAGGCCTTGGGACAGCTTAAGCAGTGTGGATCCCTTTGCCTCCTCATCTATAACATGCTCCTGTTAGGCCCTGCTCTGAGAGTGACTGCAGCATCCGGCTTTCCTTTATAATAGGAGGTGCCCTCTTTCTGCAGCATTTTTTCTGACACCTCCAGGGCCCAAGTCAAGTAACGCTGTCCTACATGCCTTTTAGAGTGTGCCCCCACAGGTGATCAGCAACTGAACAAAACCTTGGAGTTGCAGCCTCGCTCTGATAGAGAATTGTGTGTGATGCACATGATGGCAGCCATAATAACTAAGCTACACCAACAATGTGCATCACATTTACTGCCATGTGGCCCCTGAGGAGCAGGGGTTAAGGGTCACAGGAGATTGGCCATTTCAGGCACACATATTCAGAATTAACTCTAGTTAAACGTTTGGTGGCTGATTGAAAGGCACACATTACACTATCATGTGTATTTTTGGAATTTTTCAAGTCCCCACGCCTCGGCACATGCACTGTGCAGCTCTAGGACTGATAGTCAGATGATGCCCATTGTTTGCAAATGGAATTTCACTTTTCGCTGCTCATGTGCATACACACTGAGTGTGCAGAAAACATCATCTCGAGTTAGTCTTCAGCCTACTGATTCAAGACCCTGGCCTTCTGTGTCAGATCTGCATTGGATCCACATCAGCTCATTTGCAGAAAGGTTTGATCATGTTTTGAGCAGTGAGGAATTGTGCTGAGATTATTCTTAAAGGACAAGACACTCATACCTAAATGCATGTTGCTGTTTTGTTTCTGCTTCGCTTTAAAAATTGGACAAACATGCATACACAGGCATCATATGTGATCTGCGTGGTCCACGGCAATATAAGCTTGACAGCATATGGACAAAAGTATTGGGACACCTAGCCATTAAACCTTTTATGACATCCCATTCTTAATTCATAGGCATCAATATGGAGTTGGTCTCCCCTTTGCAGCCATAACAGCTGCCAATCTTCTGGGAAGGCTTTCCAGAAGATTTTGGAGTTTGTCTTTGGGAATTTTCGCCCATTCTTCCAGAAGAGCATTTGTGAGCTCAGGCACTGATGATGAGTGAAGCTCTGGCTCTCAGTCTCCATTCTAGTTCATCCCAGCGGTATTTGATGGGGTTGAGATCCGGGCTTTTGCGGGACCAGTGAAGTTCTTCCACACCAAACTCATCAAACCATGTCTTTATGGATCTTGCTTTGTGTACTAGAGCACAGTCATGCTGGAACAGAAAGGTGCCTTCCCCAAACTGTTCCTATGAAGTTGGAATTATAGAATTGTCCAAAATGTTTTGGTATGCTGAAGAATTAAGAGTTCCCTTCACTGGAGCTAAGGGGCCTAGCGCAACTCCTGAAAAACAACCCCATATCATTATCCCTCCCCCATCAAACTTTACAGTTGGCATAATGCAGTCAGGCAGGTACCATTCTCCTGGCATCTACCAAAACCAGACTCATCCATCAGACTGACCGATTCGGCACTCCACAGAACATGTTTCCACTGCTCAAATTTCAGGTGACGCCATGCTCTATGCCGCTCCATCTGATGCGTGGCATTGTACTTGGAGATGTGAGGCTTGTATGCAGCTGCTAGGACATGGAAGCCCATTCCATGAAGCTCACGGCACACAGTTTTTGTGCTGGGGTTAATGCCAAAGGGAATTTGGAACTCTGTAGTTATTCAGTCAATATCCTGTTGCCGGCTTTCACGCACTATGCACCTCAGCAGTCGTTGACCCCCTCTCTATTATTTTACATGGTCTGCCACTTTGTGACCGAGGTTCTGTTGTTTCTAACAGCTTCTACTTTGCACTAATACCACTTATAGCTGATCTTGGAATATCTACTGTAGCAGGGAAGAAATTTCACAGATTGAGTTATTGCGAAGGTGGCATCCTATCACAGCACAATGCTTGAATTCATTGAGCTCTTCAGAGTAACTCATTCTTTCACAAATGATTGAAAACCTGACTGCATGGCTAGGTGCTTGATTTTATACATCTGTAGCAATGGGTATGAATGAAACAGCTGAATTCACTGAATAAGCGGTGTGTCCCAATCCATTTTGTCCATATGTATTATATGTATATGTACTAATCATTCACCTGGTGCCAGCAGAGAAGCTTAGACCTGAGGAGTTGCTTTTAAAGCCAGCGCTGCAGTGGGTCAGGACTTTCCAGACCTTGTCTGCTACCAGATAGAGAGGTAGTCCCAGTTCTGCTTTGTGTTTGCTAATCTGGACAGGGTGGACACTCACAAATACATATATGTTAATTCATCCATCGATCTACAACCACTTATCCAGCACAGAGAACCTATTCCTGGAAGCAGAACATCCTCAGTGGTATTCCAGCCTGTAACTGGCCACATACACATGTGTAATTACATGCTATGAGAAGTTTAGAAACCTCAGTTCACCCAGCTGCATGTCTTGGGATGACATGAAGAACCCAGAGTACACAAGTGGACCTGACAGGACACAGAGAAAGCACACAATGACAGAGCAATGCCGGGATTGGAACAGCATTGTGTCAGGCACCTCATTTGTGTCGGAACAGTGCCCCGCTTGCCATATTTTGTGTTATGGAGCAGTGATGTAGTACCATATGAGGAGTTCATGAGTGTTTTAGCCCATTCTGCTTTAGGGCTTGAATTTATCTTGCACTATTCCTTCCCGAGGCCACCATAAGGGTATACACAGAAACAGAGCAGGCTCGATTTCAATGTTTGGCAACTGCAGCATTGAAATGGGAAAAATAAAGTGTGTATAACATTTGGAACAGTTTTTCAGCAGTTTTTTTTTTCTCTCCATGGTTGTATTCAGCAATCTGGAGTCATTGATTTGAGTACGTAGCAGCTGCATGAGTAGGATTAGGCCTGCTGAAGGAAGCAGTGTATCCAGCCATCACACATTCATGTTTGGTTGTTTAGCTGATGATGACAGAGCTGAGGTCCCAAAAGCCAATGCTGTAGCTGGAATTGGAGTGGGGTTGCTTTCTGCAGAAGCCCAGCTGTGAGAAGTGGATGAAAATCTGAGAATGTATGGTATGTAATTTTACATAGGCCTATTTATCTGACATTTTTATTCAAAGTGACAGTAGAGAGAAGGGTTAAAATTTGAGTGTGCTCCCTGAGATCTGAACCCACAACCTTTGCATTGTTAACACATATCTATATTTGGGGACTACAGGAGCTATTAAAAGTTCCTTTGTGGAAAACCTGTAAACTGTATACCTTTTACTATAAATTTGTATGCTAGGAATATTTCAACCCTTATGTACGGTGTTTTTAAAATATACAAAAATAGAAATACAATTACTCCACTAGCTAATTATCAAAGTTTGTTAGATATTTCAAATTTGCTTTAATATTCAGTCAATGATTATCTTCGTTCTGTATGAATGTATGACTCACTGAATTATATACATGTACATCCACAAGCTCTTGTGGGTATGAACACTGCAGTTTTGACCCACTTAAATCTAGAGAAGTCTGAGCTTTCAGCCTAGCCTACTTTTTCTTTACATCCATACTTCAAGCATCCATATATCGATATCAAAAGAATCATTTATGTCACCACACTGCTTGTACTTTTGTCTATAAAAAACTCTAGATGTAGCTGCAGTATACAGTAACTGCATGGTTCCATTTACTGCTGCAGGCCTACTTTTGAGTGGCACAGGAAGTCATTAATTGTTACTGTAAAACCCCATGCTGTTAACTTCAACCTTGAGTGATCTTTCAAGAATGGTTTAATTTTATGACAAGTTTAGACCAGACCCTGAGCAGGATTGGTATGATTTACAAAATGCAAGGTTTATGAAAGGGAACGGCATCCACAAAGATGTATTAGGTAATTTTGTGCCAGTGGACATGTGCCCAGGGATCATGTCAGCACACACCCATGAGCCAAAACATTATGACAGTCCCTATTTCAAGAGAATAACATTGACTCTCTGTTAAGGTCTGGGATATATTAGATGGCAGAGATAAAAATCTGAGTAATTATGACAAGGACTGCATCAGAACATCTCCGAAATGGCAAGGCTTGTGTGATTCTCGTAGTCAGCCATGGTGAGTATCCAAAAAGAATGATCTGATAAGGGAAAAACGACAAACCTTTGACAGGGTGTTGGGCATTCAAGAGTCATTGATGAGAGATGTGAACAAAGGCTATCCCATGTGGTACAAACCAACAGACGGGCTACTGTGGCACAAATGGTAGATAATTCTGATGAAGATGACAGGAGTAATGTGTTACAGCACACAAAGCACTGAGCCTTGCTGCATATGAGGCTACGTAGCTGTGGATCGGACTTGTCCTACAGATGCTCAACACTTACCCGGTCGTCTACGTGATGCAACAGGAAATGGTATTCATCAGACCAGGCAACCTTCTTTCCTTGCTCCCAGGCTTAGTACCGACCCTTACATACGCATTGTAGGCACTTTCAATAGTGGACAGGTCTTACCATTTCTGAGATGCTCTAACCCGTTCATCTTGCCCTAATGGAACGGTGGCACCGTGTGGCTCAATGGGCTGTGCCTGTAATCACAAGGTCACCAGTTCAAACCCTGCTTTAGCATGTATGCAGCTCCTTGAGCAAGGCCCTTAACTTCCAGCCCCTTGCAGATGACTAACTCAAGTTGAGGGAGGCATAAAGACAATTTTCCCATGGGGATCAATAAAGTATTGATTATTATTATTAATGATTTGGCCCTTGACAGAGTCACTTAGGTCTTTATCCTTGCCCATTTTTTCTGCATTCAGAGTGTCGTCTACAAGTACCAGATGTTAAGCCTACCATCGAATATATCCCAGACCTTGACACGCATCATTTTTACTAGATAGTAGAGATGCACCAATTGATCGGCCGAGGACTGGAATCGGCTGATTTTCAGCATGCTTGGCCTGAATCAGACACTAGCCGTGACATGTATCCGTTTTATGCATACAGCAAACCCATACGTACAGCGGCACAGACAATAGTCTCACAGCTGCACACTGACATGTCGATAGCATGGAAGTTCTCCTCTGTGAGTGAAGACGACGCAAAGCTTCCAATTTGTCATACATGTATATCCAAAACAAAATGTTCTGGATTCACCATGAAAACATGGTGAAACGTTGGAGGTAAACTGTAAACTGATTATTAAACATTTGCTAGATAATCTTGAAAAAGAGTAATCATTAAAATTGCAAAGCTAGCTAAGGTTTTTTTCCTATGACAGTAAAAATGTTTTAGTTTAACCCTCCGCTCTATAATGTCCGTACAGTATGAAGGTATGAAAAAGTCTGATCATAATCTAGCTTACTAGCGATATAAAGTTTGTATGTGCATAAAATGCGATGTTCTTATTAATAATATTACCCTGCACCAATTATTATTTGTAAGAGTATAGTACACTTAACTTTTATTTGGAGGTTTGTAACCTATGGAGTTTCTTATTTTATGACAAGTAAAAAAAGAGAAAAAGTTCGATGGGACTGTTTGGTATGTATCATCTGGTGAATTTAAACAGACTGTATAATGGTATAATTAACTGACATTCGTTTTGTTTCTTAAATCTGTTGCACTTGCTCTTGTTTGGTAAAGTAATATATATCAGATAAAGTTGGGTGTATGGCAACCTCTTTCCAGTCATAGAGCACTTTACTTTGAGACATTTAAGTGAGAGAAGATCCTGTAAGTTTAACAATTTGCTTTAATATGAAAATAAAATGTAGCATTGTAAATAAGCTGATTTTCATTTGTATATGTTGTCAATTATAGTTCTTAGAAAGAAAATCAGAATTGGCAAAAATCGATATGGGCTGATCACACTTGCAAAAAAAAAACCGGAATCGGCCAAGGAAATTGTAATCGGTCCATCTCTACGAGATAGTGAACATTGTTTGGTTCACATAGGGTGGTTATAATTTTTTTAGCTCATAGGTGTATGCAGCAACACTATCCAGACACACAGAATATCGGAATATGGAACAGCGATGTACAGCAAATCAAACTGGGCCACATAACCCCTGATCCTTGTGAATCAGTGCATGCTTTTGTTGCCTTCCTAGAGTTGGGAAGTGTAGCGGTCTGGCCTAATCTAACCCAGGCAGGCGTCACATAACGTACTCTGCAAGAGTCACTAGCAGGCCAGTCTGGTAACACCATCGCAGACTCCGATCCCCGCTGCAGAGCCACCAATCGCCGGCACAGGTGAATTACAGCACCGTGCCCCTGAGAAGGGCAAGAACAAGGGAGAGACTAGATCTCATCCTTCTAAAATGATTCATACTGTGAATCATCCCATATTTCATGCATTATATGTGCGCATGTGTGAATGACAGTTTCTGTGTGTGTGTGTCTGAGTTTTGCATGTTTCTGTTTATTTATAACAAGAACCTGTGTGTTTGCGCATGTGTTTATGTATAGACAGTTCATATATGTGTGACAATTTTTACAGCTGTTAGAACAAATGCATCATAATGAACCTTGTCTGATTGTGCTGGGCTGAGACTGCCAGCCCTGTTGAACAAAGCAATGTCATTGCTGGGTCTTAAAACTATTTCAGACTGATATTACCAACATCTCATATAACCAGCAGACTTTTTCCTCAGTTCCTGTTTCAAGAGAATGCAGTGTGTAGTTAGATTAGTTATGAACATCGCAGGTTATCAGAAAGATTTTATTTCTGATGGGAGCAGCTGTTAGACCATGTGTCAGCCACACAGCAACCGGAACCATGAAATGTGATTGCCACATCATCTAATTTCCCTTGGCGTTTTTGGAAGGTGCTGATATGTCAGTTAGTCCAATCACAGTGAAGCACCCTGAGGTGTGCCATTATGAAGCGATCAGACAGAAATAGCCATTTTGGACATAATTAGATTAGAAATGGGTTTTCAAATTTGGCATTTATATCAGGGGATGAGCAACAGGGTAATCTTTGTGGTGCACGTACATTATATTTTATTGTTGTGCAAACAAAAAACATTAATATTTTTCTATAATTTTTCCGTAGATAAAATCTACAGTGATCCCAAAAAGTATTTGGACACCCAGTTTTGAATAGTATGTCTGTCGTTTGACAATTTACAACCTACCTAATAACTTTTTGTTAAATGTTTTGCTTAAAGCACGCTTAAGGTATTTATCTTCAACATGATTGCTATTTTGTTTGGATATGCAAGTGAATAAATTTCTAACATTTTTAAGCATGGTTTATGTGTCCAGAAATATTTTGGGGCCACTGTACTTCAGGAGGTTAAGGAAACCTTAAAAATGTGATGTATTTACAGCATTTATACCTCTGAAAGGTATGTTTTTCAGATTTTGTTTCTTATGCCCTGCTGCACCATTTGATCTGCTGATCCATTCTTCATGACATCCTCCTTGTGTGGCTGTCAGCACTGCCTAAGATGATGCATCGTCCCCTATGCTGTGGTTTTTCATCTAAATTTTCTCTTAGCAGTTGTTTCAAAGCATATTGGTGCTATCAAATGGCAAGAAAATGAGTCATGAGCTGTGCAGTTATATTTAAATGCTTTATTTGGCCGCTTACTGTAAGTTTATTGTCAGTCTGATGTGACTTGTTAACTTTAATAATAGTTTTAATATGGTTTTATTGTTTTTCGGGCCCCACCTGCCCAATTTGACAAGAGTGCGCAGATTCAAAGCAGCTATGCTCTGTGTCTTGGGGTGCTACATCTGGATGGCCACTGTCTGAAGTGAGAAACTGTACAGTGCAGCTCCCTACTGGAACAGGCCTTGCACAAAGCAGCTATGCTCTGTGTCTTGGGGTGCTACATCTGGATGGCCACTGTCTGAAGTGAGAAACTGTACAGTGCAGCTCCCTACTGGAACAGGCCTTGCACAAAGCAGCTATGCTCAGTGTCTTGGGGTGCTACATCTGGATGGCCACTGTCTGAAGTGAGAAACTGTACAGTGCAGCTCCCTACTGGAACAGGCCTTGCACAAAGCAGCTATGCTCTGTGTCTTGGGGTGCTACATCTGGATGGCCACTGTCTGAAGTGAGAAACTGTACAGTGCAGCTCCCTGCTGGAACAGGCCTTGCACAAAGCAGCAAGAAAGTTCCCATCATCTTGAGCCGTCTGGATAAACACGAGAGTGATGCAGAACTGCCCTGTCAATAAAATAAAACAGTTTATCCAAGACTAAGTCCTGTTTATATGATGTCGTGTTGCCAAAATGTATATTTATATGCCTGACGTTTGGCCCAGCGAGTGACTCAAGCAGCCGGTGTCACAGTTTGCAGGGCTTCTGAACATGGGAGTTTGCCATCTGAAAGTCTCTCCCTCACATGAATGTGAGCCCCAGGCTGTCCATGAGAGCCCACCTGCTTGCATGGCATTATGGTGCAGGGAAATGTATTAATGAAGGCAAATTGCGGTAGCATGCAGGGGTCCCACAAGGTGCCCGTTGAAGAAGTAGGTCTTAGACCTATATATATTGGAGATAAGCCTCAGCCCTGTTATCCTCTCTGAATTTGATTCATGTCTAATAACCAAGAATTATGTTAAACATTGCCTGAGCATAGACATACACAGCAGAAGTGCTACACTAACCAGCATTTTGCCCTTTCCTACATTGTCGTTTGGCTGATGACATCTGAGTTCTGGCCTTATTCACATAACCTTACTCTTAATGACAGCCCACCAACAGCCTTTTCTCCATTCGACATGTTCTGCCCTCTCTGGTATCTTAGACCTTGTCTTTTTATCCTTTTAGATTGTTTCATAAATATGTGTGTGTGTGTGTGCTATGTATATATTATGTTGTGACAACCAAGCGATCGCACAATGTGATAAAAACCTGTTATTTTGACATTGGTAGGACCATTTTTTGGTCCCCACAAGGGGAAACTCAATTTCATAAACATCCGTGACTGCAATCAAAAAACTAAGTCTTGTATTTAGTTTGGCTGCTTATGGTCAAGGTTAGGGCTGGGTAGGGGTTAAGGTTGTTACACTATAGCTGAGATTAGGGTTATGTCCAAAGAAATGAGTGGATAGTCCCCAAAAAGATATAGATACCTAGCACGTGTATGTGTATGTGTGTGTGTGTGTGGGTCTTTCCATACTAAAAGTTTTGCTTTATGGTTAGTTACATGTCTTTTTTTAGAGTACAGCATCTCAAATACTGGGTATATTTATAAAATTTCCCTTTGATGACCTCCTGATTTGAGATCGTTCTATTGTGTTTTGTTCTTTTCTAAAATGGGATTATTGACAGTGTTTGAAGTAGACATGGCTCTTTTGCACGGTTACCTTTATCTACCCTTTATCTCATAAACATTGCAGGCCCATTGCTGAGGTGCTCTGGAAACCTCTTCATAACTACCAAAATTGTTTTTCTTTTTTATGAATAAGTTGCTTTGCAGCTGTGGCTACAGGATACTGAGGAGGGTACAATTGTGAAATCACCTGTCCAAACAGGGATGATGTCATGGAATATACTGTATGTCCTTTGTATGTTTTGCTCCATCACCAGACCTTTAGAGTAACTGCTACAGCCGCACACAACCACATTAGACAAAGGAGTAACTTGGTGACAGGTACAGCCAGCACTGAATGCGCAGTAACTGTATGTTAATGAACCAGGTAAAAAATAAATAGTTTAGAAAATGTAATGCCTGACAGACCGAGTTAATGTGCTTCAGTCTGTAACGTACAGCTAATTATGTTAGTATAGAATCAGCTGTCCATGAGGTACAGTATAATGATAAATTTGAAATCCAGTTCTCACACAGCTGATAAAGAGCAGGTCAGTAGTCATTTTCCACCGGAATCGGTCCCTCAGCCAGTAGGATGTGAGCCCACACTCTGCTGGAAAGGCCACTCCCTCTCGTCACTGCACCCAGCACAGACTTTGGCTTCGGCTTTTGCAGTGGCCACCATTGATGTGGTGCACTCTCTTGGCAGGTAGCTCCTCTGTTACGGATACACTGAAGTGAGCCTAACTAATGTAGCTGACTGCTCACTGAGCACTGGGCCTCGGAGGTTCCCTGTATCACCCCAATGGTGTCACTCAGCTCAGTGTGCTGCCAGATACAGATAAAGGGCCCCACGTGGCCCTGGCTTTGACATGCTTCGCATGCATGTGCAGATATACATCAGATCAGTGGATTACGCTGTAATGCATGCAGGTTATGCCATTATTTTCCACAAGCTCCCTAACTTTCTGCATTTGATTTTAAATATCGTTGTGTAACTTGTAAGATGTTGACTATGCTTGATGGAATTGGTTGGTTTGAATTTTTGCAGTTATGTTCAGCACCAGCTTCATCAATATCAGTATATTAATGGTAACATAACTGGGAATTTTCTTGTTTGACAGCATGATTTCTTACTATTTAGCTGCTGCTTGCAAGCTGGAGTGAGGATGCTTCAGGATGGTTAGAATATGAAAAGCAGTAATACATGTTCTAAGAGTGTAATCCTCTGTTTAATAAGTGTCGCAAAAAAGAACTGGTTTATATCATTATCTTAACGCCATCGGGGCTTCATGAGATGATTTCCAGAGTATGCTACTCAATTTGAAAATGATCATCAAAATCATCCATCAGCTCTTCTTGGTGAAATCTACCACTGTTATTTTGGGGGGAAATTGGGAAAATAACAGATGTACGGTTTTACAATCTGTAAACATTGCCTGACCTGCTTTTTGAGCACAGAAAATGACCTCCAGCATATTAACAGTTGCTCAGCGCTGTAACTAAACTGTCAGCTGTCACTTGCACTCAAAGTGCTCTGACTGCACTGACTTGGCAAACTGTATCTCTCATGAACCCCAAAACAATGACATATACAGTATCATGCACGCTGCACCCTTGAGTGGCTTTTACCAACACACAGGACTGTAGTTACTAGGTCTGAATGAATTAGGGAAAATATCAAATCTCGATAGCTAAAGCTTCAGCTAAATATTCAGTGTGTATGAGATTTAAAATATGTGATTCAGTATTATCACATGAGATACTATCAAAATATTAAAGATGGTCTATATTCTTATGCAAATCTAAATAGATTTGTGTACTTATAATTTAGTTTTGTACACCCATGCAGCAAAGCTGGTTCACAAAAAAGTTTTGCACAATTGTGTTTTCAAACTCACATCTGCACATATTTCCTGAAGCCACATTGCAATGACGAATCGGGATTACAAGTCAACAAACTCAATATACATGTGCTGAGAATGCTGGCATTCCTGGCAGCTTTGCCATGCACCCAAGGTTTTAAAACCCTGAACTGCCAGACACGGCACGGCAAGTGGGTGGGATCTGTGTGCCTCAGACCACGACAGCCAGTCAAAAATCGTTTGACTTTTGTTGCGGGGGTATTATTGGCTGAATTCACCTGACAATCAAAATGTTGCTCCATTCACATGCCATCGGGATGGGAAGAAATCTAAATACAGGATTTCCTTCCCAGTTTGTGCACTTGTAATGCTGATTCGTGGTTGTAACACGGCTTCTAAAATATGTGCAAGTGTGAAGTTGAAAATCTGTGATTTTGAAAGCACAAATATGCAAAACTTTTTTGTAAACATAAACTCTGCTGTACGAGTGTACAGCAGCAGAATAATTTTTTTTTGTGCCACGAATGTAATGTTTTCCTCGGGTTTCACGTGTTTGCTGTTTGTGGGTGTATACACAGTTGACTTGGCCACGTCTGTTCGGTGAGCATGACTGTCACGCCAAGAGCACGGCATTTCTGATTGGTGAGAATGTCACACAGGGAAAAAACACTCTTCTCAGGACAGTTTTATATCTTGGGTCAGACGTGCTGTATAATGAATTTGCAAAATTGCAGCCTGCATAATTTACTCACCCACATGTTTCAAATCACGATTTAGATTTTAAATAGACCTCATTCAGCCCTAGTAGTTAGTAACTAGGCACATACATACACCTCTGGAAAATTAAGAGACCACAAGAAAAAGGTTTCACTACACTCATTTCTAAATTTATGGATATGCACCTGTGTAAAATATACATTTTTTGCAAACTCCAGTCTGGCTCTTCCCTGCTTCTCATTGTTGAAGGGCTTCTTCCTTGTTTTATGAGACTTCAGTCCTGCTTCTAGGAGCCTGTTAAGAGTTGTACTAGCAATACACTTCTCACCACTTACTGTAATGTGTCCCATTCTTTCTAAAGGTCACTTGAGGTCATCCTCCGATTCATGAGGCACTGCTGGATAAGTGGACAGTCATTTCTGGCATTAGAAAGTTGCTTCTGCAATCTACCTGGCTAGTTTTTGGTTATTGCCAGTGTCTCCTTCTTTACCTTGTTCTTGTGTACTGCTGTCTTTGAGCCTGGAAACAAACTGCCTCTCAGTGTAGCCTTCTGCCAATAGAACCAGGATTAAACCAGGATTTAAAAATACAAATTTTTAAAACGTATACAGTCTCTCATTTTTTTCCAGAGCTGTATATGTCCATTGAAAATTATGTTGAGTGTATGTTTAAGTATGATGCAACACATCTCTCCCTCTCTTTTTTGTTTCAGGTCAACCAGGACAATGTGGTGAAAGTCGGCCACAGGCAGGTTGTCAACATGATCAGGCAGGGGGGCAACCACCTGGTTATAAAAGTGGTAACGGTCAGCCGGAATCTGGACCCAGAGGACACGGCTAGGAAAAAAGGTAAACCTGCCGCATGGAGTCATGCTGGCTTTCCCCATATCCTAATGCCTTCCCTTGTGCAGTGAAAGGGCAGGAGGACTGCAGCCTTCCTCTATCCACCCGCTTTGTTTATCCTTTTGTCCATTGCAGCACATTGAGGCCGACTGAATGACCAACTAATCAGCTGGGACACAGGGGCTGTCCCAGGCCCCCACGCTAGTCATTTAGCTCATTTCATGGGCATGGTAATGACACAGATGCGTGATAAAAGCTGTGCATGGCTTGCTGTCTTCCCCGAGTGCCTTGGATGAGATCCCAGTGTAAAGGAACAGGGGGGTTTTGGAGGCAAAGCCTGGCTCTTGCTGGGGGGAAATCTGCTGGAGCCACTGCCAGAGCTCCTGATGCCAGCCTGTGCCAGCTCCCTGTGCCAGCGCAGCCTGTTGGGAGCAGGCCCTTGTCTTGCTGGCGTCCAGCTTGGGCCCTCCTCCTTCAGCAGGAAGCAAACAGGACCTGTGTCTCCTTCTGTGCCTTCACTGCGCTGCTACAGGCCACTATTGGTGCTGGAACTGGGTTGAGCTTAGCTCATTATCCTGAACATGGCATAAGACTCTAGAAATCAATTGCACAAGCACATAGCAGTGGGTCCCTGTATTAATTCATCAGTCCCAAAACCATCTGCATTTCTTGTTCAGATTCATCAATTTTTCTCCTTCAGGGTTCAGTCCTGTTTAGGAGCTCTGGTCTGAGGTGTTACATGGAAAAGTCCAGGAGTTGTACTGCTTCTGGATTTTGTGCTGATTGATACACCTCAGTCTATTAAATCCAAATTTCCCACCCTTTCCTTTGTCTCTGATCTATTGTTGAAGCACCTCCACCTCCAAAGAGGGCACCGACCACTGCATTGTCCATGCGCTCTAAGTCAATGACCTCTGAACTCGAGGAGCTAGGTAAGCATGGCCAATTTGAGTGGTAAACGCATGCTCTAGATGATTGGAAAGGCAGACTGTACATGCGGCATGTTGGCTCATGTGCCTTTGTAAAGGGAAAGAACAAGTCAAAGTTTAGACACAGTATGGCTGGGAACCGGCAATATAATTTTATTAATTATTGTTACACAAAACTGAAAGTCACAGTGGATATTTCAATCATGTGACACATTTCTCTAATCATTATTCAAATTTTTTTCTATGCAATTAGTGGACAAAGGTAAGCAGTCAGAAATAATTTTTTGTTTCGTTTCTATTTGTGGGTGTTTTTTTCTCATTTTGATGTTCTTTCCATATGTTTCTTGTCCCCGCCTCACATAATTGTCCAAAACGGGATGTTGCAACTTTGCTTTCCTACTTCTGTTCTTCTCCATGAATTGTTTTCTCTCACCACAAGTAGAGCTGTGACTTTAACTGCTTCCGATGGTCCATCTATCCTTTGACATGAAACATTGACTGTGTATTGCAGATTCAAACATATGACTTTTTAAACGAAAACTTTACGTTTGAATCTTTAGGTTGTTCTGACACCATTTGAGATGGCTAGCATGGTGTCTGTGACAAAAAGCAACCATTTCTAGAACACTGGATGAGCGAGATTTATTAGTGGGAATTACAAAAGAGAACAATTCTCACCAGGTCTCCATTTGTTAGAGTAAACTAAAAATGGGCTCCACAGTCAGGAAATAAGGCTGCTGCCCTTTCAGACCTGTTCTGTTTGTGTACCTCCGTGTCTCTTTTCCATTTCCATTTCACAGCACTATTATTAAGAACCTACCAGCATTTGTCTGTGTTTTTTCCTGTTTGTGAGACCACACAGCCCCAGACCCCTTCACAATGTCTACAGACAGAATTAGTGTTAAGTCTGTCTGACCACAAAAACACATCCTAACTTCCTAAACTGTACCTGTTTCATTCAGTGTCTATTAGTATAAACTGAAAAACAGATAAGATGTCTTTTTTTGTCCAAGATACTATCATTAGCGAATAGCACAGGAATTGTGGGCAGCTAAGACCTGCTGTAGATGTACTGCAGGCCAGAGTCACTGAGGCATATTGATTTGTTTATTAATCGAAAGTAATTGTTAAGAAGACTAGGGGTGATGCAGAGCAATAATTATTGATACACTTCTATTAAGTCTATAAATTTATCCACGTTTATTATAATAAATGTTTTGAAAACTGAGGCGGCATGGGGGTGCAGTGGTTAGCACTGTTGCCTCACACCTCTGGGACCAGGGTTCGAGTCTCCGCCTGGGTTACGTGTGTGGAGTTTGCATGTTCTCCCCATGTCATCGTGGGGTTTCCTCCGGGTACTCCGGTTTCCCTCCCACAGTCCAAAAACATGCTGAGGCTAATTGGAGTTGCTAAATTGCCCGCATGTGTGAGTGACTGGTGTGTGAATGTACCCTGCAATGGGCTGGCCCCCCATCCTGGGTTGTTCCCTGCCTCGTGCCCATTGCTTCCGGGATAGGCTCCGGACCCCCCATGACCCAGTAGGATAAGCGGTTTGGAAAATGGATGGATGGATGGATGTTTTGAAAACTGAGTAATATATTGGCCTTTTTTCTGTAATAAAATATCAAGCACTTTTAAGGAGTTTAATGTTGTGAAAGAAATAGCAAAATAAAAATACTACTTGTAATAGTTCTATCCAAGTAATAACTTTTCAGGTTTTTCACAAAAAATACAATATACAGTGGCTTTAAATCTACCAAATAATTAATTGAATATATATTTATGTGTCTGTGTGTATACACACACACACTTTTTTGCTTTGTAAAGAATTTATATGGTACAGTACAGTACACATGTAAAAAGTCTCTCCCAAAAATGTGTACTGTTTGATGTAGTGGAAGTCTCATGGCAATTCATTTTTTTTTTCATTGAGAGTTTTTAATTACTTTTTTTTAATTAAGGTCTGTACTGAAATACAAGTTCCAGACAAATTACATTAGAACAAAGTTACATACTACATTTGTCTTAATCTATTTTTTAAGCGCAGAATTTAGTAAAATTTTGTATGTGGTTGTATGCAAAAAAAATTTTTTTCAGTCATATTCTCTTTTCTGCAGTTGAATTCACATGAAATCGCGTTGATTCCCAAAACCCGCATAGGACATAGTTTGAGAGAATATTGTTAGTTAAATATGATAACCTCACTAGTTTGCCTTCCATCTCTCTCATAAAGCATTTTTAAATTATGTAGTATATGAATAGATGAAACTAATCCCACTGAGGTAGAATAGACAAGATCAGAAAGGATTTTCCTCTCTTTCCCATCTGTTCCCATGCATTGACCTTGTGCCAAGGCTAAAATTGATGTTATTCTTTCTGAACTGAATTACAATATTTGTCCCACCTCCTTTTCCAGCTACGTAATGTGAAATATGCCTCTAATGTTTTGTATCTATTTATTTTGTCTGTAATGACCCTCTGGTAAAAAGAAAAGTTTTCTGTATTCTTATGCTTGGGAAGGATATTAGCACAGGCCTTACTGTACCTCCATATCAGCAGAAATAAAAGGCTCTCTAGGGAGATATTAAGTTATGAAAATGTTTCCTAGCACTTTTCTAGTAACTTTGCCTTCTGCAGCGTGTGAGACTCTGCCTTTCTTAGGTCATCCTGCTTTTCTCTGTGGTTCCTGCCTGTGCTTTTCATGGCATTTCCATGTTCACTGATGTTATTGTGGTCAATGGCAATCAGCAGCCACAGAGTTACCTTGGCCTGTCTTTTCTAAAGGTTTCTTTTTTCTTGTCTATGTTGATCACTGTTTCTCTGCAACTTTTTGTTGGTGTTTCTGCTGTTACATGTATACACAGGAGTATCAGTGGTGTGTCAATAAGGTCAAAATGTTCCACAGTCTGTAAAACCATTTCAAAGACATTGTGTGTATATTACTGGTTTAAAAACCTGCTACTCCAGTGTAGTTTTACTTAAATCGACAGTCGCAGTGTCAAAACCAATTCAGTGTATGAATAGCTGCCATGAAACTCATTGTACAATCTGTAGTCTGGATTCAGGTAAACAAACAATGTCACAAGTTAGCAATGTAGTAATTTTGTATCTGTTCTGGGGAGAAAAACATATAATTACAATTATAATTAGTACTAGCTGAATCTGTTCTTCCACTATATCTCGTGCTTATTTTTTGGAAATAAGCAGAACCTCCTTTTATAGTTAAATCAGTGCTTTAAATAGGAAATTCACTTCACTGTGTAGGGAGTTGCAACTAGTAGAATATTTTTTGTCTTTGGAGTTGTATCTCAAGTATTAAAGTTTGATTTTTTTGTTTTCAAGCCACCTTGAGGAAAAAGAAGGCTGGTAAGTTTATACAGGCATGTTTTATACAAAAAATTTTATTTTAGTAATTTCTTTATTATTTGACCACACATTTTTCGTGTTTTATTATTTAAAAAAATGTGCTGATTTATTGATCTGTCAGCTTTGTGTATTAAGTTTGCATGGTAACTGTTTTCTTTCTCATAGTATATTTATAAAGCACCATGAAAAGCGGCATGATGTTAAAAATGCACTCAAATAATTTCAAGCCTATATTTAAACAAAGACATATTTTTTCAGTTGTGAAGATGGTTATTTTAGTGGTCAACTACAACCTTATATATTCTGTATTACCATGGTATTTTTTTATAAAAATATATGTAATTTATAAAACAAATTCTGCGTTATTTATGAAATATATTTTTAAATATCACATACACTTCTATGCCATCATTTGAGGGTTATTCCTGTACATATTACAGCACTCTGTTTGAGTGTCTAAATACCATAAATCTGTATTTACCTTAATTTGGTCCAAGAATAATCTCTCTTTTCTTTTTGAAAGCCCCCTTTACTCTTTAAAATATATGATTCTATAAGATATGTAAACAATACAGCACAAGATTAAAGGTAACAGGGCATTTGGTGTCCAATTTTTGATTTGCTTTTTACGTAAGGAAAGAGATTCCACAAATTATTTCTCCCAACAGTAGACACTATTTTCTTTAAAGCCATTATAATATTTCAGCTTCTTTGACTCAGTGAGACACAAGCTGTTGCCATGGCAATAGTGCTGCATTTGTTTAATATAGAAACATTCCACCTGGAAAGCAGAGTCAAAGACATTTCAAGTGTTTCTGTTGCAACTTACCATATTAATCTGATGGTTTCAAGAGGAGGAGTAGTCTGGGCTGACCTGGTCCCCCATCCAGTGATCCATTGATATGTTAGGAGGCTCTGCATTGGGAAGGGAAGCTGCTGGTGATATTGTGGTGGTAGGTAGTGTTAGTAGAAAAACAAGCTGGATTCAAGGGAGGATAAGGTCTTCTGCAAATGGGTGTGTTCAGATTTATTTGCCCCTCTCTGCACATAGAATCCAGAAATCCTTTTTCTGACTGTATTATATGAAATGGACATTTTAAGCCTAATTTTTCATATATGTATTTTTGTAAATCTGAAATTTACAGTCCTCCAGAACCATGATGCTGAAGTGGGGTGGATTTAGCTGGCTCTGCTTGTGTCTGTCAGACAGGAGCAAATTTTTTTTGTAGTGTTCTAGATGTTCTAGGTTGCTTTAAATTAGATGTCCTTCTAACACAGCTCGTTTCATTAACCTTGCTGAATAGTATGCATTCTCCCTTTCTATTTGGCATTCTGCTTGTTAGATGATCAAAAGTATGGCTGTAGTTGGTATTCAGTGATGAATAAATGTGAAACTATATCTTCCACTAGTCTCATTAAAGCTCTGTTCTGCTTACAGAATATAAGATAGAATACCTAACAGAGATACCAATACCGTTGGAGCAATCCATGAGCCTTGTGTGGCTTACAAGATGACAGTGCATGTGGTCTAACTTGCTGCCTCATGGCACACCCTGTCCAGCACTGAACTTCCTTCTCTTCCGTTTCTGTATAGATGCTAAGCCTTCAAATATTGAGGGTCTGAAGAAGAGGATTGTTTTTCAAGTCACACTAAGTAATCACCCAATGCATGGTGGCTTCACAAACAACTGCTAGCATGTTGCGCAGCAGCTTGGGCCTAAGAGCAGTCTGATCAAACAGATAAAGCTTGCACGGCTTTGACGTTGACCACTGTCTGAAATTCTGATTCTGTTTGGTTTTCATATTCTCTTATCTGCATTATGGAAAGGATCTTTAATCACTGGCTTGATGGCTGATTGAGATAGTTTGTTGGAGGATGACTGGCAGGTTGTCAAGGGCTATGGCTTATGTTTTCCAGACAAAGTGGATGAGATGCCTTCCCAGAAACCCACACGGGAAAATGTGTCTGTTGACATGAGGGTTGCTACCATCAAGCCGCGACCATCCAGCAGGTGTTTTGCTACAACCACTGACATGGATGTAAGTAGAGCCGGCCTCATCTCTCTTGGGTGCTGCTCCACTTTGAGCAGAAGTGATGAGGTGACTACAGTCCTGCGCATGAAACTTGTCAGAGCCCGAGACATGGGGGAGATACAGATTGTCTCCTGCTAAGAAAAAAATGATTGAAAATATGGTTGAATCATTTGCCTGTTCCCTCACAGGAGAGCTGTGCTTCATTTCATAATAATTGTTGTATCTGTTGTATCAGAGAGATTGTTTCCCTTTTGAATGTCAGAGAGTTCGTTCACCTTAATCTGATGCCAAGACTTCAATGTCCCACAGGAATCAATCATTTTTAAAAAAGACGAATGAGCCACACCGTTATTTTCCATGATTTTATTTTTTTGTGCAATGGGACCAGTTAGCAAGCAGGTATGCCTGTTCGACCTCATAGTGTCTCTTCTTCTCTTAACCTACTCTCTTATTCTAGTCTGTGTATGATTGCCAGGGTGTGGCCGCCATACCCCCAACAGTGCCAGGGAGTTCGAGAGGCTCCTACCTGGGTGTGCCAAAGGGTACGATGAGAAGGCAAAAGTCAATAGGTGATGTCCCTGCTCTGCTGTACCAGTTCAGCTCCTTCCTCTCCACTGCAACTTCATTCTTACATTGAGGCACAGCACCTCAAATGCTCAGTAACACTTGACATCTCAAGATCATAAAGGGTTATTCTTGGTTCACAAAAAGTTTGATGACGTGATGTACTGAGATACAGCAGATCACACATCCTTTTCCTTTAACCTTTTTGAATAAAATGCAAAATCTGTTTAGATTTTGATGAGACAGAGTCTTTCAATTTTCCAATTAGGTATAAGATTTAATAGTAGGAAATATGAAATACCAGTGGCTGGATGACTGCAGCAAGTGCACTTATATCCCCACTTCTCCAGTATATCAGATGTCCCTTGACATTTCCTATGTGCTCTGACTGAAAGAGAAGACTTTGATCTGCAGGGAGTTTTCACTCCGCTGAACTATTGATTGGTAGATAACGGCATGATCTAAGTGTAATGGCTTTATGTCTTGGGATGTGTGCACTAAATCAGGAGGTGAAAGTGCAGAAGCACACATTAGCTTAATACAGGAGAGCACATTCCAATCACTTCTGCAGTCCTGCTTCTCTTTGCCTCCAGTTTGGCTTTATCCACTATTGGTATTGGAAGATCTAAGACAAATGTGATTAGTTTGATGATATTTTCAGAGATGTCCTTAAATTGTTCTCTGTTTTGCTAAATCACTGCAATCCACTCACTACTTTAAATACTTAAGCACAAAGAACTAATTATGCAAAAGCTGAAAAATATGAATTGCACTGTCGATTTGTTGACTGGTCTCCACATGTATTAAGAATTATGGTATTTTTTTTCCTCTAAATTTTACAGTAGTGGTCCTGTACCTTCTTGGTTTATGAGGTACATGGATCTAGACTCTGTCCATTTATATTTATATTTTTTTAGCCATTCAATTCCTGAAATTGTTGAAGTATTGAATTATGTTACATTTTCCCGAAGTTCTTCCCATTTACCCATGTCTTCCACTTATTTTGTTTAATTAGATGAGTGATTTCTCTGTTTCATAGGAATCACTGAAGAGGAGAAGCAGTTTCTTACGCCTCCTTTGCTGAAATTTACCAGGAGCCTTTCTATGCCTGACACATCAGAGGATATTCCCCCTCCACCAGCGATCTCTCCTCCCTCTCCCCCTTACAACACCCCCAAATCACCCACAGCAAGAGGCTATGGCACTGTCCGACAAGGTTTCAACCAGAACTCTGCAGCTAAAGGGCCTGCCTCTAATCGGGGGGATGCT
Organism: Brienomyrus brachyistius; assembly: GCF_023856365.1. Classification (NCBI taxonomy): domain Eukaryota; kingdom Metazoa; phylum Chordata; class Actinopteri; order Osteoglossiformes; family Mormyridae; genus Brienomyrus; species Brienomyrus brachyistius. The sequence continues at coordinate 902,239 of NW_026042324.1, read as the reverse complement.
AATGTGGGCACTATCCGCCGGGACAAAGGAATGTACTATCGGCAGAATTCGGAGCAGTACGAGGCAGAGGACTACAAGCAGAATGCCTCATCTCAACAGAACTTTCGTAACCGTAGGGCCCATGTGCCTGAAAACCCATACTCAGAGGTGGGAAAGCTGAGCAACAAGGCACTGTATGTGCCCGCCAAGCCAGCAAGGAGGAAGGGCATGCTGGTGAAACAGCCCAATGTGGAGGACAGCCCCGAAAAGACGTGTTCCATCCCCATTCCCACCATCATTGTGAAGGAGCCCTCCACCAGCAGTAGTGGCAAGAGCAGCCAAGGCAGCAGCATGGAGATAGAAACCTCCACACCAGATCACCCAGGTCAGCTGCGGCCCGAGGATGGACTAAACCTCAGCAACCCATTTGCAGCGGCCATTGCTGGTGCAGTACGGGATCGGGAGAAGAGGTTAGAAGCCCACAGGAACTCTCCTGCTTTCCTTTCCACTGACATGGGTGATGAGGATCCGGTGCCCACCCCTACCCCCCGCCTCCGGCAGTCAAAATCCATTGATGAGGGCATGTTCAGCAATGATGAGCGGCTGCGTAAACTGATGGCTCCTCCATCCTCGCTCTTGGTTATTCCTCAGGGAGGTGGCAACGTGACTGATTTCAACACTCCTGAGCCCACCTTAGTGAGGGAACCTCTCAGCACGCGGACAGGAAACAGTCCCAACCTTGACAGTCCTGTCAGCTTGCCTACGAGCAAAACGTACAATACTAATGGCGGAAACTATGTGCATCCTGTTACGGGCAAAGCACTGGACCCCAACTCCCCCCTGGCTCTCGCATTAGCTGCCAGAGACCGGGCCATGAAAGAACAGGTTCAGCCACAAACCCAGAAGAATGAGTCCCCCAAACCCGACCTCAATAAGCCTCTTTTCATCGACACCAAAATGCGCTCCAACATGGAACCCAGTTTTGCTACGACTGCCACCATGGGGCGGCCAGGCCAGCGTGGGGGCCTAAGAAGGCAGATGACAGAAGCCAAGTATGAGTCTGACTCAGCCAAAGAAGAGAAGAAACAGGAGGAAAAGAAAAATATGTTAATAGACGTTGTAGACACCTCTCAGCAGAAGTCTGCTGGCCTCCTAATGGTGCACACTGTGGATGGGACCAAGACTGAAGAGAACAGCATAGTCAAAGGTGGAGAAAGGGAGGAACCTACTGTTCCTGACAGTGCCCCCACTGAGCTGCGAGACCCTAACCAGCCAGCCCCCAATCAGGCGGCGACCCTTACCAGTCCTCAAGCGCCCAATGCCAAGCCTGCTGGCCCCCATGGCAAGACTATCATCACCATCAGCTCAGTGGATGAGCCTGTAAAGTTACCCTTCCGCATCCCCCCTCCACCCTTAGCCTCTGTAGACATTGATGAAGAATTTGTGTTCTCAGAGCCCTTGCCACCCCCACTTGAGTTCGCCAACAGTTTCGATATCCCAGAGGATCAGGCAGGCGCCATTGCTGAGCTGCTAAAGCAAAGGAAAAATGGAACAGCGGGGTCCTCCCTTGCTCCTTATCACGCCCATATAGCACCTTCAGTGATGGCCAATGCAGAACTCAAGAAACCGATGGGGCTGTCAAACTGCATGCCTCCCAATTACCCACCACCACCACCTGAGAACTTTGAGCCCATTACTGACTCGGGAATTGAGGAAGTAGACAGCAGGAGTAGTGGTGACCCACATCTGGAGACAACCAGCACTATCTCAACCGTGTCCAGCATTTCCACCCTGTCCTCAGAGGGTGGAGAGAACCTAGACACTTGTACGGTCTATGCAGATGGGCAAGCATTTCTGGTCGACAGGCCCCCCGTCCCACCCAAGCCAAAAATGAAGCCTATCATCAACAAAAGCAATGCACTTTACAAGGATGCTTTAATTGAAGAGAGCCTTGAAACATTTGGGATGCCTCCTGCCCCACCACCACTAGGGGGTGCCCAGTCTGACCCTCCTAAAACCCCAACACAAAGGACATCAAAACTCTGGGGTGATCCTCCAGAACTTAAGAGTCCACCTACTCCAGATCCCAAGGCCAATGTGATTAGTGAACTGAATTCAGTTCTGCAGCAGATGAACAGAGAACGGACACCCAAGCCAGGGGAAGCTCTTGATTCTCCAACAGGATCCAGAACAAGGTAATTCGTCTCACTTTTACTCGCCATAGAATTTATTTCGACCTGTTCCTTATTTCCAAACTGTTTATTTATTTATTTGTTTGTTTTATTGTATGGCAGGATTTGTGTTGTGGGTTGAGTGACTTATCTTGGGTTAATTGGGTTAATCAACAGATTTGCTTGGAATGCTGATTTCAGTGCTCAAGATGGTTTCATTGTTAAACCTAAAACAGAGGAAACGTTATGTTATGGTTCATAATGGTTAGTGTACGTTATGGTACATTATGCAAAGCAACCATTGTGTTTCTGCTGTCAGTCTGCTTGATTTGGGTCAGTATGTGCCATCGGCCATTACTCCCTGCCTCTACTTACAACTGAAATTTGAAACAAGTCTGTAGCCAATGAATATGTCTGTGGCTTGGATCTTTGTGAGAACCGTGTTTAGTCCTATTACTGCTGGGTCAATATATTTTATATGAGCCTGTTAACTTTAAGCAGTTGAAGTATGGCAACAGGTAATTGAGTAGATGTAATAATAGCAAGTCATGAATTATACATTGGCTGCCATAAGCAGAACATTCGTAATACCTGGGCCTACATCAGCTTTGCATGAAATCAAAGGAAAGCTGAGCATTTCCTGATGGAAAATGTGTTATATGTGGGATTTAGGGAAATACGTGTGTGAGCAGAGTAAATGTACTCAGATCTAATTTGTGGTGCCAGAGTTTCCAGGTTTCAGTGCATCGGTAGGTAAGCTCATAGCTGTTAGTGCCATTGGCTGCAAGAGCTCTGTCACACATGCACTGTAAGAGCAATCTGCAGAAAGGAGTCTTGATCACATCTAGCCTTATGTCTTATGTATTTGTGTTCATAAAGGTATATTAGAGAAGCTATTTTTCAATACTATTTTTTCAGACCAAGTACCAATACTTGCTTTCTGGTTATCACTGATATTGATGCTGACATCAATTAGGGCTGGGTGATGCCTAAGAAAATGCAATATTTTAATTAAAGAATATGAGGATAAACGATAATTATGAAATCCCCTCCTCCACCATACAGAGTCTCTTCCCACAAAATACTGTCAAGCTAGCATAATCCTTAAGATGTGCTCTAAATTTCTTGTAATTTTCAGTTTAATTGTACTGCAAATGTAACATTTTCATTATTTGTGTTCATCGAAAGAAAATATGACAGCAAGGTCAGAAGCTGCCATGAAGTTTGCAAATACTATGAATTTTACAATAGTAAATTTCTTTGCTGAAACTTGGTCATAATGCATAATTGCATAATTATTTTAATGGGTGTATTACAAAGCTTGACATTATTTTTTTGCTGTACATTACATTGAAACACAAACACACAACAAAAGAAACATTGTCATAACAGGAATGCATGTATAGTTTCCTTTGCTGTAAGAGTTTTAACTCTAATCTTGTCCCCTGAATGCTAACCCAAGAATTACATCTCATTAATTAGTCTTTTCAGAATCTCATTACATTTCTTCACTGTATCATTATAGTTGGTTAACTGGAGACACACACCTTCATCAATCAAACTATCAAAGTTGCCACTTGAGATCTCAGGCCACAAGAGATCACAAGACAAATCAAATTCCATATTGGTTCAAAAACTGGACAGAGCATTTTATTTTTCAATATTGGGAGGTTGCACAATATACAGGTGCACTATTACACTGATATGTTCATTTTGCACAATATAATAACTGAACGCAAAAAGTACGTTCTTGTTTGTAATTTATACATGGGATTAGCTACAATCAATAAGAACAGTAGAAATCAAATCACTTCAGAGTATGCTGATCCTTTGCCAACAAAACGACACAGAATATTAGGGAGCAAGTGATGTTATCTTGCCTGATGGATGAACTCACATTTTGAATGGATAAATGTGGTTACAAAATACACATAAGTCACTTTTCTTTACAGACTTACACATACATATATATTGCTATCCATAGGAATGAATGAAGCTTGGTGTTCAGGGTCAGGCTATTTTTCCGGTACCCATGGAGCACTTTGTGTGACTTTTTTAATTGCATTAGGTTCACCAGGTCTGCATGTGTTCTTTTATGTCATCATTAATTTTGACTATGGGTAAGTGACACAATTATATTTTCCCACAATAAATTTAGCTAAATGGAGCTGGGGTTGGAGGGGATTGCTGGGTTGTTCCACAATACATTTTGCTGAAGAAAAATACCACAACATAAAGAAAATCTTTCCAGCCTACCTTGAATACCCTCCCCACCTAGCCAAAAAAGTGACAAAAATAAATTTACAGGATCAAATGAATTAAACTACCTTTTTTTTTGCTGTCACTGTGTGGCACTGCTTCAGTTATGGGACGATCTCAAAACACGATCACTTACAAGTTGCCACCCCTGCAGTGTGCCTGCATGAGTAAGTCTAATGTTGTGATGGTGGTACGCAGATAGTGTAATACTTTCATAAATGGTACATAGTGTAAAATATTTCAGAACCACTGGTTTTAAACAGGTCACAACATGTATTTAAATCATAATCAAACCCAGCCTGCCAAATCAGCTGTTCTCCACAGAGGCTAAAAATCGACGATCAGCACAGCTAATTGGCACCCCTTCAGTAGGCAACTTTTAATGCCGGCAGTTTAGTGGATTATACATTTATTATAATATTCCTGTCTGGGGAATATTTTTGGTTTGGAGACCTACGCTGCGGCAGATGCTTTGTTTAATAACTCAGTAACTCAAAAACTATTTGACGGAACTTTTTCAAACTTAGCATGATCTGGAACTGGTGAAATTTTGAGACAGATCACTGCAACATACAAGCTGAAACCACAGCACATAGTGAAAACAAAGGGTAGTTTTGACACTTGATCTCTTTAAGACGATAACTCAAAACATTTTTGACATATATTTTTCAAACGTTGCAGAGGTATTTTATGGGTGCCTAACTGGAATTGACTAAATTTTGACACAAATTACTTAGTGGCAGCAAAGAGAAGAGTGAGAGCAGACTGTGAATGTGATGTCAAAAAGTATTTGATAGATCTTATTATAATTTCACAAAAACATGGGTGGAATATCGACATTTGCTTTTATTTCCAGACAAATTGTCACACAATGAAGCAGCAGTACTGTGTGGCAGTAAAGTAAGGAAACGGCAGCTGTAGTAGACATTTGGTCTTGTGAACACAATAACTCTAAAACTATTGTACTGTACAGATCAATTTCAAATTTTATGTGCACATTGGCCTTATTGGACCGAAAGCTTTGCTATCAAGTGTGTGTGTTTGTGTGTGTGTGTGTGTGTGTGTGTGTGTGTGGATTATGTTTATATTCAAACCAAATGTTCCCCACAATGTAACAAAAATCTGTTATTTTGACATGAAAGGGACCATTTTCTGGTCCCTACAAAGATCTGTGAATGCAATCAAAAAACTAAAATGCCAAAAGTCTCGTATTTTGTTTGGCTACTTATGGTTAAGGTTAGGGCTGGGTAGGGGTTAAGGTCATCATATTGAGATTAGAGTTTTCCCCATAGAAATGAGGAGAATCGTTTAACACACCTGATTCAACTCCTTGTGCTAATTACCACACAGCTCTTGAGCGGAATCACTTGTGTTGGAACAGGGAAAGAACTAAGCTACACAGGGCTCTGGCCCTGCAGGACTGGAGTTTGACACCCCTGCACTAAAATATCTGAGTGGGGTTCAAGTCAGGGCCAAAATCCTGGTTTTGTTTTTATCTAACCATTCAGAGGTGGACTTGCTCTTCTGCTTTTGAGCTTCAGATCACGAGCTGATGACCAGACATTCTCCTTCAGTAGTTTCTGCTAGATAACGCAATTCATGTATCCCTCAGTTAAAGCAAGTCGCCCTGGCCTTGAAGCAGCAAAGCATCCCCACACCATCACACTACCACCACCATCTTTGACTGTGGGCATGATGCTGTTTTTATGAAACGCTGTCTTAGCTTTACGCCAGATGTTGCAGAGCTCATGTCTTCCAGATAATTCCACTTTTGACTCAGTCCATAGAACGAAGTTCCAAATGTGTTGGGGATAATCAATGTTCTCTGGAAAATGTTAGACAAGCCTTTATGTTCCTCTTCTTAAGCAGTGGTTTTTGCCTTGCAACTCTCCCATGGACACCATTTTTGGCCAGTGTCTTTCTAATCGTGGAATTATGAACGCAGGCATTAACTTTAGCATAACCTTATGGTTAATACATGTGTGGTATTTTAAACTTAAAAAAGTTTAAAGCTGCTCAGCTGTGGGGGCATCTCACTAATATTTTAGGCTTACTACCAATTTCCTTACCAAATTGTGCCTGTAGGTAAGCATCCATATAGTACCAAAAAGCTGGCATTTGGACAAATGTTTCACCCATCATCTAAAGCCCTGGTGATTATTTTGCATGTGCTATATAATCACGAGTACATCACAATGTGACTCAAACACCAGGTCAACTGAGCAACTCTGGCGGGTTGTACCAAAGAAAAATGCCATGTCCATTGTTTGGACACATTGTGGCTGTAGTGCAGATGAGACCAAACAAAAAGAAGTCAGATGAAAATTCTGTGAAAAAATTAAAACTACCGCAATTCTTCTTATTTTCCTTGCCTACTTTGCCTTGCGGTAACCTGTCTGCTTCTGGCTAGCTACCTGAGGCTAACGCTGCATGCACAGAAAACGTGAAGGGAAAAAGAAAGTAATTTTCTCTCATTTATGAATATAGACTCATCAAAGTCATCAAACTGCCAAAAACGAGCCAACGAGATTCAGTAGCAAAACTACAGTAAACTATATTTTATGTACAGTATTGTACTGTATTATAGCGTATTTGAATTATCCAAAGTTCAGTAATTTTATTTGTGCAGTATTGTAATTTGAAAAGCATTTGAAACAGCTGTACTGTATTTTGAGAGTCAATAAAATTCAGTAAACAGTGACGCTGTCCATTTATTACCTTATATTCATGTAAAAAGAAAAAGAAAAATGATATACAATCTTTCATTAGAAAAAATATTCTAGCATTAATAGCATACTTACAGTCCAAATGCCCAGCCCTAGCTCTCATAGCCCTAGCAATATATCTTCCCTGGTATATTTTATCCATCTATTCATCATCTTCCACTTATCCAGAGTTGGGTCATGAGGGCAGCTACTCTAATTGATACTTCATTGATCCCTGTGGGGAAATTGTCTTTATGCCTCCCTCAACTTGCTCTTTGTAGAGTAAGCTGTCTGTGAAGGGCAGCCACCTGTTGGGGTGCCCGGAGAGCTGGGGGTTAAGGGCTTTGCTCAAGGACTTGCAGATGTGCTGAGGTTGGGTTTGAACCAGTGACCTTCTGATTACAGGCACACAGGCTTAAAAAAATTACTTTGCCACATGAGTGACATGGGTTTTGGAGATTTTGTTTCCCATTTTAAATGAAAGTTCAGCTATCAGGCAAGATAGTTACTTGATTTCCAGTACTCCTTGTTGTCTTGTGGTCAAGGAATTGTTGATTACAGATAACCTATGTATACTGTAAGTAGGAATCTTCATTTTTTTGTTGATTTTTTTTTTCATTGTGTTAAAGAAAATGACAGACCAGTCTTTTGGGAAATGTAAGGAATACAGTACAGTGGTACCTCAATACTCGAACTCATTAGAACTCGAATTTCTTATAAGTCGAACCAACCAATTTGACAAAAAATGACCTAGAACTAGATCTGAATCTCAGAAGTTGAATCATGAACGCCGACCTGAGATACTGTAACTTGTACGTGCGGGGAAATGAGTCACGCGGCACGTCTCTCAGCGGAAACAAAGGGTAACGCTTCAGTCTCAGCCTCGCATTCGCTGTGATAGCATCGTTTGTTGGTGATAGTGCTTTTTTTATTGAAAATATCAAGTAATACACTGTTATTTATACTGTATCATTTTGGTAGCCATTGCTCACTAAAAAGTTACGCAATAGTTGTACAAATTGTACAACCTAAAAGTTTGCGATTTACAAACAAATCAACGAATACAGAGTAATAATAAAAATAAACAATGAACAGCATGGCATAGTCTAGTGTTGGCGCAGTGTTGGGGCATGGCTTGGGGTAGCATTGGGGTAAATGCTTTATCGTTTTGGAAGCCATTAAGAAAAAAATGTTACACGCGCTGTAATTGTTTTTTTGTTTAAACTTTGCACATTATTTGGATACATTTACTTTCTTACTTTACAAATTTTGATAAATGTGCTTAGATGTGTTTAGTATATGCTCTTCTTGTTTTTTCCGGTTTATTTTGTGTTTAAATGCTAAAAAAAAAAAACATATTTAGGTGTAATTTTTTGGGGCCGGGAACCGATTAATTGGTTTTCCATTACGTTTGAGTTCTGAGGTACCACTGTATATACCCATCTGGTATATTGCACAATCACTCTGGATTGAAAAATAAAATGCTGTGCTCTCTTGTAACTCAGAAAATAGAGCATTGTGCTAACTACCCAAAGCTCAAGAGCTCAAATTCCATGAAGCACACATATGTTATTCCCAGTGGTGTCGCTAAGGCCAACTATTGAGGTACAAGGCCTGAATCTTTTCAGTTGTGCCATATTCCTCAATCTGCCCAAGAAATGTTTTTTATGTTATACTTTTTGCTGTTTTCTTTACTTTCTCCCTGGTTATAACATTTATTACCACAGAGACATTTCCCCTCATATTACAAAGTAGCTTGTAACAGTCATCTCAGAATTGTGACTTTCAGCCAAGGTATTGCTTATGCCTGTGTAAGTCCCATTTTAGTAAGCAAAAACAGGCAACATTAGCCTGGACTAAGAATATTAATTTTTAAATGTGTTGATATACAGTTATAGCTCACAAGTGTGCGTTGTGTGAGGGTTTCACATTGGTCTCTGGCTTTGCCAATCGCACAGTGATGGAAGTAAGCTGTTTTTATAATCTACATTATTAAGATGTTAAGATATAACATTTACATGATATTTACATATTAGGCAGACACTTTTGTCCACAGTGACATATAAGACCAGATTACCAGAGTGAAACTTTGACAGTAAAATCATTTCACCACAATTAAGTAACTAATGATAATTGTAACATTACAAACAAATATACTCTGCCCGGCCAAAAAAAGGTCGTCATTTGAATTTTTTATCGGACCACCTTTAGCTTTGATTTATGGGGCACATTTTTCATGGCATTGTTTCCACAGGCTTATGCAACATCTCACCCTTTATTTTCATCCAGATTTGCATTCATTTCTCACTGAGATCCTGTATTGACAAGTGAGTTGAACCACTCCATAAAGCCTCCTTTATCACATCCCAAAGATCTTCAATGAGGTTAAGGTCACAACTCTGTGATGACCAAGTCATGCGTGAAAATGATTCCTCGTGCTCCCTGAACCACTCTTTCACCATTCGAACCCAATGAATCTAGGCATTCTTCTCCTGGAATATGCCCATTGAAAAAATCAATTTATGATGGATGGAGGTGTAACCTGACCAGTAGATTCAGGTACTCACCTGATTTTACTTTATTGCTGCATAACATTGTTGAGCTGTAATAGTCATATAGTAGTGAATAATAGTGTAGTAGTCATTGGCTCTTAAGTATTTGCTGATATAAGTTTATAGATTCACATGACGACAACTTTTTTTTGCCGGGCAGTGTACTTGAAAGGTGAAATGTCCAGAAAATAAATGTTCTGTTAGACCAGGGGTTTCAAACTCAAATTACCTGGGGGGCCATGGCTACGTAAGAAATCACACAACAAAAACATTCCCATCCTTTTCAGCTTGAAATTTTAAATTCACCTATAAAAACTGCCTGTGATAAATTGAAGGAAGAATGTATGATCTTGGGGCGGCATGGTGGTGCAGTGGTTAGCACTGTTGCCTCACACCTCTGGGACCTGGGTTTGAGTCTCCGCCTGGGTCACATGTGTGTGGAGTTTGCATGTTCTCCCCACGTCGTTGTGGGGTTTCCTCCGGGTACTCCGGTTTCCCCCACAGTCCAAAAACATGCTGAGGCTAATTGGAGTTACTAAATTGCCCGTAGGTGTGCATGTGTGAGTGAATGGTGTGTGAGTGTGCCCTGCGATGGGCTGGCCCCCCGTCCTGGGTTGTTCCCTGCCTCGTGCCCATTGCTTCCGGGATAGGCTCCGGACCCCCTGCGACCCAGTAGGATAAGAGGTTTGGAAAATGGATGGATGGATGTATGATCTCCTCAGAGTGCAACTATTTACTGAACTTCAAAAACAATACAAATAATGTTGTCACATTGTAGTTATGGTGGAAAATCCATGCAGATGAAGGAAACAAAATGGTCTCAACTGTTCTGTTCCAAGAACATATAAATACATGGAATTCATTCTTAACAAATAGGCATTCGGCTAGCTCTGAGGCTCCACTACACTACTAGCATTGTGTACTGTTTTTACAAGAGTAGCTAACAATTTACATTATTGACAAACCATTAGCAAGTTAGATAGACAAACCATGACATTTTAGCCCATTCTGAAGTTCCAACATCATGCACTGAGCTAATAGTTAACTTACCTCGCTATAAAGAAGTGGGTGGTGGTTACAAAGATTAAAGATTAAAACCAAATAACAGCCACATCAGACTTCATCCTCTTAGAAGGCTGGAAAATCTCCACAGTGCTGTAACTGCCTTCCGCCATGTTTTAACTGACAGAAAAGAAACCCACGTTTCATGCTGCGTCTGTGTGCTTGTGTCTGGGAGGCTGAAGTTTTTCAAAGTGCAGTAATTAACCACAGTTTTAATGATAATTACAATTTGAAAAGGTAATACCACTCAGAATTTTTTGTGAAACCAGTAACTATTTCATACCTAGTACAAAGTAAAGATTGATTTGAGGGCTTGATTAAATAGTAAGAGAAAAACATGTTAGGGCTGTATGAAACTGACTTGCAGGCCTATATTTTGAGACCCCTGTTTGAGACCATTCCTTAGCTGTGTGTGTACCTGTGTGTTTATGAGAATGTACTATAAATGTTAAATATGAAGAAATCAGTATCATCAAGGTCAATTTCATAATCTACATTTTTGTCATTGTCTGATGATTATGCATGTCTGTAGTTAAAATTAGAAAAGAAGTTAAATAGGCTATTCCAGGGTCAGTTTGTTTACCTATTCTGAAATTTTACGTTTAGATAAAGTTTAGTTTTGATATAATTTCATTGATCATTGATTTGGACATCACTTTGTTCTCAGGTTCAATTTCTTTATTGATTTTAATGTATAGTATTTTACTGTATGTTACTTTCTGTTTGCACTTTGCATTTTAGATCAGTCAGGGAAGCCAGAGGAGGTTTTAGAAGAGCAGGACAGAGAGGCAGATAATTCAGGCTCTTTAGAAACAGGACCAAAACACACCAGTCTTGTGAAACATGCTCTCACCAACTTTGTACTGAAAAGAAATGTGCTCCTAACCCAAAGCACTCGTATATCAAAGCAAATTTTCCCATTTGAAATAACTGAAACTCAGATGATTTGTTCTACAACTCAAAAATATTCAGAAAAAACGATTAATACAAAATATAAAGTAAAAATACATAAAACAAAGTTCTCTCCATGTCGTCGTGGGGTTTCCTCCCACAGTCCAAAAACATGCTGAGGCTAATTGGAGTTGCAAAATTGCCCGTAGGTGTGCGTGTGAGAGTGAATGGTGTGTGAGTGTGCCCTGCGATGGGCTGGCCCCCCATCCTGGGTTGTTTCCTGCCTCGTGCCCATTGCTTCTGCGATAGGCTCCGGACCCCCCGCGACCCAGTAGGATAAGTGGTTTGGAAAATGGATGGATGGACATAAAACAAATTAACCTGCACTTTACCCCTGAAAAGATCGTGGATGGTGTGAGGGAGATGAGAGAGAGGAGAAGAGGAGGCTTATTTTGTAGGCCGACTTTCACTATAACTAACGGAATCACTGCTGTCTGTTGGCTCACTGGAATCTTTTTCTTTTTGTGCAACTTTAACAGGGATCCTATCCAATGACAGCCGCTTTTGCCTGCTTTCCAATTTCGCGGAAATGTGGACATTGCATTGTTGTTAAACAGATTCATCGCTCGCACTGCTACACCCTTATTCGGGTGGTGCTTTTCTATAAATTTTGATTATACGAGTGAGGCACGCCAACTGAGGGCATGGGAGACGATTGCCCACAATGCCACAGCGAGAGAGAGAGAGAGGGAGAAGAACCATCGGCTCAGTTGTGATCACGTAACGCTTGGCAGACAAAGCGTATACATAATATTTGTATTGCAAGACCTTGTTCGTTTATCAAGTTAAAATTTATTTAAAAATTTTGCTCATCTTGGAAAACACTTGTAAACCAAAGTTACTCATTTTGGTGTTACTGCAAAAGACAAATAAATGCAATATAAATATTTCAACATAAAACTATAAATAATATACATGACATTTTCAAACATGGACATTAAAACATGCACAAAGAATACAAGAAACCACCTAATTGGTGGGGAAAGATTCTGCAAACTAAACTGCTATAGATGAATAAGAATACATTCAGACCTACCTATCATAAAAAGTACTGTAATCACTGAAGTAAAAATGTGATTATTAAATTTTAACATTTCCAGGTGATCCGTTCAGTACTAGAAATAGTACAAGTTGGTGAGTGGTGGAGAAGTATGGATTTTATGGACTGACAAAATAACAGGGTTATGCAAGGAATACAATACCGTATAATTTCAGGCAGCAAAGTGCCATACAAGGAGCTTGTGCGCTCCCCGTGGGAAAAGTTGAACTCTGCTGAACTTTGACCACTGTGCGTTGTGATGTATTATTGCACGACCAATAGAAACAAGCTATCGAACCTGGCCCAGAAATTTAAATGGAGGAGACACTTACATTTTGTGTGCTGAATTCCCACAGCTATATGATACAAGTCTACCATCTTTTAGCATGCAAAATGGAATGTTTTGAAAACCACGCCTACTTTTTTACACTGAACTCTACAGCAAGCGTAGCACATTGAGGGCAAAACGCTGTTTTTTGAAGGGATACACAAACCCCACGACCAGCACAGCATATGCACGTTCGTTCGTTGGAAAAAACGACTTTTTCTACAAGTTTCTCTAAAGTTTTGAGTAAATATTATTAATAATAATATTATTATTATTGTTAATAATAATAATAATAATAATAACCTAAACTTTTCATGAAATGGAATAATCACATCAGTAACACTATTTAATCCCGACTGGGCAATCAATACCCCATACCTCCCCACCCCAGAAAATGTTACTGGGGCAGTGGACCTTAGCTCTGTGTCATGAATTTGGGGTGTCCTGCCATATAAAATCATGTAAATCTAAAACATATCAAATTATTTAAAAAATGAGAAGCCTGTCATCCATTGAATGTGCATTTAACTGTAAAGATCCTTGTTTTAAGGTATTAGCCTTCAATAAAATATTACAAATCATGATTTTATGTGTACCTCTTTCTAGCAATTTTTTAAAACAAAATGAATAAAGTAAGAATGATTCCTCGCCTTTCCCCTCTATCAGCTTCCCCGAGAGACGCTGTTAACTGAATGTTTTGATTTTAGCTGTGAATTCTGGCATTCTGTGCAACATCACAACCAAAGCTCTCATAACCAGGAAGCAATGTTGTCTCTATTAAACCTTTGCTCATACTATTCTCTCTTTTGGGTGCCAAAATACCGCCTGTGGCCTTTTTAAAGAGGTCAGCCTGGTGGTTATCTGGAACCTCTCTTTTGTGCCACGTGGCACCTGCGCTAGTAGGAGCAGGCTTCCTTGTGTCGGGTCCCCCTCCCTGCTCCATTGCAGAAGTACCATTGCACTGGCTTTCTTATGCACGCTGACAATGCTCCCCAGCTGAGTGGGTGAGTAGTGAATAACAATCTCCAGCCTATACAAGAAGTGCAGAAATAAATTGCCAACTTGGAATATATGCCCATGTGACAATGTAGAGTCTGTAAGTGTCAGCGTGAGTGTGTGTCTGTGATTTGGGCGTGTGGATGCAATACCTTGGCTTGCCTGCACACTCTGTTCTGCATGAATGTGGTCCATGTTTTTGTGTAGTTGCATGATTGCATGCGGATGTGTATGTATCTTTACCTGTATGTTGTGTGACAGTGTGAGGTGTGCACATGTGTGTGCGTGTGTGTCTGTGTGTCTGTGTATACACGTGCTCACAGGTGCGTGAGTGTGTGCTCGAGATGTGGGAGTAAGTGTGCGTTGGCTTGCGTTTCAAAATATTATGCAAGTACCTCTCTCTACCTCTCTCTCTCCCTCTCTCTATGTGAGCATGCGTTTCGGGTCTGCCTCTTCTCTGCAGTTCATACATAGATCAAATGTTGCCGTGAACAGCAAGTGAGCAGGCTCGTTGCTAGGGGCAACCAGTCAAATCATCAAACTCCCGTGTTTCAACCTGAGCTGTGATGCACTTATACTTTGTAGTAGTCCTTTATTCCTGGCCATTTAAATACCATCCATCCATCTGTCCATCCATCTTGTCACCACTTATCCTGGTTAGTGTTGCAGGGACCTTTAGATACCTCTTTGGCATTTTTACATTTCACAGTCAAGCACATTACATTCCGTTATTCCACCTGCAGCAGGGATCTCCGTAAGAAGAATAGCTTAATATTCAAAGTCCTAACATAGCTTTTAATAAATTTACTATGAGGACTGCTGAACATCTGTCACATCAGACCAATAAGCTGTGTTATGTAAACATGATCTCTTTTAGGTCCTCACTAAACCCAGTGTATTCCCGGAATGAGACACACGGCTTCGGTTCGGTTAGGGGGAGCAGTAACAGCAGTAGCCATTAAAACCTGCATGTCTTTTTTGCTAAATAAATGCCTGTGTATCTGAGTTTGGCCTTGACTCGAGCAGTCATCTGACACAGCTGGAAGTAGTAGTGTTCATATTTCATATTTAGTAGTGTTCATATTTCTTTAATTCCTGGGTCTTATGCAATATGACAAAGAATTGTGAATTATTTACATCTCACATGCATTTTCTATGGCGTCTCCCATCCTTCATCGCTATGAAGAGCACCACCACATTGGGATCACCCACACCACCTTTGTGTACTGTAGTCTGACATTGGCTTCAGGTAGGTCAGCTTTTCTGACAGTAGTGTGCCTGCCATGATTGAGGAGCCATCATGAACAGAAGGACAGGCCAGCTCATCCTACAAATGCAGAGCCCCTCTAGCAGCTCCCAGACCATATGGGGCACTCAGTCTCTGTTTTAATCGCATTTCTCTACCAGTACGAATTAAGACTTCACAATACAGATTTTTTTTTTCACAGATTTGTGTGCGTTCTGCCCATGATCGAAACAGTTGCCTAGCAACCTAATGATGAGCGCAGCCTTGAGAACTGGATGAATAATGTCATCCCGATTAACACAGGCTGAACCAAAGTGCTTCAAGGAAGGGGGGAATATGGGGCCAGGAGATGATATGTGTGTGCCCCACATCTTACTGGCCAGTCTTTGCATTCGTCTTAAACAGTTATATAAGCGTGAGGATGCCCTGCACCAGAGCTGCTATGGGAAAATGCCTGTGTTTGGTGGATCAGAGGGCAAGAGCTGGCCAACTGGGCTTCTGGAGAGCAGTGGCTCCTAGCAACCTGCTTCACTGCTGCCTGTCAGCTGCAGTTCCTGGGATGAGACCAGCTCTGGCTGCCTGGCTGCATCATGTCTGTGCTGCCTTCCAGTGGAGATCGGTCTGCTCTGTCTGCCTATTTTATTTTGGTTCCAGTACACGAGTGTGTTTGTGCGTGAGTGTGTATCCAGGGGATCCATGTGTGACCATTTCCTGTGTGTCTGTGTATGTGCATTTGCTGTTTCCAGCATGCATCAGTCTGTTACAGCAATACTAGTATGATAAATACATTTTCCCTCATACTCATTTACTACAAGCAATATCAAATTTGCAAAGAATGAAAAAGGTATTGAATAATTACAAGATTGATTGATCCCAGCTGAAATAAAATCCATTCTGCATTTAACCTGTGGCTTGTCAGAGAGCTGCTGCTGTTAGCTAGACATGAAAGATCGTTTGTGTTTGACTGGCACATGCCTTCCAGGATACTGCTGGCCAGAAGCAGAAACATGACTGCTATGATAAGGAAACACTGATCCCTCCCTTCACTTCATACACAAAACTGTCTAGTCAGCAACTTTCTGGGTGTGAGCTCATGTTGCTCTATGGGTGAAAGTAGCTAAGGGCCACTTTTGTGTGTCCATAACGCAAACCCTCCTTCTTCAAAATGGAAAACCATTCATCCATCATATTTACCAATTACTTAACACTGTATTCTCTCTGAGACTCTCATGTAAGTTTGTCTTAGTGACTATCATCACCATATTATTTGCCTTTCTTTCAGCTATTTGTGTTAAATCTTTTATTGCAGTTCTCTTTCTCCATTTCTTACTCCTCATTTTGCATCAATGCCCATGAAAGGTTTCTCACAGAGTTTTTTTGCATACTAGGAAGGTTCTCTTTCCATCATACCACCTTTTCTGCAGACATATATGGTGAGGGCCAAAGGTTGAGGGCTGGGACTCTGCACATAGCTCACTGCCTGTCAAGATATGCAGTGCTCCCCTAATCCTCTCAGGATCGCTCTGGGATCTCACCCACTGCCTGTCAGTATATGCAGTGCTCCCCTAATCCTCGCAGGATCGCTCTGGGATCTCACCCACTGCCTGTCAGGATATGCAGTGCTCCCCTAATCCTCGCAGGATCGCTCTGGGATCTCACCCACTGCCTGTCAGGATATGCAGTGCTCCCCTAATCCTCGCAGGATCGCTCTGGGATCTCACCCACTGCCTGTCAGGATATGCAGTGCTCCCCTAATCCTCGCAGGATCGCTCTGGGATCTCACCCACTGCCTGTCAGGATATGCAGTGCTCCCCTAATCCTCGCAGGATCGCTCTGGGATCTCACCCACTGCCTGTCAGGATATGCAGTGCTCCCCTAATCCTCGCAGGATCGCTCTGGGATCTCACCCACTGCCTGTCAGGATATGCAGTGCTCCCCTAATCCTCGCAGGATCGCTCTGGGATCTCACCCACTGCCTGTCAGGATATGCAGTGCTCCCCTAATCCTAGCAGGATCACCCTGGGATCTCACCCACTGGCTCTTGTTTCCAGGTCACCATTTCAACAAATGTGCTTATTATACTTTTCATAATTCTATCTAAAATAAATATTCACACTGTACTTCTCCCCAACTAGCAGCATCAAACCCTTTGATTTGTGCCAGAAGGGCTCCTGTGTGGAAAATAGCATTGGGTAGCAGGGGAGTAAGAAGCGGTATGAACAGGTTTGGGATGAGAGCAGTGCTTGTTCATAGCCCTCTTTAGCTTCTCCTCACATCCTTACCCAGCTGTCAGCAACAAAAGCAAGGTCTCAATAAGCAGGAGCACATATCTTTGCTCTTTTGCAGAACATACCAACCAGATTTAGTTTTGTAGTGTTATATTTAATGGATAAATTTCTTTTATCTAAAGATTTTACTTTTAATGCCAAGCTCTTTTATGGAATAGGCCAGACAGCTACCATAAGTCATATGTACATTCTTCATATGTTTCTCATATATACGTTATAAATAAAAGATAAATGACCATTAATTTGACCCCTGCTGCTACAGAGTAAAGACACTGTTCTCTCTCAGTGAGGCTTGTCTTGTAATAGGTATAATAAGTAGCAAACCTCCTCCCAGTTGGCCTGCTGATGCCATGGGATTGACCATACACCTCTTCATGTGTCTTCTGATGGTCTGTGTCATGGAGTTACGACATGTGGCACACAGACTGCAAATTGCTGTTGGGGGAATCAGCCACTCCTGCTTGACGGCGTCTGCCACAGGACTGTCTGTGATCCAGTTGTCATGATGCTGCAGTCGTCATGAGCATCTTGTCCCTGAAGCTCTGCACCAATAAAATGGCATGTGAGCCTGCATTTGGCTAGCTGAATCTCTAGCCAGAAACCCAGGTCTCTCTGTGATTGACTAGTAAGGCCCAATGGGATTGTGAGAGTGAAAGAGGTAGCTGGATGGGTTCAGTTTCATACCTCTGTATTTTCTGGTGTATTTTCAACCTCTTTAGCATTAGCTACAACAAACTATTCGAGTAGCAAAGATGTAGCATTGTTTGCTGTAATCGTACTAAAAATATATAGTTGTATATATATGTGTATGTATTTAAATTAGTGCTTTTGAAAACCATATCTTCTATTGCTTTTATTGTAATTCATCATGTTAGTTGAGCAATTACATTGTTAATTACATTGCAATCTAATGGCATGCAAAGGCTTCTATAAATCATATATAGACCAATAACAGTGAGGTGAGAAGGTCTTTTGATTTTATATTCTCAGAGGTCAGCAGATATAAGAAGTGAATTTGCACCTAGTTCTTATTGATCACCTCCATCTTGAGCATTTCAGCATTGCCACTTGATCCAGATCGTGGTGAAATGAACTCTGGCTCCCAAAATCTGCTGAAGGTATAACAGCAGTTTCACAAATATGTAAAGCACACACAATGGTGCTCTGTGACACTGCGGAATTCTCACTCCCCATTGTGGCTGTGAAGCACACAGCCCTCACTCCCCAGTGTGGCTGTGAAGCACATAGCTCTCACTCCTCATTGTGGCTGTGAAGCACATACTTTAGCCCTCACTCCTCAGTGTGGCTGTGAAGCACATACTTTAGCCCTCACTCCTCAGTGTGGCTGTGAAGCACATACTTTAGCCCTCACTCCTCAGTGTTGCTGTGAAGCACATACTTTAGCCCTCACTCCTCAGTGTGGCTGTGAAGCACATACTTTAGCCCTCACTCCTCAGTGTTGCTGTGAATCACATACTTTAGCCCTCACTCCTCAGTGTGGCTGTGAAGCACATACTTTAGCCCTCACTCCT
Source organism: Brienomyrus brachyistius (assembly GCF_023856365.1). Taxonomy (NCBI): domain Eukaryota; kingdom Metazoa; phylum Chordata; class Actinopteri; order Osteoglossiformes; family Mormyridae; genus Brienomyrus; species Brienomyrus brachyistius. The sequence continues at coordinate 883,131 of NW_026042324.1, read as the reverse complement.
CAGTGTGGCTGTGAAGCACATACTTTAGCCCTCACTCCTCAGTGTGGCTGTGAAGCACATACTTTAGCCCTCACTCCTCAGTGTTGCTGTGAAGCACATACTTTAGCCCTCACTCCTCAGTGTTGCTGTGAAGCACATACTTTAGCCCTCACTCCTCAGTGTGGCTGTGAAGCACATACTTTAGCCCTCACTCCTCAGTGTTGCTGTGAAGCACATACTTTAGCCCTCACTCCTCAGTGTGGCTGTGAAGCACATACTTTAGCCCTCACTCCTCAGTGTGGCTGTGAAGCACATACTTTAGCCCTCACTCCTCAGTGTTGCTGTGAAGCACATACTTTAGCCCTCACTCCTCAGTGTGGCTGTGAAGCACATACTGTAGCCCTCACTCCTCAGTGTGGCTGTGAAGCACATACTTTAGCCCTCATTCCTCAGTGTTGCTGTGAAGCACATAGCCCTCACTCCTCAGTGTGGCTGTGAAGCACATACTGTAGCCCTCACTCCTCAGTGTGGCTGTGAAGCACATACTTTAGCCCTCATTCCTCAGTGTTGCTGTGAAGCACATACTTTAGCCCTCACTCCTCAGTGTGGCTGTGAAGCACATAGCCCGTTAGCATCCCGAGCAGTGGCTCAGTGTTTCAGGTCACTATGGTTCTGCATGCTGGAAGGAAACTATTCTTGAATACTTAAGTGATCAAGTTCATTCCCTGAGCAAGAGCATGTTTGTCTGAGAATTTGTATTGGCTGGAAGCAGCTCTTTTTCACGCTGCTACTGCATTTAGAGAATCATGACATTTACAGACTGGACAGCTCATGCGAAGGTTGTGTTGAGGGTGCTGCCCTCCACTGGCTGTATCGATAACAGAAAAAATACCATTTTTACATTATCAATTTGTGCAATGTAAACTGTGCCGAAACACCATTGAGACAAATGATTGTAATTCTGATAAAATGTGTTGAAATAACACAGTATTTATCATGCAAAATTCGTATAACCTCTAGTAAGAGGTCACAATATATGAATGCAAAGTTCACATACGTATCGCACATGCAGTATAAAGGAAATTAGAAAAACTATCCTACCGACTCTCATTTAATACAATTATTGAGTCTTAATCCCCCAAAAAAAGATAAATGGATTAAATGGATTTTTTCTTTTTCCTAAAAAAAAAAACAGATGGAGGGGTGGCACATTCAGAAGTTGTGCACACAGACAGGGGATTGGCCTGTAAGGCTTGTAAAGGACTGGTCATGTGTAGAGCACGGGAGTCACGGAGGTGTCCATCTGTCAGCTTCCCTTGATCTACTAAACCTGGCACATGCTGGTGCTTGGAGAGGAAATGGAGGCGCTGAATGTTGGGTCGTTGGATAAGGCTTAACACATGGGATGATCAGTACCTTCTTTCAAGCAAATCACAGCGAAAGACAGACTAAACAGGCTGGCTGCACTCTTCTGGCATGTCTGTATTTTCAGTTTGATTTCCAGTGCAGTTTGTCTTTTCAATAAATCATTCAAGTAATGAAGAGTGAAGCTGTTTAATGGATGGGTTTTCTTGAGAATTGGTGCTGTAAGAAGTCTTCTCTAGTTTTTTGTGTGGCTTTAAATCAATATTCACTTTCAAAAGAAAAAAATAAATAAGAACTTGTTAATATGTCTTAATATTTATGTTATACGTTACACAGTTCTTATATTGTAATTTGTCCCTCCATGTCATTATTATTTGTTATATATTTGTTTTTTTTCTGAAGTTGAATAGCAACTTTTTGGTAACTTAGTGAATGATAAAACAACATTAAATTTTAAATATTCTTGAACCAGTGACTGTACAGATTCCGTCATGCAACGATTGATCTTTTTGTATATGATGTATATTAAATTTCTGTGTGTGGCCTTGGCAATGTGAACAGTGGTGGCTGCCCCCTTTGGTACCCTGTGTAAATAACTGCCTGTTTGCCCTGCCTTTCCTCCAGGGGTACAGAGAGTGCAGCCCCAGCCTCAGGTACACAGCGGAACACCATGGTCACCTTCGCCATCCGGCCTGGCACCGGCCAGCCTGCCCCCTCCCCGGGCCGGCAACCAGAGAGCATGCCGACCCAGCACCGTGCCCCCAGCCCCGTCATGTCTCCACCGGACTCAGGCTCCGGCCGCGCCTCCTCACTGCCAGCCTCTGCCTCCTCACCCACCCTGACGGACGTGTTCGGCCTGCCCACACCACCCATCACGGGCGAGCGTTTCAGCCTGGGCTCGGGTCGCAGCCGCTCACCCTCCCCGCTGACTCTCATCCAGGCCGTCTCCAACAAGCCTTTCGCCACCAAGCCAGTTGTCCTGTGGACCAAGCATGATGTAGCAGATTGGCTGGAGAGCCTCAACTTGGCTGAGCACAAGGACGCCTTTATGGACAATGAGATTGAGGGGACCCATTTACCGAACCTCCAGAAAGAAGACCTCATAGACTTAGGGGTGACTCGAGTTGGCCATCGAATGAATATAGAAAGAGCATTGAAACTCCTATTAGATAGATAAGAGAGGGTGACCTTTCTTGAAAGGACTGCTCTCTTCGTTCATTTTTTCTTTTTTTTCCAACTTCTATCAAGTCTGTAATTATATTCCCATTGTGCTCTCGTCTGAGAATAGGAATCATCACATCCTAAAGAACTGCGTTTTTGAAATAACCCAAGCAGTTCCTCAATAAGCACAAGAGTTCTCTTGATTCTGAGTGATCAGCACGTGGCCCGGCCCTCCCCGCGAGCCCCTGGAGCCGAGGAGGGCGGTTCTTTTTAGTGACAAACCTGTAATAGAGACTAATCGCTTTGGAATATAAGGACTTTTTAAATCAGCTTCATTTGGATGCACCCAAACCAGCAGAGCTGGGATTTCATTTTCTATCTTTGCTAGAATTTCTTCAGAGAATATTTCTTCAGAAAAAGGGGTTATATTGATTGATGCATCAGCTGTGTAGAAAAAAAAAACATCTTGCTTCTCACGCATTTCTCTGGAAAGAAGATAGTTGAAGTATTTGCTCAGTTGTCGTCATCATTTCTTTCAGAGCACACGAGCAGTCCCAGAATTGATGTTTCTACTTGAAAATTAAACCTCCTCTTAATATTTTGCACCTATTTCACACCTATAGGGGCACAATTGTAGCAAGCAGTCATGTTTGTAAGCTGTCATTTGCTTTCAACTTTTTCTTTTTGGAAATATGGTAAATTTTGATTTAGTTGAATTCAGTATATCTATATGAGTTGTCTGAAAGGTGTAAAATGTATATTAATCATTATTGTCTTCCATGCAAGTGCAGGTGAGTCAGAGTGAATGCCAAGGGCTGACCCTCTCTTATTTCAGAATTCCCCCAGCCCAGTCCAGCCCAGCCCAGCCCAGCCCAGTCCTGCCCCCACCCCACATCCACAAAAGAACGTGCCAGATTACCGAAGAGAGCAGTGTTCCTCTTGATTCAGCAACATTCTTTCAGCCATTGATTCCGTTAGTTTGGTCTGATCTTTAACAGTAGGTCTTTTAGTCCTCGATGGAGGCATTATCTGAAGAGACTATTTCTATGTTAATCCTTAGCTCTGAACTGTTGCTCTGTGTTAGAGGTTTTTAGAGAGAAAAAGTTCTAAGATGAACACTTATCAAGGTTCGGAAAACACATATTTTAGCACTGCATTTGGGAAGTGCAAGAACCAATCCTGTGTTTTGTTTTCTTTTTCTAAATCTGGAAGAGAAGCAACAGACTGATACTGTGCTGTATGGCTGCAGTGTGTGAATTGTTTAGAGATGTTTTGCTGCTATAACAACATTTCAAGTTACATAAATATGTGTACATATACAGAGAACACTATGTGTATGTATTAATTCAAATCGGGAAAATTAGTATTTGTTTTTGGGGGGGGTAGCGATACAGGAAGCAGGTGAACAATTGTCTTCTCATTGTTGCCTCAGAAGTTTCACGCAAAGAAGGCCCTTGTACCTGGCCTCCAGGGATGAAGAGGGGAAATCATCTTTTCATCTCAGGGTGTGGCAAGTTGCGAAGGTCCCAGTGGGTTTTCATTGGCTGTCACCTATCTTCCTTCTTTTTCACCCATAATAGGTTTATTATTTTTTAACTTAGCGGGATGGATATATTGGACGCTTGTTTTATTTTCAGTATTGGTTTGGCAAAGCAAAAGGTCAGAACATTTGTTTAATATGAAGAATTACCAGATGTCTGTAATCTGCTACAAAGAACAGCTGTAAACGCATGTATTAGAGAATGTAGACCAGTTGCTTTTTAAACCAATGTTAAACGTAGAAGGAGCCGGCGGTACTGAACTTTAATGGATACTTAATAAATGAGAGTTAAGATATGTTTATTCTCATTTACTGGAAGAGTGTAGTTTTGACATTGCAGTTCTTGAATGTTTTGAGAACTGATTTCATCCATTCATCCATCTTCCAGCCACTTGTCCTGGACAGGGTTGCAGGGAGGAATGTTTTCAAAATACCAGAAATATTATAAATTACAAAAGAGGAACAAAAGGTTTTATTAAAACGTATTAATCTGTTGTGGAACCAACTCCAGAGCACAATAAAGCAGTCCAAAAACTGTCGCCATCAGAACTGTTCTTTGAAAGCAAATGAGGGTGAAAGTGTCTGTGTTTAATTTTCCAAACCAGTGCCAACAGGAGTGTCTGCTGGAACTCCTCTGATGGGGGTCTGTACCCAGTGAATGGTGGTGGTGGGGGGGGCTATTTTTGTGCAGTTTACGGTATTTATGCCCCCTCCATGACAGGACTGAACTGTTGACGTTAACATGCCTGAGCTGTATGAATGGATGAGGTAGATATATACATATATAAATGTTACATAAAATTATATATAAATACAAAATAATTATCCGAAAAATTAAGGGAATACAGACCTCCTTTAAGAAGACTTATAGGAGCTAAGCTGCTAATTCTATCATTTTTAAATAGATATTATTTTAAAACAGAGCTTCAGAGAAAAGCACAGTATTTTTCATGATTTATATAGAATTATATGAAATTTTATAAACTACATAAAGTATGGTTTGTCAAAAATTTATCAGATTTATGAATTACCAGTTAAGCAATATTTATATGAAATGGATCTGCAAGACATTTTCAAAGTTGCAGATCCTCTCATATAATATCAAAAATTGACCTATTTTAATTTTGAGGAAAAGAAATGTAATGAATGGCTCCATATCCACTTGAGAAATTGACACTTAGAAATAAGATCAAATGGTCACCTGCCTCTGTTACATATTGTAATTACATTTTGAAAATGCTTAGTTTGTGTATAATGTGTGTATAAATTACCAAAATCTCACAGGCTGTAAATTTATATATAACCTCTCAGGCCACTTTATAGCAAACGGTCTGAGCACACTTGTTACGGTAACATATATTTAAATAAAAATGACTAGATGTGACTGTTGACAAATTGATTTTATGGAACTACATATCACTAAGCTAATACATTTGTGGAACTAACATTAGAGCTAAATAGTGGAGTTTTTAAAAAGAAAAAAGGAAAAAAAAATGCTAAAGGCATCACCCAGTGAATTAGGCTTTGTTGCCAGCTGTGGGCGAACCACCACCAGTCGTCTCAAATCGATTTCCTCTTAGAGATCAGCTCCAATTTGGTTTCCTCTTTCTTTTCCTTTATAATTCTTCATAGATATTAAGGTGTTTCTCGCTCTACTTTGTGTAAAAACTTGTGTTCATGATATCTATGTTGCTGTAATTTTGTGCTACAAAATCCTATTCTTTAGAGTTAATTATTGAAATAAAAGAGAGACATTCATGTTAAAATGCACTTTCCCCAAAATCCTCAATACTCTTGTATGGCAACCAAAATTTACTGTAAGAAATAAATATAATATTGCACTATGGTTGTATTTCTTTAATGGGTCTTTTATCAGTTTATAGTCTCTATAGAAAATTGGATGATATTTTTAGTTCAAATTCTGCTTTGTTTCTGTGACGCCAGTTCCTCACTGTACGCAGCCCATTCATATGGAATATGTACACGTATCTCCAGTACCTGTGATCTGTCTGAGGATAAACACTGCAGTGCTTATTAAGTTTTTTTTCTTTCCATGCTTTATGGTTTTACAACATTGACTCAGTGCAATCAGTTTTTGCAATAATTTTGTTTTTCATATATGTAACTAGATCACTTTGTAGAGTCTGAATCAGAAATTCAAAACATTTTAAGGTATAATAAGGGGTGAATACTTTTAATAGGCACTATGTGATGCATATAGTAGTACTTCTCTTCATAGGAGAGTTTATATGTCCTGATCATTAACGGCCTTAAGACATTCAAAAAATATCAGTCATAGAGGATGAACTGCAGTGGTATACAGACTTCAGCAGCTTACATGGTTCCGTTTCCTATGCCACTGTAACTATATTAGTAAAAATAACCTGTTGTGCTGAACATGATGACTAAAATGGACAAAGACTTACTGCAAACACTCAGCAGCCAGTAAATCAGCATAACAGTAATGTTCAGAGTTCAGTGTGACAAAATTGTGCCTTGGTGGTTTTGTTTTCAGAACTACGGTAAATGTAATGTTTTTCATGTTGCTAAAAATAAAGTCTCCCTCGATCCCAATCTAGTCCTCCAGCTAACCGGCTCCCCTGGAATTTTCAGGGGCATGAGCATTTTTCCAGGTGGCTGATGGGTATTTGGGCTGACAAAACATTGTGGGGGATCTTCTCCCGTCAGAAAAATCTTTCGGCAAAAGTCATCACCAGGGAACCAAAGTCCACAGCCAATTTTGAATCCCAATCCAAGCGTGCCGGCTAGGATTCAGTGCCTGTGATCAGGTCACCTGTGGCTGGAAGAGTAATGCCCTTGGAGATACATTCCCCCATTGCTGCAGCAGCATGGCCTGACCCTGTACTGTGACCCCCAAGTCTGCCGTCTCACCTGTATGTGTGTTGGTGTCACTCGTGGAAAAGATGATGTGCAGGATGAATAGAGTATCACGGTTCTGCTCATTTATATGGAATAGGCTGCACAGTCTGAATGTGCTCGTCTCCACTTGGAACAGAAACATGTGACCAGCCTCAAGATTGCAATCAAAATACTATTAAATTTAAGAGGGGATGCAGTACTTTGCGGCAGAAGCATAATTTCTGTTGTAACAAATCTGACTCTTGACAAACACCATAATTAAACATTTACCTATTTAGCAAATGCTTTTCTGCAAAGTAAGGATCTGAGAGGAGGATCGGCCGCTGTCCCTGAAGCAACCTGCGTTAAAGGCCAATAGCAACACCATCACTCCGCGGGCCACGGAGTGAAACTACAACCGTCCAGACAGTCACACAGATTCCAAAACTGCAGCGCCTAGGAAATCCCAATCTGTATAGATTTACACCAAAATACCCTAAACCGTTACAAAACATGCATGTAAAGAAACATACATAACACTCAGTTTCTGGTTGTTATCGGAAACTTTATTTACTTACAAAAAATAAGCAAGAAATGTAAATAACTATGCAGGCTATTAAAGAAACGCAATATCTGGAAAGGTCACTTATTTAAAAAAGAAAAAAAAAATTGATCTGTGGCGATGCAAATACAACATTGTGGTGTCAAGCAGGTGAATCAGATTGTCTAAAACCATCACGACTCATTTTTCCAACATAGGATTGTTTATACTGAACATAATGTAGATAATTTACCTATGTGTACCATTAATTATAATAAAACTGTTCAGTGCTCCCCAGTTCTGCATACCATGTCCAACACAGTACGAAAAAGGAGGAAACCGGGGAAAAACAAAACAAGAAAACATGTAATTCATTTTAGCAGGGATAAAGATTTCCAGAGGTTTGTTCTTATACATCTTAAACACCTATCATAAAATGTGGAATGCTATATTTAACAATGTAACACTGATGATACATGGGACTCCAGCCTCTAAGAATCATCGAATCAGAACATTTGCACACATCTCAGACGGACAGATCAAGGCTGTTTTTTATTTCAACTTGCATTTTTCTTAGTGCCACACAAACGCCGCCTGACAATTGTTTGATGATAAAACTATTCTGCTGATCAGTGTAGACTTTTGAAAGTGAATTGAAAAAGGTGTACAGATTTATCAGCAAGATTCATTTCTCATTCAATTACCTCTCCATTGCCATAAAACATAAGTAATCCCACTTCACCAATGATAAGCGTTTCAAATGATGCACCACAAAAATATACAAGCTACAGCAAGCCATTAAAATAAATGATAATCTCATGAAGCCGCAGCTATTGAGTGCTAGGGGACAAACAGCAGCAACTTTCCCATACCGCAGGCTGAGAAGATTCAGGTCCACTTCAAACTACCATCATCCCCATTATCACTGCATCGACACCATGGCCTCCAGCTTTCCCTACCACTCGATGGTCCCAATTCAAGCACCAGCCTCTGAGGGACAGGGTATTAATGCCTTGAGGTTCGACAGATCAGCATTTACAAAAACAAAAAGAAGACAAGCTCTGAACAATTAGCATGTCTCCTTTAATTAAAGCTATAAGATGGCATCATGGAATTGGTTGTGAATGGGTTGAAGAGCCTAATAAGTTCTGCACTTCTGAACTTACTTTCAGTAAGTGAGAAGTCCTTAAAACAACGTTTTCTCCCCAATCAGGGTGGATCAAGCAAGGAAGCAGTTTTTTCTTTTATATGAAAAGTGGGGGTGAAAAATGAAGATGAGAGCAGACAGACCTGAGAATCATTCATACAGGAGGCAAGTGGTAGAGAGGCTGGCCTCCACTCCTGTCCAGGAAGGAAGGTGTGTGTGTGTGTGTGTGTGTGTGTGTGAGTGAGTGAGTGTGTTGGTGGGGTCCTGGGGCTAGTTAAGGCAGGATCAGCAGGAGGCGGGACACCTCATTGTCTGACCTCCACGTAGTTGGCAGGAAAAAGCCCGTAGGCCCCTTTGCACACACCCCTCCACCAACCCTCATCGATCATCTCTATGTTGGTGATGATGTCATCGGGATCAAAGGAAATCTCATCATCGCCAGCTGAAAAAGAGTTTGCGTAAAATTATATAAAATATTGATTTTACATTAAATGTGCATATCCATGTATTTTTATAAATACAGTTATACTGGGTTGTTTTGGTTTAGTATGAAGGAACAAGCTGAAATGTGAACGATCCCTCCTTCTGTGCTGCAGTAATGGATCTCAGTCCACAGCCCAGGAGTCAATGAATGTATTTGAGCTGCAGGTCTCAGCAACTAAACATCCAGCACTATTTCAGGGCCGGGCCTCCAGAGCAATGGGCCGGTCCACACTTATGCTTCCAGGATTGCAGGGCCCTTGTGCTGCCCTCCCCCAGCTTAGAGGCTAACATCAAGGGGATTAGACATTATAGTTGGGCAGCACAATCATGGCTGCAGACTCCTTGTTGCCCTGTAAACCCCACTATCAAAGACCATTTCACTGGGGTCTTGGATGGTACATTTGTATAAATAACTTCAATTGTTGCACCAGGCAAAAGCATCAGCTTTATATTAAACTTTAGTTTAAAAAAAATGTAGGCACATGTGTACATTTCCAGTGGCACCTCTCACAACCCCCAAGAAGATGACGACACTGCATGCTGCAATGCCACTGCACTCACCAGCCTGGTAGTCATACAGGGCCACTGCTGTCACCCCCAGGTCCTCTCCATACTCTGCATAGGTGTTTGCATCTAAACACACAAGGACACAATAAAGACCACAAGCCCATTTTCACACAGATTTCACAGGGAACACATTTGTAATAGCACAGCCAAGCCTGAAAAGCCATAGAACATGAAGTTAAACAGTCAACCGTGCTACAGCACACTTAATGCCTTTCTGAAAGAACCTGCTTTCACAAAAATCGTGTAGTGAAATACAACATATTCAATGGGAAAAATAGGGAACTTACGGCAAACAAATTAAATTATAAAAATGGTGATACCTGCGACCAGTAATGTAATTATATGCATTTTAAACAAAAAATAATAATTATATCATAAACATCTTCTACCGGTCTTATAAGTCTCATGAGAACTGCGTAGCAACCAACCAAATCAATGTACCAAACTCACTAACTTGTTGATTGCCGAGATTCAGAAGCAGTTATGGCCAAAATGAGGCTTCATGAACCATTTGTTGTATTTTCTAACCCCAGTAGATGATGCTGTGGGTTTGCTTTGGGGCATGTTTGAGTCCCTTTTTGATAAGTGGGGTCAGAAAATACAGCAAATGGTCCAAGAACCATCATATTGGCCATCAGTAGTGGTGAGCAGTGAGCCAGCGCCACCATGTGGCCAGGCATATGCACAGCAGAAAGACAACAAAAAATTTTTTTAGATTTGAAAAGTGGTTCGACTGGTTCATTGAAAAGAATCAGTTCAAAAGAACGATCGGTTCAAAAATCAGCCATCACAATTGTTCGCTTGAATAGCCATTTTTGTGTACAAGTAGCGTAGCTTGTATAGTGCTTTGCTCTCTGACTGAAAATCACAGAAGTACAAATGTGATTCCGCGTCGTATTGGACTTCAGCACTAACATATCAGTCTCACTGTGTGATATCAGGCATTTTAGAAGAACTGACTGTTCATTTATGAACAGAGGTGATCCTACACTGTGTGGATAGTTATAGATTTTTATATTACTAAATTTTCATTTTGAAATACAGGTTTTATTATAAGTTTTAGTTAGTTTTCAGTGTCAAGTAAAAAAAGATTTCTATTTAGTTCTTCTATATTTAGTTTCAGCTTAAGTTTTAGTAATTTTATTTCTAGGGATAGACTAAGTTGAGCTGTTTAATGTGTCAGATTGTTAGAGAATCCTACATGAATACACAGTGTACAATATGTACTAATGTATTATAAAGATCACTAAAAGACGTTCAAGGTATTAAAGGTCATTAAAGATAAATGATTCATTACTTTAGACATATAGTATTAAAAACTAACAGAATTTGTTTTGTTACTTTCAAAAGCAACGTGCAGTAGAAGCTTTTAATTTTTGTATCTTATTTCAATTCACCAAAATGCTCTTACAGTTGTAGTTTGTTGTTAATGATAAGCCTGTTGTACAGTGTGTGCGTTCTCCTGTGTCTGTGCGTCTGTCCTCTGAGCATTCCAAGTTCCTCCCGTGGTACAAAGACAAACCATCCCGTGACCCGCAAACTCGTACTTGGGACAGACTAATCCTGTCCAGGGAGGTGCTTCACTGCTGTGTGTGCCCTGGGATACACTCTGGCATCACCAGGACACTGTGCTTGATAAGCGGTAGGAAGACTGACATATAGATGCATAGATGGATGAGAGTTTTCTGCTCCAATACTGTAGTGTTTAGCTAAACAGAGGATCTTTTCTACGTTGTCGAGTGTTTCGTATGGAAACAGTGTGACTGTGAGCTGGCGTGTCCTTCCTCACCTCCTTGATAGGTATCTTCAGGGTTCTGGTAGAGGTCCTCAGATGGTTCCAGTTCATACGTCGGTTCCTCTCTGTTCTTAGCCGCAGGCTCGGCCTCGTACAGGCCTCCGCCGTTCTCCGCCGAGTCATAGCTGGCTTCCTCATACAACGGCGTGCTCTGCAAGATGAGCAATTCAAGCACATGTCATAGTTCATCAGCCTCCCTCCAGAGGTGTCAATGTTTTTAAGAGAGTCAGAGAGCCAGAGGGCCAGAGAGCCAGTCTCTGCCACACACTGGCAGCCTACAACTGAACTCTGCAGTTGGATGGGGAGGGAAGAGATCACTTTTTTTTTTTTTTTTTTTTTTAATTTTCCAAACTTAAACTGAACGAGAATGAAGGATTTGCATTCCAACTACAGATCAAGACTATTTACATGCAGATAAGATGCCTCTATGGGGGTGTGGAGTAATACTAGCTAATGAATAATATCCAGGTGTCAGGGCCAACAGTAATTCAGCTGGGAGATCATAAACCATGAGAGATCATAAACCATGTAGAGGGCTGGGCCTCTACAGGACCATGAGAATAACCAGCCGTCAGATAAATAATCTGAAGGTGTGATCAGCCAACAGATATAAATGACATAAAAAGAGCCACTTGATACATAATGAACGTGCCAGTCTGCCCCAAGGGGTTTTCAAGCACTGCTGCCTGTCAGCTCCCTGTTCTTCCAATATAAAAGCATATAAATGAGCAGGATAAGCTGCTTCTTAATGGTATGAGGTAGTATAATCCAGCCTCACCTCACGCTGCAGGGGCTCAGCCGCCGCTGTGGCACTGGACTGCGGGGAGGGGGGCCTGGCTTTAGCCTTTTCCTGTAACAAAGCATAGGGGGGCCTTATATACCACAATACACCACAGACTAAGCTTCACGATTTCCCCCCAATGTGAAAACATGGAACATCATTCTGTGTTTATTTGCTGCATCACCACATCCAGAGCGGGAACACAGAGTCCAGGAACAGGAAGCATAATTATACACAGCAGCGGGAAAGACTAAGTGACCACAGCAGACTTTGATTTGTTTCACATTTCACAATTTATGGGTGTGCATCTGCACATAATGTATATTATTTGGAAACTGCAGCCTGGGACATCATCTCTCACTAATGAAGGGCTCCTTCCTTCAGTCCTGCTTGTAGGAGCCCTAGCAGTGCACGTCACACCTGCACTTAATGTTTCCCATTCCTTTTGAAGGTCACTTGATGTCATCCTATAATTCATGAGAAACTGCTGCAAAAGTTTACAGTCACCTCTGGCATTAGAGTGTTGCTTCTGTCCTTTACCTGGCTGGTTTATGGTCGTTCCCAGTGTCTCCTGCTTCACTTTGTTCTTATGTGCTGCAGTCTTAGAAATTCTCAACCTGAAAGCAACCTGCTGCTCAGTGTAGCCTTAATAAAGAGTGGACTTTTTTCAGGAGCTGTATAAATAATATCAAGTTATTTATTATTAATACTAGAACTGGCAGGACCTCCTTTAGCTGCATATCACACCTTTCGGTCTCATGAATGGTGCGCTGCGTTAGCAAACCACTCAGCCATCACGGAGACAATGGGGGAGTCAGTAACGCTCACACCAGCGGTGTGCCGTAAAATACATGTTTGTCTCATATTTTAGTACTTTTTGATTAATCTATCCAAACCAATAGTATAATCTTGTGAATTTTTTCTTAAATTGACATAAAAGATATAAAAAGTGACACAATGCTTTTTCATGTCCATTTTATATCTGTTGGAATAACAAAAACGGAATGATGAGCCTCTTCAGCAGAAAATATTATACATTTTACATTTTTTATCAACTTTGGTCAGCTGGCTTCAGATTATCTGTCCAGGTCTGCATACTCATTTCCAAGTTTTTATCACTTTGTACATAAGGGTCTGTAGGGTTTGCAAACTACCCTAGTGCTTTTCATATAGCTACTTTCAGATTTATAAAGAAAAAATATAGATTTGCCGTAAGATTTCTTGCATGAGCGTGAGAGTCTGGCAAAGCTAAAAATGTACAATTCATTGTTTCAGCTGAACTGATTTGTATAAAAAAGTAGAAACTTCGATGAACATGAAATCACCAATAAAACAACTGCATCTATTTATCCAGCATTTTATAAAATGTGTTTGAAAACTTTTCTGTTCACTTGGTTGGGAAACGGTGCTTTCAGTATTTATGTACTCTTATCATTTCTTATTTAACGACAGCCTAAGTTATGGCTTCATTGTCCCCCATCAGTTCGTAAAAAAAAAATCGTAAGAAACATGCGACTCTGTACCTCCACCTTCCTGCGGGCGTCCTCCTGCTCCTGCTTCTCCTTCACCTGCCGGCGCTCCCGCTCCTCCTCTGCCTTCTTGCGGTCCTCCTCCTCCTTCTGCTTAGCAATGTTCTCAAAGCGAGCCTTGATGCTGCCCATGTTACTGCCCGCTGTGGTCCATGGAGATGAGGGGTCAGGTTATGGGAATAGTGGCAGGGTGCTGGGACAAGTATGCAACTGCAAGCAGAACCCTAGACTACGATCGGGGAAAGGTTTCGGCTGACCTGCTTCACTGGGTTTGGTCCTCTGATAGGCTGGGTTCGGCTTTTCAACCTCGTCGAAAGTGCCAGCACTCTGCGAGTCAAAGCAGTGAGAGGCTGGAACATCAACTGTGTAACAACTCACTGTACACAACGTCAACACGGACATAAACATCACTGCATATCGGTAATTCTGATCAAATTAAACATCACACACATACTATCAGCCAGTAAAATGAGAATTAAAACTAAGGAAAACAATCTTCAAAACAATGCATTTCTTACTTGCAAGACTGAGAAAATGAGGAAAAGGCCAAAAACGATGATTTGATATTAAAATATTAATAAAGAAACAAAATGTGGATAACAATTAGAGACCTTATCCATTCTGTCTTTCTGGACACCAAACTTCCCTCCGAAGCCTTTGGCATAATCTGAAATTGTATAGAGATTCACTGTCAAACACCAGTTTTGATGCAAAGTTTCTAAACATTACAAGCAACTCATGCAAATCTCTAAGAGCAAAGCCATCACATTTAAACTGGACAAATATAAAGAGCATAGAATAATAAGGGTTGTGATGATATCTTGGCTCAAGCACCATGTCAGAGGTAGTATTCTCTCAGGAAGGCGCTTGGCAGGATGCACTGTAGCCGGTGAGCATGCAGACAGCATTGGCATACAGGGGCCGAGCAGCAGACGAGGCTCGGGAAAGAGGCCACAGTCAAAGCGACTGGCACAAGAGCAATAGAATGAGACCGAGATGAATACACAAAGTTTCCCAAACCTGCAGCACTCAACCATGACAGTCCGGGGCCATTTATCTACTAAAGTTTAACATTAACAAGTTTAAGATTATTCTGAAATTTTTACACAACTGTCACTAATACTGTTAACAAGTCATCACTTCCATAATGCTCTCTGGTAAGCAATGCATGAAATAAATATCAGACAACTGTTACTAGTACCATTAGCGCCACCCACTGGTCACCAGGCAGCAGCACATTGCTAACAATGTGGCTGTATGGTACACGTCTGATACATAAAAACTGCATTAGATTAAAACCAAATTAGCTTCCATCTTCAGTGGACAGGGAGCTGGGGGTAGCAATGGCTGGAGGCACCATCTGTGAGCTGAGCACTGCAGGTCTGCCTGGAAGCCAGCGGGGGGACTGTGCCTTGCTGGGATTCGTGCTTGGCCAGTTTCTCCTTGTGCTCATAGCCCAGGGCACATTTGTCCTGCTTCTCCACCTCTACCCCGTATTTCCCTCCGAACCCGCGTTTATAATCTGAAAAGAGTTCCACAATGGAAGAGAACACAGCTCAAACAAACAGATGTGACACGTAAAACCAGACAGGAACAGCCACGGGTGAGTAGAGCACCGCACACCGTGGGAGACAGACACTGCACACTGTCGCGGGGCTGCACCTCCCCCTCTGAGGACGCCTCTGATGAATGCAGCGCTCCAGAGAGTCGCTCACAGCAGACAGAAACCTCTGTGGTCTCATTTTCCCTAAGAATTTTGATTAAGTAATGTCGCACAATAGAGTATTATAGTATATTGAGGAGACCAGAAAGCCTTCTTAGAAAAGCATGGCGGAATTTGTATTCGGGCAAAGAAATAACTTTAGAAGCAGACTTATCCAGCAGGTTTATTTTTCATAAGTTCACAGAGGAGAAATTGCAGCCCCCACTTTCCAACATATAGGAACATCCAATTATTTTCTATACCAGCTTTTCCTACACGTACAAACATAAAACATAAGACAAGGCTGAGCTCCCAACATTTTTGCTTGAAAGGCTGAGACAATGACTAGACAAGGAAAAGACCCCCGAGGGGGATTTCAGATCAACAGAAAACATCATAAGAAGGCGATCAGTGAGCAGGTGGAACAATACAAGACATGAACTGATACCTGAAATAAGGAAAAGGGCAAGAGAAAAGCAGTGAGATTGTAGCAGGGTAGCAGCCCCCAGGACATATTCAGAACTGTGGACAGTGCCGGGCGGCCTGGGGTACCTTTCTGCGATTCGTGAAGCTGCAGTTTCTCCTGGTGGTCCCAGCCCAACGCCGACTTGTCCTGCCTGTCTGTCTGCAAGCCAAACTTCCCTCCGAAGCCTTTCACATAATCTATGTGCAGCAGGTATAGAACAAAGCAATACATCCTGAATTGAGCAGAATACTAAAAATATGAAAACAGGCACAAAACCATTGCTGGACCCTGCTCTCACCTAATCAGCTGAAAACGCTGATATTCCTGTTCATTTTAATCAATGCTATCAAGACACAAAAACAGCTCATTTAGCAGTATGTGTATAATAAATTTGAAAGGCAGCCTAATTTCAGACAATAAGAATTTACAGGCCTACAATTGCACCACAACAAAAGCTGACCGTGTTTACTTCTAGTTCAAGGAAGGAGGTGGCAAATAATAGAGTTTAGCATGTGTCACAGCTCTGTGGGGCGGAGGAAGCTCTGGAACCCAGTTCCACATGTTGAGACAAAAGAGAACATTCTCACCATGACTTCCCCTCGCATCCAGAAAAACCGGCTCTCCCACAAATCAGAGGTGTAAGAGTGAGGAGAGAGAGCAGACGAATCAGGGATAGGGAATGATAAGCAGCCAGCGGCGGCCCCGGGAAGCTGACCTTTCTGAGACTCGTGCTTCTCCGTCTTGCCCATGTACTCGAAACCCACTGCACTTTTGTCCACCTTGTCCGTCTCCACACCAAACTTCCCTCCGAAACCTTTTGTGTAATCTGTCGATTCCAGGTCACAGTAGGTCGGCATGTCAAAGGAGACCAAATACTTGGTAAGAATCACACAGGCATTTCTCTTGACCATTACGGCTGCGCTCCCTCTTAGTAGATTCCACTAAGACTACTACGCTTCTGAAGCAGGACATAGGAAACAATGAGATACAGGTGTAAAGTGCAAAGAGTGTAAGAACACACTGATGCAGAGCTTAGCAGCGTGTAATAATGTCTGAGCTGCATATTAGTGTAGAACAGCCACTCTGAAAGGAAGCATGTAATCTAACATCAAAAAAGAGGCGCCTGGCAAAACAAAAATTTACTGAATCGCTAATGAATCATTAAAAATTATCGTGCCCCCAGCAGGAAGATGAGCTGGGGCACAGATGCCACAAATACAGCAGTCTGGTGCAAGATGCAAACTGATGAAGGTCAGACTGACCAAGCAGCGACGGGAGGGGGGGGGGGGGGGGGGGACACACAAACCTTTCTGCGACTCGTGTTTTTCCGTTTTGCCCAGGTAATCGAAGCCCACTGCACTCTGGTCGACGCGATCCACTTGCACCCCGTATCGCCCCCCAAACCCCGTAGTGTAGTCTACATGATTCAAAGAGCAAAAGCAGTCAAGCAGGTGTTGACTATGCTGGAAGCAGAGCTTCAGCATGGGGGAGGCAAGGCAGGGGGGGGTTGTCAAAGATCAACAGCTTGATTATAGCAAAATAAACAATTACAATTATGAAAATCCATAAAAGCAAAGGATGGTGGCAGAACAAGCAATACTGCAGGCAGCTGCGAGTGTCCATCTACAGTTTAAATTTGGGACAGTTTTTATAAGTGTGTACTGCGCTTGAAGATAAAGCTGATTGCACCTTTCTGTGAGGCGTGCTTCTCCGTCTTCCCCGCGTACTCAAACCCCACAGCAGACTGGAAGCACACAGTAAGGAATCGCGGTCAGGGCCATGATGTGAAAGGACCGCTCACTTTCCGAGCAGGAAACACAGACCACAGTCAAAAGGCTCAAATATAAAACCTCTGTGTCTATAGAACCTCTGTTAATACAGGAAGGTGACCTTCACCTCAAAGGAAAAAGCAGCTCCGGAACATACCAGAGAGTCACCACATACGACTCTAGCTTTCAACTTGTGGTCTCAGAAAAATAAAAATTTATTTTAGCTTATTATATAAAGGACACATTTTAAGTTAACTGTTGTTATGTTGGGTAAATACTGACAAGTGAATGTAATCTGTGTATAAATACTGCATCTGTCACACAGCCAAAACCCACGTAGTCCTACCTGGTCAACCCGATCCGCCTGGAGACCAAACTTGCCCCCAAATCCCTTGGAGGTGTCAGTCTGAGAGCAATGCTTGGACAACTTGCTCTGGTAGTCATGGCCCACAGCAGACTGAGGGGGACAGGAAAGACAGGCAGAGCAAGAGGTGACCTGCTACTCCCAAGCTCCTGTCCTGTTATTGTTGGCGGAGCAGTACTATCTGAAAATCCATGCCAGGAAATGAGGCTATTCTATCAAACAAACAGCGTGAAAGAATGATACCAACATGACAGACTTGGGAAATCAGAGCATTAAAGAACATGCCGAGTGAGTAGAGTATGGACACAGAGCATGAGAACGGCAGAGAATGAGCACTTCCACTACTTCCATAGAATTAAGGAGATAGAGGAATTCTGAGGCTCGCAGAGTGACTCGAAGGCTGGAACTGCAACACCAGAATGCCAAGGCCATTAAGTTAGGCTCGTCATCATCTCTCCTGTGCCAACAGTCTATGCTTGTCTGTGTGTGCCCTGTGATGGACTGGCATCCTGTCCTGGGTGTACCCCATCCTCATGCCCAGTAATGCCAGGAACAGGCCTGGGCTGCTTATATCAGTGGGTTTTGGATTCTCAAGCTGAAAGATAAGGCCCTACACAGCAGACAGGATGCTCTTCACTGCAGGACTCCAGCAACCTTTTTTAAAACCATAAACAGTACTGCAGCCTACTTCTAGAAATTCTCACAAATAGTTTAATCCCGTAAAGGTGACTATAACATTCTGCTACTACCCCTTCAGACATATACACCTAATCTGTATGTACCTAAAGCTTTAACCTGCAGTAATTCGTTGCATTTCAGCAAAGTGGACACCAGCAGCAAGTCAGGGCATTTTGATCAACAGGAACATTGTTCCGAGTTAAAAAAGAACAAAGGGGTCACTATTAAAACAGTGGCTCCAACAAACTTGTTTTACATAAGACGTGTAGATGTGTACTTCACAAGGACTGTTAACAACAAACTTGAGTAAAGTCAATTAGTTCAAGCAAAATAACTGACAGCAAAATGTTTCACTACCTACTGATTGCGTTTTGGTTTGGCGTAACAGAGGTAAATCTTAGCTAGAATGTACTAAAATAGTATTTAAGATCTGCTTTTTGATGTGTACAATTTTTGTGTTCTTTTCACTTAGTCAAAAGTACTACATTTAATAAAATAATGCTGATTATTATGTAACTTTTTTTAAACTTCAGCAAAGCTTAAGTAAATCTGCCTTGTATGCAAACAGTGATCCTGCGACCATGGCCGTCGCAATCACGCTGACATGTAATCGCGATTATACATGCTGCATGTGCAATTATCACTAGGGCTTTAGACGATGGGTGAAACATTTGCCTGCATGCTGGCTTTTCGGTAGTTTATGGGTAAG
Source organism: Brienomyrus brachyistius (assembly GCF_023856365.1). Classification (NCBI taxonomy): domain Eukaryota; kingdom Metazoa; phylum Chordata; class Actinopteri; order Osteoglossiformes; family Mormyridae; genus Brienomyrus; species Brienomyrus brachyistius. The sequence continues at coordinate 863,696 of NW_026042324.1, read as the reverse complement.
CAGATTAGCAGTGTGCCTAAAATACTAACAAGATACATATTGCGATGCCCAAAAGTTAGTGATATGTATAAATTTGGCGTATCCTTAAGTTTAATAAATGTGTCAGACTTTGAACTGCATAAAGTACCCACCATACCACTGAGGTGTATTTTTTCACCTTGCTAAACCACAATAACTCCTCTTTCAAAAGATATTGCGGCTGTTAACCTGTCCCTTTCTTCACCACCACTTCACCGCTTATTCCATGATTCACCGCTTATTCCATGATTCCGCTACCCAAATTTAATAAACATATGGAAACACAGAATTTATACAGACTACTGACTTGTGGGCATCACATTATGCATCTCTTTATGCATTAATATTTTGCGCGCACTACTAATCTGCGCACCAAACTGTCAGAGTAAGTAAGCGTCCGGACAAATGTTTTACCAGTCATCTAAAGCTTTGGTGATTGTTGCACGTGCCGAATAATCGCGCTTACATCGTGACATGATCACGACGGCCCTATTTACAGGTCATTTATGTTCACAGGATCGCTCCTTGCATACCGGTAAAAATCCATATAGTACCGAAAAGCCGGCGTCCAGACAAATGTTTCATCTAAAATGGTGACTATTACATCACGAGAGCCTTACCTATAAGAGCCCCTCACAGAATGCCCACTGGTGCTCACCTTGTCCATGCGGTCCTGCTGCACACCAAACTTCCCCCCGTAGCCATGGGAGGCCTTGGGCATGGTCTCCAACTCTTTCTGCTTCAGTTTCTGATGCTCCGTTGAAACATTCTCACGCAGCTCATGGATGCTGCAAACGAACAAGGTCACATAGTTAATTCTAATCCTGAGCCACTAAAAACCAGTGATGTTTTAGCCATCTGTGAGCTCCAGATCCTTGAAAACCACTCGAACAGAAACATTTTAAGCATTACGAAAATACAGAAATGCTGACATATATTAAATAAGTGAAAAATCAATGGCTCTGAATCCCAAACCTCTATTTACTAGACCCACATGAAGCACTTCACCCAGAAAATGCTTATACTTTTTTCTAGAAACTACACACTTCTATACATGACATTCCTATAGATAGACAATAAAACCACCTCTGTGAGAGGAAATCCTATGCAGCCATACTGTCACTGTACCAGCAGCCAGACAATTAGCAGAAGCAGTATTACCGTGTCATAACTGTAACCATCTAAATGTATTGCTCAGCACACAATACATAAAGACACAAAACAGGGAAATGCTGCATGCATGAACGGAAACAATGTTCCTGGCTATTCTGATAAGCACAGTACCACAGTGGATATAGCGAGACCAAACACAAGAGATACTGGCACTGCACGTCGCCAAATAAAGTACGAGGGTTTTAAGAATGCGAGGTAATGGAGACAAACACTGTCGGTTACCCACTTAATATGTTCCTGATGTCCTGAACCCGCCACGGTTTTGGCTCCCCACCGCTGCTCCTTCTCAGACACGTCATTCTTTTTTCCAGAGGCAAAGGAAAAGAAAAAAGAAAATGATTCAAAAGAGGTAAAGAGCCAGCGACCAAATGAAAAGATCCCAGAAGGAACAGAATCCAGCATACTCGGCAACTGCAAAGCCGCAGGGCACGCAGACTCGGTAATGCTTAAACATTGTGGAGCTACAGTAACCAGTAACGCACTAAAACTGCAGAAAGGCACTGTCACTGAATTCGCAGTGGGTATACAGAGTCATCAGCAAGGAATCCATTCATCTCATCCCTAGACCTTCCGGTACAAAATCACAGTCTAGAACAGTGTTTCCAAACCGTTCCTGGAGAACCCGCAGAACGTCCACATTTTACCGGGAGATAGGAGGGAACAAAAATGTGGACCATCTGTGGGTCACCAAGGACCGAGTTAGGAAACATTACTGTAGTAACATGTTTTAAAGGACCGGCAAGATAGACTAACAATATTAAGAACCTTCTAATGTTACCTCAAAGTCTGGGTCTGTTTCCCAATCATCTCCACCGTTGTCAGCAGAGACTTTGACAGACTGACCAGCAACTGCTTTCCACATCTGTAGAATTGAGATAAGGAAGTCATTAAAGCAGGGAAAACCTATGGCAAGCTCCCTATCGATGTCTATTCTATGAAATGTGGATCGTGCACTAAGGCAAAATACCAATTTATAAAAGTAATAAACAGAATATAAATATTTAAGTTACAAACATTATACGTGCTAGTTGTAATTAGTTTGCACAGCACCTCGGTAGACATTTAAATTTCATTATGCACCACTATAACTTCCTCATGAAAAACGGATTGAGCATAATACGCCTGAACATAAGCGATGTCATTTAGAAGTAGAAGTGAAACAATATTATAATGAGAGACATCGAGTCCATCCCTTTGCGAAGATCTCCTGTAAAAAGGGCAACAGGACTGCCGGCAGCGTCAGTCAGCCATCTGCCCGACGTGGGCATCATGAGCCACGCCGATCAGCCTCCCAGTATAGATCCCACAAGCAGCAGACACATTAGATTCATCAACTGCAACCCCGCCAAGCATGTAGATCGGATGATGCTCAAATATAGTGGAACCGAAGGGGAAAAAGTACGGCTCCCTCTGCCGTTCCGGGATCAGCCTCCAACGTGTGCACCCTGCGTCTTACTATCGCTATGCACCACACCCAGCTGCGATCTGTCCCAGGAGGGATACTCTGCTAAGATACTTAATCATTATATTTTAAATAACATAATCCATGTGTGTCTACTACACGCATACATACACGTCACAACACAAAAGGAGCTGTACTCTACTCCCGTCTGCTTCCAGCCTGCCATTTGTTTCATTCAAAAATAAAACTACACGGGGAGTACAGGCCCAATGTGTGTAACAAATGTTTATAAATTAAAAATTAAACAATTAAAGGCGCCCCGGCAGTTCCGGATGAAAACGAAAATTAGCAATATGCAACTAAAAAAAACTATGTCAATAAAGTTAGCCCAATCTTATGATGGCATGTCAAATCGCCCATAATTTAAAGAGGTCATCTTCACAGGGTATTGGAGACAAACGAGATTTTCCAGCCTCAGCAAGGTTTTTAACTATGAATATAAAGCCATCACAAAGCAAACATGATATGCAATCAAGAGATGGGGGCAAAAGGTCGACATAACAGCTGACGGCTGTTTAGCAGCACTTACATTTTAAAAGAAAGCTAAATTCCTACAGAAAAAGACCGATTTAATGACACGTTATTTCCTGCTCAGCATTTCCAGCTCGCTCGGATCCTCCTCGGTTTCTTGCCGTTTTCCAGCTGGCTGACGCAGCCTCGGCGCTTAATATGCGGCACAAGCCCGATACTCACCCTGAGAACCGCCTCTAGTGCCGAGGACCCTCTCTTAGGGACTCGTGAGAATCGCTTTTATTTTTAAACAATAAGATAATGCGAAGGGAGATTTTCTCGGCTGCCGGACGTATTCCTTACGCCTCCTCTTCCGGCTCTCCCAGTATCCAGCTTCCTGCTTTGAGCTCAACAGCTCCACCTGGGAGCGGAGCGGAGGCGCGGCGGCGAGCGCCGTCCTTCGGTGAAGCCCGGAGCACCTCCGAGTGCAGCTGACACAGCGCATACCGATACAACTACAAATACAAAGTAAATAGTACATACAAGAGCTGAACAACATACAAAAGAAGTCAACTACATAGACAGTATATATAAAAACTCTGCTCTGTGTGTGAGTCTGTGTGAAGAAACAATAAAGGGTCACCCTTCCATATGTCAGGAGTAATGTGCTTAGACACTGAGTACGACTGCCATTATCTTCAGTACTGGTGGGTGAAATCCCACCCTCACTGAATGTGGGGTTCACTCGCTTTCAGTGGGTTTACTCTAAGCCAAAAACATGCAGTAGGTGAATTGGGAATCCAGGGTGATGCAAACTACTTGCGAACCCATGTTTGATAATTCCATCAATTTTCCACAGCCACTTATCAACCTAGACTTTCTTTACTTTATAAAAAAAAGACAACTAAATCAAAATTGGCCAGATACCTTAGTAATGCAAGGTAAAATGAAATATGGATCTCAAATTTCAACGCCCGTTTCCTTTTGAGTACACTGACATTTGCACTTCCCTTACAAATCAAACTTCATCAAACCTGCATGTGAAAAGTAACAACAGAAACTAATGAAGCATTTCAGTTAATGAAAAAGAAATTTATAATAATACTATAGTCTCACAATTATATGTCAAACACTTAAGTATATAATAACATGAAAGACCAGTTTTTTTTTTTAAAACAAAGACTTAGTCTTTTTATTGGCAGTGGAAAATAAGTTTCAGTATTTTATTGAAAGTAAGCAATAAATAATACTGTGATAAAAAGTTGAAGTACTGTACATTGCTTGTTACAAGATCATGAGATCTAAAAGAAACAGAACACAAATATGACAGTAAGATGATTTGAATTGTGCATAAATGTTTAGATCACAGAGACAAACATACAGGTGAGAAAACCTTAAGAATGATTTCTCAACATTGCCTAACAAATTGAGAAACCATCATTTAACATCAGCTGAAAATATTCAGAAACACTCCAGCCATCACTATATATATATATATATATATATATATATATATATATATATATATATATATATATATATATATATATAATAAAATGGCAACTGCTATAAGACAAGAATAAATAATGAATTAAAAATAAGGCTTAAAGTCTTCATACAATGCATTCAAAAGTTTTGAAGAAACAATGCTGTCTTCAAATATGCCATTTGAAACAAGGCCACAGTGGAATTGGTCCTTCAGCGAAGAAGAAAGTCACATCAGCTTGCTTCCACATGTGTTCCCAAGGAAGAGGAGGAAGGAATGGAGTTCTGTTATTTGCTCAGAGAATTGATTCTCTAAGGCCCATTAGCCAGGCAATTCCTCCATAGTGAGCCCTCATCCTCACTATTTATGGCTTTTTCAAATATTTCGTTTTGGTATCTCCATTTTAACAAAGCAAAATAAAAAAAAAAATAATAAAAACAAGTCATCTGTTCTTGGCCAAAGCAACCACGACTCTGCCTAAAATCCCAAAACAAAAGTCATGTTTACCCCAGCCTGCTGGTCAGAGACAGATTGGCCAAATTATTGACCTAACAGCTGTCTTGATTTAAAATAGGCAGGGACGTGAATTAGTCAATTTAGCTTAAATTTCATGGTTTAATCAAGGACATTGTAAAATACAGAATAAGAAATAAAGACTAGATAAGGTCTGTAGGTACATATACAATATTCAGATTTATGATACATTCAGTTATATCTGAAGTAGTTTACATTTAAGGGTAAAAGAATTTGAAAGAAAAAAGCAAATAAAATTTCATAAAATGTCCCATCAGTTTACATAAATAAACTATTTTCTTTAGCATAGACCAAGAGATTTGCAGTAATTGATAATTATACTCTGTAATAAAATATTTTAAAAAGTCCTCTTAACGTTGATGGTTCCTTCCTGATTCTGTGAATATTGACTTCAACTGGATTTGTGCTGCATAATTACCTATAGAAATAATGTGGATAAACTAGAAGGGGGAAAAAGGAAGAATGATTAGTACATGCACTTCCAATATTATAAAAGCCACATTTACAGCACATATGATGACACTTAGCAGACTGGGTTATTAATTAACCATGTCCACCTATGGTCTATTCAATGAATTAGTGATATACAGTCATATCAAACTTAAAAAGGTACCATTTCACCATTTAGGAAGTAGCTTAACACTTACAATTCAGACAGTTAGTTACAAACTCCTCACTTCAAAAAATAGTTTAGTTTCTAAGTAACAGCTATAGAATATTTGCAGAGTGGAATCAGTTTCTTTTCGACTTACCGTGGCTGAGGTGTGTTAACAGGAGTAAGTTCTTACTGTAGCAGAATCCAACCTTTGTTGCCCAGTTATGTTTCCTGTTTGGCAGGATCCACATGAACAACATGCATAACATGCAGTTAGTCACAAGTTAGCAACACGCATTAAGCGACGTCAGAAAAACTTAGACCAACTAATTGTCGAGCGACAACAGCAGCAACTCTGAACACAAATCGTGGCCATTCAGCTCAATACATACTGCACACAGCAGCTTCTTGATATGAATTTAGCCTTGCTGAGGTTCTTAGCAATGGTCAGAAAGATTTAATATAAAACCACAGCAAAAAAGTCAATGAAGAACATTGGACTAACAGGAATTTTGCTAAATAAATGAATGCAGTTAAAGATCACCTTACTTCAAAGTGTCAGACAGTAACCCATGCAATGTTTGTACTAAGAGGCTCTTCATACCGTCCATCGGCATCTTTTTTGGCTGCATAGATGGTGAAGACATAGTATTGGTGACCCTGAAGTTGGCTGGAAGCGTTTCAGCTGATCCTACTGACATCCCCCGAACATCTTTGGGTCTAAATTTCTTCCTCCAAGAAGGTGCCCGCCTGAAGTTCTTGTCATCGTCCTGAAGGGAGACAGGCATGTCAATGCCAGAATAAATGTGTTACAAAATGAAGTTAAGTCTGTTTAGAATCTTTTATATAATTATAAAAACAACCAGGAAGGGCTACATTCAGATCACCTCATCTAGTCTTCGTTCGGTACCCAGGACCAAAATGTTGTTATATTCTCTCTCTAGAAGAGCTCTTGCCTGGAAAGAAGAGAAAAATGAAAGACTAATCTTTAGACTTTTTACACTCCGATATGTGATTAATTTTGAACCCTGTATTGCCTTCAGTCATTCGCATTTGGGTCTGACACAACCGTCAATCAATATGGCAGCAAATCACAAACAACGCCAAACACCTGGGGGAAAAAAAACACCAAGTCACTTAGCTATTTCATCATCATTCCACTCATATGAAGGGGAACAAAAATTTCTTCCACATCCTACTTCCAGGCTCAGATAGGAAATGTCTAGACTGGAGATAGCCCAACTTCATTACCCAATCTTACAACAGGCAGCCACGCTACAAGACATTTATGACACGGTTACATTCCAACACACAACCCCAAAGCCACCCTTGTCACAAAAGCCGATTATTATTTTCAGCAGAAAACTGGCCTTGTTTCATAGAAATCATTCTTCACCTGAAATTTTTAAAGCAAGCAAATGTGGATGTCAGTTGATCAAAACTAGATACACCAGTAGATAAAGGTAATTGTTAATAAAGTCAGTTGCTGATTTAATAGATAAATCAGATGAGCATGAATAAGGCCATTCTGCCTGAATAATAATTTCCAGGATTAGTAGAACAACGTTATCAAATATTCCTGCAAGTGTCAGCTACTACTACAGCACCTTTCATAAAATTCATGGGGATACCTATCATACAATTGAAAGGAAGTCAAAGTGCTTTGACATGCTAGGTACCTGCGTGTTCTGGGTGGGGATCTGCAGCAGCAGAGCCAGGGCATTGTGGTCGAAGGTCTCCTCTAAGGCAAACAGGGCTCCATGCACTCCGCTCTCCAGCAGGTTATCTGCATACTCTTTCAGCCCGATGGACTGAACCCAGTTAATGACCCGGTCATTGGTCCACACCAGTACATCTGAAACAGTATTGCCGACAGTCTACTACACCTGCTTTCCACACTAGATGAGAGCCAGTCCTCTATTACCTTCAGACATGACATCTAGGCTCCAATTTAACTACCTTGAACTGTGTCTTGGTATGTATAAAATACTTTATTATACTTTATACTTGCTGTTCTTGGCAAGGCAAATTTCTTCTTTTTTCTTTATTGCACAGTAGTTTACTGAGCAACGTATGACCGTCTTAAATAAAAAGTCTCTGTCAATAGTACTGCAACCTACTAATAAAAACTAAAATTTAAAGTAAATCAAAACAAATAAAGAAAATCCATTTAGGTGCACATTTAGAAAATTAAGTTTACCCGATATCACCTTCATTCACATTAGCAGGTTTTAGTTAAATATTCAAACTGTGCAAGACACTGGACCAGGGTGTAGTTTGCACTAATAAAGATTCGGAGAACTTACGAAAAATTACGGAAAGTTTGAGGGGGGAGTGGCCCTGTCAGTACCTTTAACCTCTGTTGGGGAGTCCTCCCGCCTTCTCTGCAGTTCGTTCTTATCGTAATTCAGCCGCCGCAAACACATGACGCCACACTGGAAGCTATTTCTAGAATGAAAGACAGGAAATTTGTTCTGTAAATGGCAGAAACTGTCAGGTGCAAACGTTTATATCCAAGGGGCTTCATTACCTACATTTGCAGTTTAAAAAGAAAAAAACTCAAATGACTTTTCCTCTTGGACTTTTGTTTACCTAGTCTATACCTAGGTCTATTTATATTCTGGAGGCTATACCTCCATCCACCTGCATGGTGAATGTAAAACATTTGCAGGTACATGATAGCATTTGCGAGCCAAGAGTCAAGCCACCACGTCAAACCTTAAGCATACTAAAGCTCAGATAAACTGTTGCAAGGGATCATGGGTAGAAGATGACGCAGGCAGGCAGGCAGTACCTGTGAAAGCTATCCACCATTTTGAGCTGGCCGCGCAGGTCCTTTTTGGTGAGGTGGTCCAGCATGCGGGCGTCCACCAGGCACTCCATGAAATAGCTGCGGTACTGCGGCAGGCCCAGGCTGGGCAGCCACTCGTTGCCAATCCACTCGTGGTTCATGTCCCCGTATGCCAAGGTCTGTGCACAAGGGTCACTGTAACTGCTGGGCATTCCAGGTCAACACAGGCTAGTGCTACGTGGTCAACGGTCACAAAAACCAGCAATTATTTCAAATCGCAAGCTAATTTTATTTGGAAAGGGCTGTGAATGTTACAAAACAAATTTGACATATATCTAAGAGGCAACGGAGGAAGCAAGAGTGACAATTTTAAAATAAACAGCACAGATTTGCTAATCCACTGCCTGCAAGTGAACATTGACAAGTGGTAAGAGTATGGAAGCCAATTTCTATTTTCCTCTTTAGAAAAGACCACCTTGTCCAGAAACTGCTGTGGTACAGATGTCAGCAGTTAAAGCCCAGAACGAGAGGGCAGACAAAGGGGGGCTTTAGTGACAGCTGTTAAACAAAAGCAGTTCTATTTCAGCTGATTAAGCAAAATTCATGTGGATTTAAATTGTTGACCATTCAGAATATAATTCACGGTAGGGGGACAGGAAATGCTACTTGTACGTATTTCATCTGAATTCAATTATAGCGCCCTTTGAATGTCAACAGAACGTTTGCACAGAGTGTAAAAATTCCTGGCCTACAGCAATGGGGAAAAAGTGAGCTGACATTAGTCATGCAGGGTCTAGGTCCCCGATCTCCGCAGGACACACAGAGGAGGGGAGGCTGGCCAGTCTGGTGGCATCTGCTGCCATCAGATGGTGTCTACAGGGGCCTAAGTGGAGCTCTGGTCTCTGGCCAGGTCCTGCAGCACACAGCCGAATCGCCTCTCACCCATGACCATGACAGGGCCAGATCAGCCGACACTACTGGCAGAAGGGCCCACAAAGCACCTGTGGGGTGGAGCCTTCCACACAGAGGTGTCAGGACTCACCAAGACTGAAGTAGAGAGGTATGGTGTTTGCGCTGAAGGCAGTGCTCGTTGAAAGCAGACCCAACAACACAGTCCGGGTCTGCCGGTTACCATAGGCATCAAGGACAGCCATTTAACACAAGGTTTGCGGGCTACATGCAAGGGTGTAGGTTTGGTTTCAACACAGGTAGGAACCAAATCAGCCCCAAACTCCCAGCCCCTTAACACCCATGGCACTTCCACAGTATTGGTAGGGACATGTTCGTACCCTCCATCTCATAATGCGGTTATACTGCCACAATGCCACAGCTGAGATGGGCAAAAACTTAAAACCATTCAACTACTAAAGCTTAACATGTATGCAAAAACTGACATATGCAGGGGGTTTTAGATACAACATATTTCCACATAAAGACATTGTATAAAATGATTATAGTGTCAGAGGGCAGGATTCAGGCCATCAGCCCAGGGCAAACATACCTGTTTTACTTTTTGGGTACAGGCAGTACCCTACTGAAAATAGCTTTTCAGAGAGGAGCACATAGAGCTTTTCTGAAAGGTTTAGTGGAAATAAGGATTATGGGAGAGACCAATTAGCAGAAATATGCAAACCTGGGCCCAGCTGCCCTCCTCATCCTCCTGATGTTAACATGTGTTAGCAGTTCAAAAGAGAAGAAAACACAAAAAAACAAAAGTGTTAGTGGGTAGGAGGTGAAATTAAAGTGTATTGTGTTAGCATACACACAAACAATGCACTACAAGCAATAATCAGGCAAGGTCAGGAAAACTATGTCTAAAATTTTAAATCTCATCCACTCGACTGTTTTGACTGCTCTGGAAAGGACCGGCACTTAAATCCGATTCAGGATTAACAGTAATGACAGGGGTTTGAAGGCTGAGTCCTGAAGACCCTGAAGGACCCCATGATTAATATACGTTGAAGTAGGTATGGATGAATGTATGGTAGAATATATGGTAACACACATCATAGTTGAAAAATAAATGTACTGAATTTTTTTCAGTGTTACTAATTACTGACATCACAGACTGCAAATCAGTCATGTGACATATATATTTCCTGAAAGAACTGCCTTTTAGCTGCAACTCAAGCCAGGGATGCCTGATTTATTTTTAAAGTTTCCAATTTATTTGTTGCTGTAAGTATAATGAAACTATATGCATTATCTTGCTGACACGCACGCGCGCACGCACACACACACACACACACACACACACGAGACAGACTCACAAGAAAGCAGTGGTATATTTAATCCGGCAGTGATCTTATTGGATGACTAACCGTCTGTGGCGTGGCTGCGAGGCTCTCCATCTCTTCGTGCGTGACCCATATATTGCCCGTGGGCTAATCACATGACCCCCAGAAAGAATGGCAAGCACAAACAGTGTAAGGGGGGAAGGGGGGAGGGAAAAATGGGAAGGATGGCAGAATAAAAGCACAAAAATGTCATTACTGAGTAGCAAAGCACAGGCATATTTGTGCATTTTGTACAGGATTCCAGCCTTACAGGAGAGTAAGTGATTACTTTTAATCAATAATTTGCAGAGGAGAGCAGCAGAATCATCATCATGCAGTCAGAAGTGAGCTTGAATGTTAATGCAGGAACACGCATGAGCCAACCAGTGGAAAAGAGAAAGAGTCAGTGTTTTAAATGAAAACACCCACATCCATCTTCAAGAATTTAGTCTGGGGAGTTTCAATGGCAGTCAAAAGTCTTAGAATCAATACTAATCTTCACAGAGGTATATTGTGAAGGCACCTTACCCTCCTTAGGTCTTACATTAGTCACAGCAGATTAACATGTACTGTACACCGTGAAGCAGCCTACTGCTCCCTGACCAGTGCGGGCATGTGGTGAGAGCCAGCAGCAGCTGGGAAGACCAAGGGAGGGCAAAGGCTACAAATTCCAGCAGGGGTGTTTGGAGAAACACAGTTCTGCGCAGGTCAAGAAGACATGTAACTAAATCAGGCCTTTTCCAGTCCAACAACACAGACAACTTCCTAAACGGCAGCTGGTAATTGGGCTGCTTGAGCTGCATTATGGCCCCAGAGAGCACACACTGCCACGCGAGTCAGCTCTGGTGCATGCATCTCTGTGCCAGTGCTGACTGGCAGAGCCTGAGCAGAGACGTACCGTGCGGGATGTAGGGGGCGCCGATGGGCTGGTCAGGGACATGATCTCCTGGATGGCCAGCCGCAGCTTGAGCCGGTGCAGTGGGTTGCTGATGCCGATCTCGCGCTGGATCTCCGTGTCCGACAGTGCTGACATGATGGCGCCGCTCTTCACGTTGGCACGGCAGGCGGCCACGTACCAGGCGGGCATGCCCACCCACAGCTGAGGAAACCATCAGAGCACCGCTGGTCAACTTCACAACCTCAACTACACTGTAAATGTGGCCCAAAAGTGCTGTATGTAATGCTTCATAATATAGTGAAAATACTTAAATTTATTTATAAAAATATTAAAATATTTTTTATAGACAAAATGAAAAAAGTCAATGAATTTATCAGATTCACCAAAAGACCACATGAAGATGTCCAGGATCCAGAATGGGACAGAGGATTGTGGACTTACCTCCAGCCAGACCACAACTGTAGGGCCGTCCCACTGGGCAAACGGCAGACCCTGTCTGCGTGCCTCTTCTAGCAGTTCATGCCTGCCACAATATGGTGCACAAAACGACCAACAAGGTGAGCAGGCAGTTTTTGGAGGTGACAGCTCAGTCAGCATTTGGTGACTTTTAGTTATCAACCACATTCAACCTAATTCAACCCAATTGACACAAAAAACATACAGGAAATGCAAATGCAAAGCCCTGGAAACTCCAAGAATTCAAGCTAACACCAGACAGTCCACCTGGCCAGCTGACTAAGAGGTGCCTCCGATCTGACAGTCAGGATCGTATTGGGTATCGGATATGCATGACTCAGTTATCTAGTTTTTGGCAGTCTGTAAAAAGTCTTCTTGTTAAATTAATTTGTACAATCAAACGCATGACAGCTCTTTCCCATTTTAGATTTCACGGCATACAGGCTGAACTCCAACGCTGCAACGTTTTTTTGCCAGTCAGTGGGTGTGAATGCGTTTTCTGCCTGCTGTGACATCATGTACATACCCTTTGCAGGAGGAGTGCAAGAACATCTGATAAAAGATTGACGAAAGCAAATGTGACTTGCATGTTTGCAAAGCAATCAAAAATGTATTCAATCCAAAAGTATTATATACAAACGAAAGGAAGTATTGTTTACTTTGGGAGTCACTAGCTTGGGCTGTTTTGTGCACACACCACAGTTTTGGAAAACGAAAGGCTGCTATTCCAATGAAGTATAAGTGACGCTTACAGTGGAAAAAAAAGCTGTGGGGCATCTTAAGCAGTTTCCGCTTGTGTATACTTGCTTGGAAGATATTCAGATTGAACTGCAAATGCCTTGAAAATGCTTAAAACAAGATGTATAAACGAAGTGGAGCAGTATGTTACGTATGTTTCCAGTAACATAACCGACAAAGCTTTGATACGTTTTTCCAATTTGCATTTACTAGTTTAAAAAAAAAAAAAAAGGTTCTGGTATCAGATTGGTACTTATATTGTCCAATACCCTCTGTTCAGGTATCAGGATCATATCAGCACTGAAAAAGTGGGATTGGTGCACCTCAACTAATTCCAGTCAGAGGTGCCGGTACAGCACAGCCCCATCCGCACGAAGGACAATGTCGCTGTGTCAACAATGCGAGCCTGAAGACCCCCTAAAGACTTCTGAATCTATATTTTGTACATAATTTAACGGAGGCCATGGACGGACATTTGTTAAAAATAATAAGGTGCAATTTCTCATGTATGTCATCGTCACTTCTGAACGGCTTTCTAGACACTAACAAATATCAGAGATACTTCGGATAAGTGATACCGTGCAGGTGAAGGTGATAGTCTGTCTAAATCATTGATTTTGTTATTCCTCTCCACCTACTGTAACCACAATATTAATACAGTGACCCAGCAAAACTTTTCAGTAACATCCCCAGCATGACAGCAAAGCCTGCAGCAACACACAAGGCACTATACACGTTAAAATGTTGCACGATAATGCAATCAATGTCCCTGATGCAGTCATTCGCATGCTTTGTAACAGCAGAAATTCCAGGAAACTCCAGCCCAAAGTGAAATCAATAAAGAAAAAATATCTTAAAACTTGGTCACTGGGAATCTCATTAATCTGTAGGTTAGATTTTGAAACTTCCCATACAATTATACAGTACATACATTACAAAACCAACAGTAGTCAAATGAAAAACCAAAGAAATGTTACTCTAATATCAGCAAGAACAAACTAGATTCCCCATGTCCAGTTTTGAGAATCTGCATTGCAGAACCCAGTTAAGTGTTAGTAAAATGGTACATTCATAAACAGGGTGCACGCAAGTATAGATGTCAGTCCTGGCATCTTTGAGACGCAAAAAATTGGACAATTTGCTGCTACCTGATAATGAACAGAAAGGGCCCACAAGTCTTTGGTTTCAAACTACAGTGTCGAGATGCATGCATCACAAACTCAAAAGCAGAAACCATGTTTTGTGTACATTTAAGTAAACTGGAAAGATGAATGTTTGAGACCTTGAGAAACTACAAGAGCATGACATGCCAAAAGACATTCTGAAGCAGAGAGAATGGAGAGAAACAGCAGCTATAAAGTTAAGGCGAGATGAAGCAAAACCAAAACGAACTTACCCAGTTTTTGGACTATGATATGAAAATGGAGTAAAATAAAGGGAAAGAAGAAACAAAATTCAACAAAATAAAAACTAAATGGCTGAAGCAAGGAAAAAAATGGCTAAAAGGAGACTAGCATACTTATACGACATTAAGTACTGGTGAGTTAAAATATAAATACAAAAATAAATCAATAAATAAAATCAGGAAATGTAATGGTCATGAAACTAGACTGGTAAGTAAATGGGTTAAACTTCCCAAGATGGGAACTACTGTCGGCTTATTAATAATAAAGCAGTTTAAATGAAGAACTTTATTAAATGAGTGTAAAAGAAATAGAAACACCGCTAAAAGAACACAGAGATGACTGATGTGATGAATGGATTAATGATTACAGCAATAACAGATGTTTACCACTATCCAATGTGATATTTAAACCAATAAAATAAAAGTCTGTGCAGGGTGGGACCATGACAGAAAGCACAAGGGTCAGCCTGACACGCAGCTGGCAATCCCAGTGCCACATGCTGTGTGGTAATCACAACATGCAGGGCAGGAGCTGGGATACATACTTTTTCTGTAGCTTCCTGTTCTTCTCCCCCTGGTTGCCCAGCTTGCCAAGGCTTAAGGCATCTGATGGCGAGTTCTCAGCGTCAGGCGTACCTGCTGGAAGAGATCACATTGCTAGCTGGTGTTGCTTCAGTAAAGCCTTAGCTTGTTTTAAAACAGACACATGTAATTTGAAATGCCACCTTAGATCAATACATGAATTAAAGTGCAGATGAATTGATGGTTAGAGATACTATATGGCCAAAAGTACGTGGACACACATAAGAATAGGAGCAGTTAGAGGAATTGCTGAAATACCAAAGACTGAAAGAGGCGTATAACTCGATGCTGTCTGTACAAAGGCATGACAACAATGTATTCCCCAGGCTGCAATGTCTCCTCCAATCAAATATAATCATATCACTACTCCTTCCACACCTCTGTTCCTCTCTCTCCAACTCCCCACACTAGGCTTCGGCAGTATAAATGTTATACGGTATTTTCAAAATTAATGCTATTTACAGGTCCCTCACAAAAAAATTCACAAAATCGAAAATACGGTGGTTAACAGAAAATAATACCGCCCAAGCCTAACCGACACTCTCCCCCTCCGCAAAAATCTCTAATCAGCCTCGCTTTTGCCCCATTTCCACCAACACAGAGGCAGTGCTGGTGCTGGTTCCTGCTTGGTGCCTTTTGAGAACCTGCCCACATTTCCACCGGTTTCAAAAAAAGAATGGAAAAGAAATACTATGTAGGCAAAGTGAAAGCAAAGGTTAATCTTTACTTCGTTTTTAGAATTTATTTTCAGCAGTTCTGGATTAAGTTTGTGCAAAACGTTGAACGAAAAAAAAGTTTTCAGAGTATGTATGACGTTCTCTCTATTGCCTGTATCCACTTCTGTTTCCGTAAAGGCTCTCGCTGTACATGCTTTTCAGAATCACACCACTCAGACACCACAAAATGTTATTTATTCGACCTGCAACAAACACTGCCCAGGCAGTCACTATTTGAATTTATATCAGCAATTACTTAAAAGCCAATGACTGGATCATTATTACAAGAATGCCAAGATTCATTAGGTTTGAATTGCCAAAGGGTGGTTCAGGGAGCATGAGGAGTCATTTTCACATATTACTTAGTCACCACAAAGTTGTGACCTTAACCTCATTGAAGATCTTTGGGGTGTGATAAAGGAGGCTTTATGGAGTGATTCAACTCACTTGTCAATACAGGATCTCAGTGAGAAATGAATGCAAATCTGGATGAAAATAAAAGGGTGAGATGTTGCATAAGCCTGTGGAAACAATGCCACGAAAAATGTGCCCCATAAATCAAAGCTAAAGGTGGTCCAATAAAAAAATCCAAAAATTCATATGGCGATTTTTTTTTTTGGCCGGGCAGAGTATTTATTAAATCTGGCCATCAAATATTTTGACTTATTGCACTGACGAGAGACGAGTGTGTGGCAGTCTCCCTGTCCAGGGAATACAATTGACCATAGAGCTATGCAATCCCCAGCAAGACAATGGCAGTAGAATGGGTGGTCATATGGAAGAAGTTACTTCGCACTATTACAGTATGCCATCTTTCCAACAAGTCAGTTCTCCCAAGTTCTGCCCTGGTCAACCACAAGTGAAATCGTTGTGAAGTGAAAATGTCTGTAAGCAAATTCAGATGCAAAGCGGTAAGCCGCACAAGCTCACCGAAAAGGATATGATCACCCAAACTTAATGGCAGCAAATGCCACCACCAATGTTCCAACATCTAAAGGAAAGACTACCCATAAGAGTACAGGCTGTTACAGCAACAATATTAATACCCTTGGTTTTAGAATAAGATTTTGGATAAGCTGGTGTCCATATACCTTTGGCACATATTTCATAGTGTATACTGAAGAACATTAAATACTTCAAATCTTTACAGTACTTTTACATTACAGATCAATGGTCCCACGAGGGAAATTCTAGACAGCAGTTTGATACAGAAGCTGTATATTATTAGAGCAGCAGCAACGCATAGCACCAACCTTGGCTGGAGCCATCTTTGCCAAGGGGGCCTGGTCTGCCCTTTTCCTTTTTTCCAAAAAGCCTCCCGATAGATGACTTGATGCTCTTCTTCTTGGTAGCCTTGTTCAGAGAGTCTTGGCTGCTGTTGCTGCTACTGGGATTACTGCCCTGGCCATCGGCAAGGCTGGCAGCACTGCACAGCAGAAACAGTGAGACTGCTAATGGCGCTCAGCAACAGCATGTTCTGATGCACAGCCTGAAGCACCTGCATCATGATATGTAGGTCACAGTCATGTCTGAGCAGCGAGTTACTAGAATACCTTCTGATATCCCTGAGGTCTTCATGACTGGCAGCATGAATGCTCCCCCCATGGAGACGAATGGACCGGGGGGTTGAAGGAGGAGAGGTCTCACATTTTATTGTAGCTTTGTCATCCTGCGAAGACTGAACACAAGGGCAATGATGGCAACATTAACGCTGTATTAGGGATTGGAGCCGCAAGTATATGGCAGGACACTGCGGGAAGATTCAACAGAGGGGGGCAGGTTGTTATAAGTCAGAAGTTGTACCGTTATTTGCTCTAAAAGCAGAATTTAAATCGCAACATTCAAAAACTTTTTGCTGTAGAACATTTCTGCTGGAAACGTACAGCCCTGTAACGTTTGGGACAAAGACATATTTTCCTTTGATTTACCCTCTAACTCCATAGCTTAAAATTTCAAATCAAACAAGACATGCTTAAAGTGCACGTTCCAGATTCTAATACAAAAAGTTTCACAAGTTCAGTTTCAACATGTGAAAATGACAGCACTTTTATATATAGTGTACATATTTTAGGGTACCATAATGTTTTGAACATAGCAATGGTGTGCATATTAAAGCAGTAATATTTAGTACTTTGTTGCATATCACTTGCATGCAAGGACTACTTGCAGTCTGAGATTCATAGACATCAGATGCTGAGCATCCTATCTGGTGATGCTCTGCCAAGACTATTGCAGCCACCTTCAGCTTCTGCTTGTTTTGGGGACTTGTCCCTTTAAGTTTCCTCTTTGGTATATGGAAGGCATGCTTAATTGGATTTAAATTGGGTGACTGGCTTGGCCATTCAAGAATTTTCCTTTTTTTAGCTCTGAAAGACTCTCGTGTTGCTTCAGGAGCATGTTTGGGATCATTATCTTCAGGCAGGATGTAGCCCTGCCAAAGACGTTTGAGGCATTTTCTGTAACTTGAGCATGTTTCTGTACTTCATAGAATTCATTGTGCGACTACCAACAGCAGTTACATCATCAATGAAGGTAAGTGTGGCAGCCACACATGCACTAGGCATAACACCCGCACCACCATGTTTAACAGATGAGCTGGTATGCTTTGGATCTTGGATGGGTCCTTTTCTTCTCCACACTTTCATACTGTCATCATTCTGATACAGGTTAATCTTGGTCTCGTCGGTTCATAGAGACCTTTTCCAGAATTCTGCAGGTTCCTATAAGTAGTTTTTCACAAACTGCAATCTGACTATTCTGTTTTTTGGTTAACTAGTGGTTTGCATCTTGCAGCGTAGCCACTGTATTTCTGTTCATGAAGTCTTCTGCAGATAATCTGACAAAGAGACACTGGCCTCCTGAAGACTTTCTGATCCGTTGGACAGGCATTTGGGGATTTACTATAGTGAGGATTCTTCTGCCATCAGCAGTGGAGGTCCTCCTGGGCCTATCAGTCCCTCTGCGATTACTGAGCTCACCAGTGCATTCTTTCTTCTTGATGATATTCCAGACTGTTGATTTTGCAATCCTCATAATAGCTTCTTTGACTTTCACTGGCAAAGCTCTTCTCATGTTGAACAATGGCAACTACAGACTCTAAATGGGAGAAGCAAGTCTAAGTATCTTATCCCTGCACTAATGAAGCAATGAAACACACCAGACTAATCAAACAGCTGTGAAGCCAAATGTCCTAAATATCATACTGCCCTGCAACGAGGGGGACTATGTATAAAATGTTTTGTAATTTCTACATGGTGAAAGGTATACAAATAACCAAGTCTGGAATGTGCACATTAATCATGTCAATTGTTCATGGCGTAAATCATGGAAAAGTGTCTCTCTGTCCCAGACAGTATGGAGGACACTGTATATTAACATGTCTGGGGCAAAGGAGGAGACAAAGAGAAACATGCAATAATACAGCCAAAGGGTAAGAGCCTATGTTAGCTGCCCTACTGGAGCAGCATTTTCCATAACCTTAAAACTGGCACTGAACTGTTACACTGTTCTCATTTGATTGGAATGTAAACAAAATGACTTTTGCCATGTGCAACATTTTTTGTGAGGTATAGTTAGTGCAGCACACTTAGTGCAATACACTATGGTTTCAAACATATTCTTTAATAACTTCATGGACAAGCACTTCAAATTACTGTTTATTTGCTGAACGAAATAAAAATAATGCTACAGGCAAATCAAAGTAAGTGCACATCCCGGTATAACAAATAAATACATTCATTTATCTACTAAATGACTACTAAATTGAGTCTCGAGCCATTTCTTGAAATCTTAACTTTGAGTAGTAGTTAAAAAAAATACTACATTACACAAAATACTGTAATTGTCCCTGTTGGCCAAAGATTATTTCTTGCAATTACCTTCCTGCGGTGTTTCCGTAAATCACTAGGCTGTTGGAAGCATGATAGGAAGAGGTCAGGAGGGAAGCAGAAGAGTTAACAGCATTTAGCAAGATGCAGCGCCAGCCCACTGACTGGACGGGGGGTGGGGGAGACAGGGCCAAAGGAAGCAGCCAGCAGCCAACATCCACGGCTGCCTTAAGAGCAGGAAACCTGAGGAGAGAGGTGCTGTGGCATGCAGCTGACTGCCACAGAGGAGAGGTGGGAGGCACACCGAGCACACAGGACTAGCAGGCAGCGTGTGGCTGTCATCAGCGACTTCAACTCTGGGGCCATATTCACACCAACCACTATGACATGGCTCACAAGTCTGAGCTGGCTGGGGCACTGTGGTACACTCAAAATGGGGGGGGGGCACCACAGAGCGGTAAACAGACCGTTATAGGATCATTTGGGTCTGGTATTTCCAATGTAAATATTTTCAAAAGTGGCTTTTTTTGGAAGGAGCTTATCTGATACTTTAATAGCTTGTTTCCTTTACCAAAAAAAAAAAATAAAAATATGGGCATGGAGGCCAGAGAGGTTGTGCACGCCGAGAGAGAATTGAGAGAAAGATCAGGGTTTATACATGGAAGGCAAAAGCACAGGTGACCACAGCAAGTGAGTGTCAGCAGGAGACTCTCGCTCATCTATTAGAGGCTGGTGCACTGAGATCGCGGAAACAGCTTCACGCTCACTGGTGTGAATAGGGCCGCAGACTTGAGCAGTACACTGGGGGAACTAGCCAGTACCTTGATGTAGCACGGTGCATTGCTATATGGAGGGGCGGAGCTAGCGGAGGAATATGGCAGGTAAGCTACAGTCTGATGTGAGGGGGAGGTCTCAGTAACATATGGATCATAGCAGGAGTGCTGGGGGACACAAAAACGTGTTAATGTGGGCTAGAGGTTCAGTCATAACCAGAGAAACACAATGTCTAACAAAACCAGTAATGAATGACAAACTGCCAAATTAAGACAATGATTTTAATTAGGGGTGTAAATCGTTAGCCCCAAGGCATTCGATTACAATTCAAGGTATGACCCAATGCAAGTGATGAAATTTGCTGAGCTTGCCGGCGCAGATTAGCGAAATGATGTTACAATATTTATAATTCTGTGGAAAATGGAATATCAATCTATAAATCGTGGCCATTACTTTCAGACCTCTTATAAGCGGTGAACGAACAGACAAAATCTCGTTTGCCACTACAGAAAATGGCTCTTAATTCAATCCAATCATCTCCATGATTTTAGCAGTTATGTGTTTAGCTTTGGTCAATATGTTTAATACCGGCTAGCAATATGGGGCAAGAGTGACATATTGGACCAATGGTGATATCTTGATTTTTTTTTTTTTTGAACAAATATCAGCCAATACCGATGTTAAGAAATTTATACACACACAACTAGAGCTAGTCACTTTTTACTTAGCTAGTTAGTTGCCTCAAAATGCTGACCATTACTACTACAACTACCAAATTTTTGACACTTTTTGCGCTACAAGAGGGGTGCTTCCCAAAAGCATCACAGCACAAAGATGATAATTTTTATGAATATTAACGAGCCTTCCCCTGCCATCCTGCATCTTCGAAAGCTGCATGCAGCACTGCTACATTGTGTATCAACCTGCAGTATGAGAATACATAACATAGAGCTATCTTCAAGGATTTTGTGCCCAAAAATTAATAAGCAAATCTACTGTTGCAGATTAATGCAACTGATTTGTCACCTTAATCAATTCATCATGATGCACTGATGCATTTTTACACCCCTAATTATAATACTAGAGCACATGCAGCTAACATGCTAAATGCTAGGCTGGCAAAATGCACCAAAACAAGCTAACAATATGGCAAAGATAAAAGGGGAGTTGGATTATACAGAATGTGAAATGTGCCTCACCAGGGTCATGACGCCCATTCGGTCAACCTCCCGGTTGGGGCTGCGGGGCATACGGCATGGGGTGGAGTGACCAGATCCCGGGGGTGAGGAGCCAGCCTGAGAGGACCCCGTAAAGGATGGATGGAGGGAGCTGAGTGAGCGAAATCGCCCTCCCAAGTTGTCGCCGCTGCCGACCCGACTCTCAATCTCCTCTGCCCGCTGTGTGGTGCTCTCCTTCTCCTCCTGGATCATCCTAGAGGAAAAAGTGACCCGTTTGCTACAGAACATCCAAAAACAGCTTGAAACCATTTAGCAGCTATTAACTACACAGCCTCCCTTTGAATCATTTCAAGTGCCTGCTTTCTTAGAGATTCAATTTTGAAAAAATCTAATACCCATTTAGGTAGGGCTGCACGATTAAATGGTACATATGCCATAATTACCAGGCCTTTAGATGACTGGTGTAAAAATTTGTCCAGACGCCAGCTTTTCAGTACTATACAGACTTTTACTTACGCCCAGAGTTTCATAAGCAGATTAGTACCATGTCTGAAATATCGTGGTGCCCAAAAGTTAATGTGTATAAATTCAGCATATCCTTGTTTAATAAATGTCTTAGATTTTAAACTGCAAAAATACCACCACATCACTGACGTCTTTTTACTTTAACCAGAATATCTGCCTTTCAAAAGATGTTGCGGCATTAAAAAAAATGTTCTGATGTTTAGTTCAGTTGTTATATTGATTGCTGTCATTAAAAAGAAACATGAACAGCATGAATCCTGTCGCTGTCCGGCTGCCCCCCCAGCTATAAACCTACAGGAAACACTGAACTATATTATTTTATTATTAGTCATTGCACTTATCCGCTACCTTAATGATAACATACGGCTAAACGTGTTTGTCAGCTAACTGCTTATAGATAAACAGCTAATGTTAAGGTGTGCACCGGCCAAGTTAACATTTTTGATGTGTTTAATAGTTCAGTATTGCTGGAACGCGTGCTTTACTGACCTCGCGAATGATGTCTAAGTTTGACGTGTTATTTTACTTTGTCACCACAGCTTTGTTGCAGTGTTTGCATAGAGGCTTATCGACATCCTTAGCCTTTCCATGCTCGTCTGCAAAATACTTCCAAATGGCACTTTAGCATTTTCAATTTTTTTTTTTTTGCCTTCAACTGCAGTATATGCCATGTTCGGCCAAACCGGTATGTGTGTGTTAACCAGCGCAAATGCGTTCAGCGACTATTGAGAAGGGAGGGGCTGCGCGAGCGTGTGCTTATGCGTGTGTATGTGCGTGTGTGCACGCGCACCTGCGCTGTAGTGGTGCTGTGTGAAGTGTGGCAAATGAGGCGAATACCGCACTGTTGGTATCAATAATGGTGAAAATGAGTATCTAATCAGATACTAATCGTTTCTGATCTTTCGCAGTACATTTTTAGCAGTGCAGCAGTGAAAAAGGCCCCCCCTTACAGTTTCTCGCTGTGCAAATTTCCGAACGTTGTGTAAACCAGTATTGCGGTATAAGGAAAAACTCAAATCATAACTATAATAAAAAAACCGGTATACCACCCAGCTAAGCAAATGAAGTTGAAAATGAGGCAAAGCTGGTGATGGGGGCCCTGCCTGATTTCATTGTTGATGGCGTCCAGCTGTTCCTGCAGCATTAGAGCCAGGGTTTGGGCATCAGCCTGGCCAGCAGGAGACAACAGGTCCACAGAGCTGAAGATGGTCTCGCGATCGTCCTCTACGTCAGACATGTCCATGTCGCTCTCAAAGGCATGTGCCACGTTGGCCAGTACGTTGGCCTGCTGCACACGCTCCCACTCCTGCTCGTTCAGCGTCTGGACCTGCAAGGAAGACGGGCCACGCTGTCAGGTCCAAGACAGTCAGCCGATGAACTACACTGCAGCAAGTTCATGCACTGAGGAGACCCGTTTAATAAGATAAAAGGGCCGGCTGATGGCAGGAGCAATGTCATCACGCTGTATCAGCTAACTCAGGAAAAGGCTCAGTTTGTAAACAGTGAGGCAAGACTTCACTGTACAAAGGTTGCTGATGTGAGCAGCATATCTGCACACATGTGGGAGGTTGTCCATGCCTTCTTACACAGAGCTGGTGAAAAGCACACAGGCGCACACACAATCCATGCCTTCTCACACAGAGCTGGTGAAAAGCACACAGGCACACTCACAATCCATGCCTTCTCACACAGAGCTGGTGAAAAGCACACAGGCGCACACACAAACCATGCCTTCTCACACAGAGCTGGTGAAAAGCACACAGGCACACGCATGACCCCTGTCCTCACACAGAGCTGGTGAAAAGCACACAGGCACACTCACGATCCATGCCTTCTCACACAGGGCTGGTGAAAAGCACACAGGCGCACACACGATCCATGCCTTCTCAACACAGGGCTGGTGAAAAGCACACAGGCGCACACACGATCCATGCCTTCTCAACACAGGGCTGGTGAAAAGCACACAGGCGCACACACGATCCATGCCTTCTCAACACAGGGCTGGTGAAAAGCACACAGGCACACTCACGATCCATGCCTTCTCACACAGGGCTGGTGAAAAGCACACAGGCACACTCACGATCCATGCCTTCTCACACAGGGCTGGTGAAAAGCACACAGGCACACTCACGATCCATGCCTTCTCACACAGGGCTGGTGAAAAGCACACAGGCACACTCACGATCCATGCCATCTCACACAGAGCTGGTGAAAAGCACACAGGCACACTCACGATCCATGCCTTCTCACACAGGGCTGGTGAAAAGCACACAGGCACACTCACGATCCATGCCATCTCACACAGGGCTGGTGAAAAGCACACAGGCACACTCACGATCCATGCCATCTCACACAGAGCTGGTGAAAAGCACACAGGCACACGCATGACCCCTGTCCTCACACAGAGCTGGCGGATTCGCGGGCGCCATCTCCGCTCATCCACTTACATGCCTCTGGGTTCCAAAGTGGAAGCAAAAAAAAAAAAAAAAAAAAACACACACAAATGAGGGGATAATAAAAGATTTCTGATAGCCCTGAAAAGGATTAACCATACACCTGCAAATAAGGGGGATGAGAGACCAAACACATCCCCATATTTTAGGAAATTTCAAGTGTTTGTCATAATAACAAATGACAGATTATGAACACAGGCAGAATATTGTGTGTATGTGGGGGGGGTGGGATATTACAGGTAAACCACCACCATTTGATTCATGGTCATACTCAGAATTGGTGTCGTTTACTAATCAGTTTCTCCTATACCCTTCGAAAGAGACCATGTGAGAAAAAGCCCAGGTGAAGCACTCAGCAGCTCACCTTGGAGGGCTCGTCCCGGAGGGCGGCTACCCGGCCCTTCTGTGGCCGCCTCAGCACCAGCGCACCACTATAGTGCTCAGAGTGGCTGTCCATCATGGAGGACGCAGACACCGGGTACCTGAAGTCCGGGGTGCTGACCAGGTGGGAGCGGCTGCAACATGAAGCAAATGAGTTAAAGGATGGGGTGGCGATACAGGAGAGCTCAGCAAGTGAGAGCAGCTGATGTGCCACTTACCCATGATGCAGCAGGGAGTTGCTCCGGCTACGTCCCTGTTCATTCTCTGCTCTCATGGTCTCAATCTCGATAAGAAGTTGCTCCTGAAAGCAGTTTATTTATATTTTTATGTACGTACGTATGTATGTATGTGTGTCTATATTTTTAATTTTGTTTGACACCCTTAAATCCCAGAGTGTTAGATGCTATAAATACAACACGTATACAACAGACAAGAGTACGAAAAAGGAAAATGTTGGTAAGCAATATTAAATTTCCCTCAGCAAAAAAGTAACAGAAAGCAGCCTTCATAATAGGGCGCACAATTATTGTGCATTATGAATATGAATGAGGGCTGGGGGTGTTCGCGGGGAGCAACACCAACCTTCTCACGGTGAGCCTCTTCAATCAGCTTCTTTGTATGCTCCAGATCTCGAATGAGTGCGTTCTGACAAGACGCAAAATACAGTTTACAAAGAAAGTGTGAAAATGGCAAGAAAGAAAGCACGAGCCCAGCATGTCAGGATGAGCCCACCTTGTCTTCCAGAGCAGACATTCTTTCCTTTAGATGGAGCTGTAGCCTCTCATTAGACTCCGACAGCAGCCTGTCCACTGTTTCAGACAGGCGCTTGTTATGCTCCTCATTCATCTTCTCTCTCTGACGGGCCTGAGGGTAAAAAAAGCAACATTTCAGCTGGTTTTACGCCTCATTTAAAAACACACGTACAAGAGGCACTTGAAGCAGGTACAACTGCATTTTGGGTCAAGTCCTTAATCTCTCTCCAGGAAAAACACACAGTCCCGCTCTAAAAACTTCTGTGTGGCCTACGCTGATGTCGTTGCTAAAAACATGCCTGCAGCTTTTATGCTCGGTAAATAAAAATGCATAGTTTTAAAGGTGCACATACAAAAAAAAAAAAACACAAAGTTAATTTACATAATGAATGGCTACTTCCTGCATGGCATCTGAAAGCACCATGAAATGGACTTCCAGGGAACACACTGACGGACACACCCTCACCCTCAGCAATTCCTGGTTCTTCTCCTCCAGCTGGGCCTCCATCTGCCTGAGTCGCTCCTCGATGTTTCCATGCCGCTCCTCAGCCTGCAGGAACAGGCTGCAGTCAGACCTCCACACGCACACACACATATGTGAAAACGTACATTTTCCTGGATGTACACTGATGTACACAGACAGACAGACAGACGGAGGGAGGGAGGGAGGTCGAACTGGCCCACAAGCATCATGCGCCAGGAAGCAGGGTATCGAGTTCAGACACACACTGGCACAGTAAACAAACCTGGAGAGGGACAAGGGGAGCCTGGCAGGACACAGGGTTTTAGCAGCCCAAGGCTCCGAATTAGTGGACAAGAGACAGAGGTAAAGGAAGGTCCATTTGGCTTTACCCCCCCCCCCCCCCCCCAATGACTTCATCTTCTGAGTGGTGACGTATTTCCATGTTATCCTGGTGCTCCATTCTTTCACAACCCCCATTTCGAAATGGAGGGGGTGAAGAAAATTCTACCAACCTTTGTCATCTGAGGTGCTTCCATTCACCATAACTAATAATAAAATAATACTGAGGCCAATATACAAGCAGCTGTTTCCTGGACCTCTGTGCAAATGAGTTAGCAAATGTCTGTAGGAGGGAATGAGGGTAGGAGCGACAGGAAACAAGGAAGCGAGGCGCTTTGAGCTGTGCTCTACCTTCCTCTGCAACTTAGCTTCCTTAAGGCCAGAGTCAGCACACACAGACTGGAGAGGCTACAGACAGCAGAGAGTGCAGCAGAGCCATGGAGAGAAGGGCAGACACCGTTTAGTAGAAAACAGAGTACAGACCTGACCGCAGAGAGAAAGGAACACCACACAGTTATTACAGTTACATGGTGGGGGGGCACCAGAGGAGAGACACATACCGACTGGGACGAGAATATACATAACTCGTTTTTAAAAAATTTGAGTCCGTCCCCCCCAACTGTAGAATTGATAGGACAAAGGATAGAACATTGAGCATAATGCCAGTCAATCGCACCTTCACAGCCTAAATGCAATCAAAACAGGCAGCGTCAACAGATCTGCACTTTACAGCATTTACATAAAGTGTCATTATCTGGAAAGGAAGGCAAAAATTAAGTACAAAAAGCATATGCATTAGGCATGTCACTGCTAAAAATACATATATCTTGCACCACACACCCAGTCGCAGAATTTGCATTAAAAGACATGCACCTTACGCTTCAGCTAGTAATAAAGCCTCAGCAATGAATTAGAAATCACAAAAATTAATGAATGAAAATGTGTTTTTTTTTTTTCATTAACTTACCTAAAGAGTTACTCGTTCAAGAAATATACATTTTGTTACTTTTCAACTTAGAATATAAGTACTGATATATACATGCATGGAAAAACATCTACCCCAAAACAAAATAAAGGTGTTAAATTTTAGGAAAAAACCCTAGCAATTAAAAACAAATTACCAACAGTTGGCACCAATCAGAAGCATCTGCATTTAAGAAACATATCAATGCCCATCCGTGCATCTTCTGACCACTTATTGTGGTCAGTGACGTGAGAAAAAAAAAGATAAAAGATGAAACACACAGAGCTGGAGTTGGGGATACACGTGACTGACCTTCGAGAGAGCTGCCACCCTCTGGGCCAGCTCTGCCTCCACCTCTGGCAAGGTTTCTGCCTTCCTCATGGTCTGCTGCAGCTTCTGCTCTGCTAGCTCAAGCCTTTCCTGCAGCTGCCGGTTCCTATCTTCTGACTGGCAAAGGAAGAACCAAGTTAAAAGCCATGAGTGAGCTGCACCCGTATCGCACATGACCAACTCTGCACTGGCGACCCCACACACATCTCGCAGTGTGTGTGAGAGTGGGGGGGGGGGGGGGGTACTGGCATAGAGAATTCTGTTACAGCCACTGAACATTTCATGAATAAATCAGTTTTTTCCACACAACCCCTCCATGCCATGCCATCAGCATTAGTACAGATGATTGAAATAAAAATGTGATATTATATACACACACTGGAGGGGAAAAGAGAGTTTGTAAAATCACCTACTTGCACCTAAAATCTCTCTACATTGCATTCTACAAACTATTTAAGCAGTAGGAGGCTATTCAGCTTCTAATTCCATGTGGAAGAAAAAAACAAATGATAAGGATTTGTATTCTTTTTTACTATTTGAAAACCTCTTTTTCCACAATGAGCCTTTCAGCATGAGTAAGAGTAGGAAGTCTGACACCATTCAGAGGCTGGGACTCGTGTGATTTTGAGCGCATCTCAAAAAACAAACAGGGCTTTGAGGCATCCCATTCAGGCCTGCCGCTCGCACCGCTGATCTGGGCTCGGACACACAAAGTCCCTGCCAAAGCACCACAGGAGTTTCCTGTCGTCAAAGGAAGCTGTCATCCAGTTTTCTGCTGGCTTCTCTTTCCACCAGCAAGAGACAGCAGGACAGACCCACGGCTTAAAATGAGACGAAATGGAAACATGCAACAGAATTCTCAAAAAAATAAAACGTTCATTTCTACATTCCAGACATTCTAAGACATGGGGGGGGGGGGGCAAGACAGATGGCACTCACCTGGCGAAAGACGGACTCCTTGTTGGCAACTTCGTTTTCCAGTTTGTCATTGAGGTCATGTACAGATGTAGCTTCACGTTGAGCGGCAAGGTAGCGTTTCTCTAGAGTTGTGATTCTCTCCTCCATGTCCTCCTTCTGCGCCATGGACTGGGAGGGCATGTTTAAAGCGGACCCTTACATATACAGCATACTGGGCAAAGACACCCTCTTCAGAGACATTCACATCATGCTTTTCCCCTTAGCCACCTCACCCACTTCCGCTCACCTCCCGAAGGTCCCTCTGCAGCCTGGTGTTCATGTCCTCTGACTTGATGAGGTCCTTGCGGGCAGTATCCAGGTCTTCCTCCAGTTCTGCCACCCGGTTCGAGAGTGTTGATAGGCGCTCCTTCATCTGGCCAAGGTCTTTGTTCTGCCGGTCGATGACCTCCTGCAGTTCCACAACCTTAGACAGGTCCTCCTCATGGTTCAGAGACCCATCTGATGACCTCTGCAGAATGAACCAAACCCATAGCCATTTTGTGGCATCTTAAGGCTGAGCTTCAGAAGTATGCAATATCCAGACAGGGAGACAATCCCAGCTGCTTGCTAGATGTTCTGTTCTGCCAGGTTCCACAACCGCCCTTCGTTTATTTTGTAGTCAAAATTACATTCCTGCCACTAGATGGCAATTCACATGCATCAGTGCGGCTCACATTGCTAAACACTCATTTCAACTACCGAGGGCACTTAACCATTAAAACCATCAACACGGAAGTTCATGCACATCTAAAGTTTTACTGCAAGTGAAACAATAACCCTCACATTCGAATACCCAACCCCGACAACCCTAAAAATAAATAAAATCATAGCAGATAATCATTAACTAAGTAGTAAACATTCTGCTTGCATGGAAGATGCAGAAAGGCTGATTTGAACAGCAAACAGATCATGATTAATAATATGTACATTTGACAGATCTGGAACACTGTCTATCACAGACTGTCATAAGACTGCAGCTGCAAATTTACAAAGTGGTATTTTATCATGCACTACCAAAGGGTCACCCAAACTGGAGGCCTTCGGAGGACACGAAAGCTGACATCTGAGACTGAAGGACAATCTGCAGTGAGACTTTCACACCCTGCTGATTAATTAGGCTCATTGGCTGTCCCCCAGAGTCAGCACTTCAGGCAAACAGGCGGTAGAGGAATCCAAAAACCCCTTACCTTAATAATAGTGCACCATCTTGCACAGACTGATCTAATTCCATCGACTGTGGATTTGTATGGCCAAGGCTTTGGACTGAGTGCAGTCCAAGTATCTCCTGGGTTTTGTCACCACCCAAAACACTGCAGGCTTACCTTGCCATTCGTGCTGGGAACATTCTCAGCATCGTGGTTGACTTCAACCCCTCCGCCTATCACTGCTTTCTTCTGGCTGTTTTGTTCTCGGAAAAAGGCCAACTGCAACAAAGAAAAAATAAATAAAATAATAATGTGAAAAAAACAACCTTGTCAACTATGAGCAGCCAGTGACAGTATTGAATAGAGGCTTAAAAGTTTTTACCACAAAACAGAAGCCCAGTCGAGAATCACTGGTTAATAGTTGTCAGGGCCAGAATTCCACATGCCCACATCGATAAGAATCCAAATTCAACACTGCATATCAGTTAAGGTTCATAAGTGCTAATATCCACCTAGAAATAGATATTCTAAAAGTGTCAAAAATTGTGAGTGAAAAATACTAATGCAGCAAACCCAAGCAGGGTTGCATGGTTCTGAGTAAAATATGTATACATTTTTTCCCACTCAGTATCTAGATTTCCTCTGCCAATTATTGATTATTCTTTATTATTTTGCATTACATGTCTGTATGAAGACAGAACAAACAATTTGCAGATGTACACATGACAAAATTGATGTCCTATATTTAAACAAAATTTACAGCAGTAGTACTATTAATGAAGTAACGGTGATGATTGCACTGGACAATCAGCCATTTTCCATAGTGAAGGATGAGGGTTTTAATCAGCTCATTCACCACTGCTTTCAAAGTACTAACATGTGAAATGTATGCAATTCATTATTAAATCTGACCCATAGATCGATATTTGGTTTTTACACAGAATACAAAATCATTCCACTAATCTGCACCAGGAAATTCTGCAACTTCCAATTCTTTTTCTGAATAAAAACATGTGCTTGAGTTTTCCTTGTGTTGCACTGTGACTTGCAACGCTATATGAAAACACGTCCTGAGGCAATTTAATAGGATAAGATGCTTTTTTTGTTAAATCTATTCATTTCAATGTGGTGTACTTCTTAAGTACTTTTAAAACCAGGTATTTTTTGTTTTACTGAAGTAGTACTTTACTGAATGGCTGCTTGAGTAACATTATGGTGTGGTATCTGAACTTTTACTCAAGTATGAATATTGAGTACTTTTTTCCACCACTGAAAAATTACCAGTAATAGCAGAAATAATAAAATGACTTTCCCGATCAATACAGCCATATAGAGAAAAAAAAAACTCCTGAATACAGGATGCTGAGCAAATGCGATGTGTCTGAATGACACGGCATTACAGCCCGGGGGTAAACCAACCAGGGTACTGAATCCTGTCTAATATGGCTGCTGGCCTGTAGGATACACTGGTCCCTCCGGGGTACTCCATGCCCACACTGGCTGTAGAACATTCTGGCACAAGCACGTACCTCCTTGTTAGATGATGTCAGTTGCTCCTCCAAGGCGCTGCACCGCTCTAGGGCAACTCGCAGCCTCTCCCTCACCTGAACAGGGCAAATCGAACAGAGACCTTCTTACACTAGGTACACAGAAGCCCTGTCCTTGACTGCACACTGCCTTACCCCACAAGGCAATCCCTAAATGCTGCAAGAATCAGAGACTGGTTAGCCAAGGTTACAGAGGACCTCTCATCGGTAGACTCAACATAACCCTTCTGAAATAGCATGTTAAACAGCACACGTTTTGATGATCATTACAGTGAAAGTTGATCATTCTGGGTGTTAGACTTAGCACAGTGAAAGCAAAGGAAGGTTTCACACAAAGGGGACGACAAGCTGCTACCTTCTCATCCAGCGCTTTGTGGTGCTCGAACAAAGACTTAAGGGCCTTGAGCACTTCCACCTCACTGGACACACCAGCCGGAGACTGAGCCTGCCTCTTCACCACGGTCATCCGCAGTGAGCGCTCATGCCTGGAGACCAGGCACTCCAAGTGCTCCAGCAGTAGCTGTGTGGAGGGAGGAGCACGGACACATAGACAAACAAATTACTCTTTTGGACATCTGGATGGTACAGAATACCAAAAGTTCAGTTCTTCAAGGTGTTGGTTTTCCACTAGCGTAAAAACTAGGACCGGCGCCAAATGACAAAGCGAGGTATTTTGTACTGAATTCAACAAATGACTAGTATATTACAGGTTTGATGTGTGATATTAATACCAACATTGCATGTTATGCACATGCAATTCTTTCATTGCTAGTAAGTTAGATTAAGACCAAGCTTTTTCTTATTTTCAATTCTGTATGGACATTATAGAACAGGGAGTTTATGTTTTGTTGAAACATTATAACTCATACAAATTTTTTTTTTTTATTACTATGGCAGTTTAAAATTCAGCTTAAAGTTTACCTCTGCTGCTTTTGCATTAGCATGCATTCTCCGAGACAATCATTTTCATTCTTGCTGTTTAAATCATTTCTAGCAGGTTTGCGAGAAATGTATTAAGTTGTTTCTGCTTTATAAATACCTCTAATATTCTTGAAACAAAATGCACATTGCTAGGACAGCCCGTTGCACGCCGCTATATATACATACACACACACTATATGCATGCTAGCCTAATATATTAAACAAAATACTTTAATTTGTCATGCCATCCTGATCTTTTTTGTATCTGCTCTTCGGACCAGATCACAATTAATTTCTTTTTACTTCATTTAATTCATGTTATTTTGAGTTTGTAACTTTAAATTGCAGTTGTATTGTGTATCAGAGAGAGGCTATTTGCATAACTCATCGACAAAGAAGGCATTTCAAGTACAATGTGCCAAAGTATTACCCCAGCTGGTTTGGCACTTTTGATACTGTAACCTTTAGTGCTGGTACTTGACTGGAAGTCAATGGAAAACACCAAAAGTACCATAAACAAAAGTACAGTACTTGGTGCAGGGGAAAAACGCCCTTTGATTCCCTGTGGCATTTCCTGTCAAGCACCCAAGTGCTGACTGCAATGAAGGTGCGCCGCCTGGGTGCACAACGATGTGGTCCGGCAACCACGGGTGCTGGCCACACTGTGGCACACTGTCGCTCAGGGGTCCGATCCTCACCCGTGTGTTGTTCCTCTCGGCCTTCAGCTCAGAGATCTCCTCTTCCCTCTCCAACAGCTGCTCTCTGCATATGTTCACTTCCTTAGTAAGCGCCGCAAACTCCTACACAGAGAGGGAGCACAGCATTCAGTTTAGGGGCATCTGCTCAAAGAAATGGGGAGATCAGGGAGGGAGACGGATCTAGGTTAGCTGGGGCCATCTTTACATGGGAGAACACCTCACATGAAGCATCTCATATTCATTTTCAGAAGCAGAATTTCACTTCACTGTAAAGGAAGACGATGCCATGAGAGAACAAAATGACTATGTATAAGATTTGCTGGCCTCAAACTCCCTGCTAAGTAGGGCTGAAATAATCACTTAAACACTTTAAATAATTAGATTAATAAAAATCCTTTAGGCAAACCCTCTCGATTATTCACTTTATGATCCACAGAAATATTACGCAGACTGCAGCAGTACCCAGACAATATTAACTGGAGCACTAAGAGGAAAATGAAAATGGGGAAGAGTGAAAGAAAGACAAGTAGTAGAAAATGGCAGAAACTATTAAATTTGGAACATTTCAATATGAGATTAAGAAAAGAAAATATTGTACAATGCAAACATCAGCTGGCTAGGATCTGGTATGGCTATTTACATACGTCAAAGAAAGCTTAAGTTTGTGTTGCTAAAATGTTGCAGTAAACTGCTTGGTTTAATGACAAAAATTTACTCAGGGCATTTGGTGAAAGGTTCCAAACTGCTCATTCAAAATTTCCATTCTATCCACTAGCATTTGTATGGCAAAAATATGGATCGCTTAAAATATTGCTGAATACAGTGTTATTCTTATCGCTGCTTATGCCCCGAACCTAGACCAGGACTTAACAGATCCTCCATAAACTAGGGGCCCTAATCGTTAGCAGCGAATCATGCTAGTGCCAACAGATTATTGTGCTACAAAGAGGAACAGTGTGTCTTTAAATAAATTGACAGTGATTTTTGTACATTCTAAACTGTCATTTGGACAGCATAGGTGTGCAATAAACAGGACTGGATTAAACTTAAATCTTATTTTAACACTTAACACTATCGGAATTCAGTCTATAATTGATATACTTTTAACGGTGCCAGCAGTGAAGCAACTAGCCAGCGTATTTGCAGAATAAGTTAGTATTGTAAATGAAAACCATGCCGCAGGCCCAATGAATAAAATATTGTAGCTCTCGAGTGGCGAAGAGATCATCAGGTGGACAGTAAAGTTCAGTTATTAGCAGACTGTTTTATTGCTCAATTCTTAAAAGAACAGTGTTAACATGCTTCCGAATAAAAGTACTTTCCCTTCCAATATGTTTAGCTTATCACTTAGTGCATTGCAGTTACGTTACAAGACATTTACATAGTTTTACACGACGCGTTGGCACAAATTGCACGTCGACACATTTTTATAAATCGGCATTGTCGATTACGTCGAATTTTCGTCCCAGCCCTAATTTGATGTTCCCATTACTTTGGAAAAAGGCATTTACTGCCATCCAGAGTTGCTCTGATCAGCTTCACGACAGTATCTTCAAGCCTAGCAGCAACCTAGATCAAATTCATTGTTTATTTCTACATCCTCATATTAATAAGAATGGTTTGAAATGTAACTGCAGCAAAGGGGAAGCCAAAATGGAAAAAGCGGTAGTTTCCAAATATGACATATGCTGAATAACATTACTGCTGCAAATGATTGCTTCAGATTCAAAGCAGAGGAGTCAAGCAAACCAGAAGCTTGGACTGACTTCAAAACGCATGTTCTGCAAAAGCAAAGCAAAGTACTTAAATCAGAAAACCTGGCTACAGACATCATGACGGACTACATAGGTACATCCCTCAATGCTCCGGGATCTCTCATCCAGCTTATGAAGTGATCAGCACACAATAAAACCAGAAGTGTAACGAAGGCCGAAATCTCCTGACCCCATTCACTCATGCTCCTCAAGGCCAAAGTTATTTTTCCCTGCTGCCCATTAAGGCAGTTTAAGTTACTGAGAAAAAATGGCAGAGACTATGGCCCAGTAGGGTAGCTTGTTCTTTGTGTGATGGTACCTGTAGCCCGTTAAGGCATTAAGCACTAAGAATGCCATGGACACGGCACTACTGGGACAATGCAAAGGCGACCAACCAGCAAGGCCTCATGGTAAAGCTCTATACCTACTAGGGCTGCTGTGATTAGTCATAGTCGATGTCAATGCTGAAAATGTGTCAATATTTTAAAATTGATGCATCTTTTGCTTTATTTTAATGAAATTACCTGTATGATTTATAAAACATTTATTTATAACAAACATTTTCCTTTAAAAACACTCATATAATGCACAATAATATAATTGCAGGAGTAGTTCATTTGTACACTGTGCAAAGTTTCAATGACATACCAAGGTGGCATTTCCAATATGTACAAGAACCTGAAGAGAAAACACACATTCTGCTATTCTGGAGGACTGACCACCAGAATAGGCAAAACCACTGTAAGTGTTTATTCACGCTTATTAAAATTACCATTAGCATGGAGAACTTTTAAAATATCTTTTGTCCTTCTAGCTGCTAAACACACACATTAAAGCCATAAAGTTGTCTGCTTGCTACCATACAATCTCCATTGAAAAGTGTTTGTGAAAATGTTATGGCTAAAATCTAGGCTTTGGCTAAAATCTATCTTAATCTACACTGATTGACAGTGCCGTTGTGTGTGTTTCATGTGCCTTGGGCTTGTTGGGACCTGTGTTATTGTAAGCCAAAACTGAAAAAAAATCAAATTTGAAAACTGAAATAAAAATGAAAACTATGTTCACCAAACAAAAACATGTTGGTTTAATCTGCAAAAAGTATTGCCACAATACAAATGTCGTTTACCTTGTTCAACCACAGTACCCTCTCTTTTAAAAGTTATGACTGCTCTCCATTTCATCGCCACTTCAGCGCTTATTGCTTGGATGATTTACTAAAACAGTCGCATGGGCCAGCTTCGTTAACCAAAGTAAATCAGCATAAAGGTACGGCAAATCCAGAAAGACTAACTTTTGTGCATCACAATACACATTCATTAATATTTTAGCCATATTCTCTGCTAATTGAAGTGTGGCCATAAATAATGTCTGAACAGTGCTGAAAAGCCGGCATCTGTTATCTAAAATCCTGCAATGATATACAGAAAATTAATCATTTATTAATCATCAACCAAATCGGTGAAACAGTCGATATATTAATTAGTAGAAAAATGGCAATTAGTGAGAGCGCTAATATCTAAAGGTATATGACTGCAAAAATGCAGGCAGTGCTATGAAAATGACATTCTGAAATTAGGGTATAAAGATGCACCAATGCATCATCATGTATTAATTATTAAGTGGCAATTCAACTGCAATCTATAACTTCAGAACAGGTGAATTGATTTTTGTAGGCAAAATCCTTAAAAGATACTCTTCCGGGTAGCATGTTCTTGCGCTTACGTGCTGCTGGTAGATGAGCAAAATAGCAATGCAAGCATACAAATTTTCAAAATGTAGGATGGCAGGGAAAGGCACATAAATATTCATGAAGGAAGTGCTGCTGGATGATCTCTTCACTTTGGTGAGCATCTTTGTTGTAATGCTTGAGAAACATGCCCTTATTTTGCAGTATAGAACACTCTCTAAAGGTTAAGATAATCTTTCAGCTGTGATGCTTTAGAAAAACACCCCTCTGTTGTAGCCCAAAAACGTCTCATTTTGATAGCCATGACCAGGAGTCGGCAACCGGCGACTCTTTGACCACGTGACTGTGGCTCTTCTCAGAACGACAGCCGCATTTACATTTTCATGTCAACATAATGATACTTTCATAAAGATTATTTATGGGTTAATATTTTTCCATTTAGATTTTTCTTTAGCTATATGTGAATGAGGCGGTCCAACACGTGGTTCTGTGATGTTTTAACAGGATCATTTGTATCTTCCTCAAAGTCATTTTCTACGATGAGAGTATGTCTCTGATGAAATGGTATGCTTTCCGGAGTTCTCTTTAGTACCTGAGATTGGATGTACGCTTCAACATTTATGGGATTCCTAATTCTTTCATATACTTTTTGTAGTAAATTGTCACCACACCTTCGTAAAAATTATTATATTTTCTACAATTTACATATTATAGCCAGCTGAGTTGTGACTACATTTGCAATGCTCGTCAGCACAGCAGTAGTGAAGAAGAGAGTGAAGGGCAGACGACTGCAGAGCTGAAGAAAAGAAGAGGTTAGGGTGAAGACTATCACTACAGAACTGAACAGAACTGAATGTTGTAATATTAGTCACCTTTGTGCTGTTACACATCTGACTGATTTAAAACTGAGATGCCCCCCAAAATTGGTTCTTTATTTTTTGTAAGTACTTGAAGTTTTGTTTTTGTGTTAAATGCATATATACACAGATCACATTAAAAAAACGTATCTCAAACCCCCTTCCCTACCCATTGCAGTTCATTGTAAATCTTGGATCAGATATTTAGCAAAAAATGGCTCTTTGCTTTAAAAAGGTTGCTGACCCCTAACCATGACTCTGCAAGCATTGGTCAAGATTCTATGGTAGTAAAAAGCAATATTAGCCTTAGAGATGCACAACATAACAGCTAGCATATTGGGACTAGTCAAATGGATCTTTGCCAAAATTTCAATTATCAATATTAAAATTAGCTGCGCCAGAGTTAAAAGACAAGTACTGAAGTGAACAGCCAATTTCTGTAGTGGAGGGTAAGTGATTTTGTCAGGGCATTCACTGTGTATGAGGTCTGAAATTACCAGCTCGGGACATATTTATAATTCACTATTAAATCTGGCCCACAGATCTTTCATTTTCCTCAGGGGAAAAAAATGTAACGTCATTGCGTTAATCTGCACTGGCAAGCTTGGCAAGTGGCTCAGAGGTTAGCTGGTTATCGGTGTAATTTTTTTTTCCCCAATGTAGTTCTGGTCAGAACCACACCCCACAAGCATCATTGTAACAAAGCCACACCCCATAACATACCAAACCTCACCCCTTTTGTTGCTTGAATAGTTAATTTCATTGGATGAACTTGCTACAGCACCAACTAAGCAAAAGGCTGCATGTTAATCTTTTGAAAATTCATTTGAGTGCTTACAGCAGAAAAGATTAAATCTTGTGCATTTGAGAGGAACCAGATGAGTCTCATGCCTGTATCTGTACCTCTGAGGACAGCAAGGTCATGTCCTCAATATTTTTTACTGAGATTTTATTGAATACCACTGAGAATAAAACTTAAGCGATCAGATGTCAATGGACTAAAGCATAAACATGAGTGAAAAACACTGTAGTCTTAATTCTTAAGCAGAAAGATTTTTTCTTTTGTCTATTTTGTCAATTGTTTGATACATTTTGAACTTTTCATGTTTTTTACTGCAAGACATATTTGTAACTTTTCAAAAGACAAATCAAATACCCTCTTTTCAAATTCCAAACTTAAAACCTTAACATTTTAAGCATAACAAGATATAATTTATAATCAACTTTGCAACGTCCAACTTCTACTCTAAGTGCATAGTCCAAAATCAAGCAAAACTGCATTCAGCAGCATAAACTCACAGGATTCACCTGTGGTATTTAATATGCAGAGAAATAAATTATGTTGTCCAATGAAATTGTTGGTGGGGCTTGGCTTTCGGAAAATGCTGCTAATAATCAGTATCAATGATATTAGACAAAAAATATTGGTTATCGGTATCGCTCAAAATTTCCATAAAATCGGTGCACCACGTGTTAGCCTAGGTGAAGGCATGTATTGTATTTTCTGTAGATTCTTTCTGTAAATAATTACAGACTTATTGTAATACAAAGAATGTTCCCAAGGACATATGTATATTAAAAAAATTGAATAAATTGATTTATAATGATCTGATTCCATTTAAAAAAAAAAAAAAAAAAAAAAAAAAAAAAAAAAAAACATTCCCGTTGCATCAAATAATTCCCTAAATACAGTAAAATCCCATTATAGTGGACTCGTCTATAACGGACGAGGTCTGCTGGTCCCGGCTAGGCACCTTTAAGAACATGCAGGAAAAGCATCGAATATAGCGGAATATTGCTTATAACGGACAAACAATTAGGTCCCCATGGCTGCTTTTAGCTGTAGCTGTCGTGCCGGTGATATCCAGCACAGATACGCAGTCGGAATTATTAATAGTCATGCATCTGGTCAGGTAAAGTTGCATTACTACATGTACAATATAATAATCCATACCACAAGTGTGTCTGCTGCGGTGTGGCATGAGTAAATGGCGTCCTGTAGTTGTGTTCCGGGTAAACAGCAACTCTGGACATAATGGACTGTTTTGCCAGGTCCTTTGAAATCTGTTATGACAATTTTATTGTAATCAAAATGATTTGGCTCCAACCATTCAATTTACACCTCTACTCTGAAATGTCATGGGTTACACATTTTTCTATACTATTGGTATTGTCCATGTATACTTAGCCAAAACATTTAACTGTGCCTGGCAGAGGAAAGACAACTATTACAGTCTCACCCACTGGATTAAAAGGGCATGCACTCATAGGATTACAAGTACTGGTTAATAGGTAGTGAGGGGAAGAAAAAAAAACTACCATGCAATCTAGAAGATGCCGGCATGTGTGTCTTTCCATGCACACTTCCCCTATATGGTTTAATTGTAATGTCCTGTATTTAAGGAATGCATGTTATCTAAGAGGAGGACATCCCACAGATTTCAGAAGAGACTAGACGCAGGGGGGCTAAACGGAGAGGTCTCCTACGAGGACGGCCTTGAAAAAAAAGACATAAGCCAGAGCTCGCGGGCGGGATTCTGACCTGGGCCTGGAGCCAGGAAAAGGGCAGAACTACTGAACTATTCAAGACATTTCTAAAGGCAAAGCTGCCTGGTTTAGAAATCTCTAGCTAAGGGCAAGCCTCCCATTTGTTTTCAGAGATGGACAGCTAACTAATTCAAAGACTTTGGAGTGTACGTCACATTCTTAAAGGAATAGAGCCTTCTAAAGTAAAACCTTTTTCTAAAACCATCATCTGGCTAATATGGTAAAACACTAGGAATGGTATAAGTGACCACTTAATGCTTGACATCTCAGTGCTAGAAAGCCACTATTTGAATTTTAATAGAAGCTAGCTTCTGAATATTAATATGAACAACTGATTCATCAAAATATTGCTTCATTCAGTCCTTCTTGAATTAAAGGTTTAGTGGGTAACAAAAGTATACCTGCATAGTTATGGGTTCCCACGTTCACCCTACAATCTGGCCATGTTCACACGTGGGGTTCCTTCATCCCTCCCAAGTCATATGGGCAAATTTTTATGTTAAACTGGGTACAACTATTTTAAGGAGCCACAGAAAAAAAAAATGTTTATTTTTAAAAACGGATCAGTAAAATTCCAAGCGTCAAATCATGGAAATAAAAATCAAAATGTCAGAATAAAACCTAATTATGGGCTTACAGGAAGAGGACCAGAATAATCAAAGCTACAGGCTACAAACTAACCTTGAGTGAAATTCTGGATGCACAAGAGAGCAAAAGGAGTTCAACCCTGACCTTAACATTTCACAGTAGATGCCGCACAGTTCTGGGATATGCGTGTGTGTGGGGGGGGGGGGGGGGGGGGGGGGGGGCTGTTAATTAGTTGCACAAACAGATTGGCTGTTATCTGACACTGGGTTCCTGTTAAACACTGCCTTCCTTCTCATGTTCAATGCTGGAGAATGATTCATCTACAAGGCACTGTCAAGGCCTGTAACAATCAATAATTAAAAATTATTAAATATCTGAGCTTAAAAATTGACTGACATTAAACCAAAAGGACTGAATAAGGCAACTGGCAATTCTAGCGCAATTCACATTATTTACCCCACCCCACATGCATTATGTTACGAAATCAAAGAAAAAAGCACCTAATCCCCTCACTGTGATAATTGTTTGTATGGTGTTCAGATGGTGGAGTTAAGACACCAGATTATCAGCATCACTTCAACTCACAGAGATCACCATTCTGTTCACTAGGACCAACTGCAAGTAAACGCAGCCTAGCACAACTTTTGAGACCCTATAATACATTGTTGTCACGCACAAATCTGACTGGCTGCATATTTTGCGAGCAGAAGTCTGGGTGGAGAATTAGCCAGAGAGAGAGAGAAGCATAGCAAACTGAGGGACATTTAAAAGAAACACACGCGCGAAAACCCACAAATACACTGTCATTAACTTCACAGTCGCGCAACATACAGGACAAGGTCCTTAAAGCCAATTTTTAGTGCTGGGTATGGATTCAAATTTCAAGAATCGATTCGATTCCAATTCTCAAGATTTAGAGTCGATTATCACGATTCGATCCAATCTTTTCCGATCCAATATCGATTTGGGTCAGTGTTTTCAAAACAGTTTTTTTTTTTAGCTGTTACCTTAATTACATGACTGTAGTTGTGCAACATATTAATACTAGTATTATATTGACATTTAACGACAAATTAATGAAGTATTGATAGTTAAAGATGGCTGTAATTGATACAATTGCTTTCACAAAAATGCTGTTGGGCAGAATTACCGAACAGGTCCAGGACAACCAATAGAGGACACCAAAGGTGTCTATACCTTCATCAATGGACTGCTATTGGGACACTAACCTAGGGCATTATTAAAAATATGACATTAAGAATTCACCCAAAAGCTGTTGAAGACAAATGCTATTTTATTTCAGTTACAATATGAAAAACAAAGTTTAAAGTGTGAACATGTAAATTGGACATTTTAAACTATTTCCGAAATACTTCACCTCCATTTGGCATGCCTTGTAAATCGCTTTGCTTTTGTCAAGCTCACCTGACTGTTTGTCTGTTCTGAACCTGAAATGCTGCCGGACTGCAGCTTTTAAAGTTACAGACATTTTTAAAGCACCGCTAGTGTCCGACGCCATGTTTTTAATACAGTTTTCCCCAGTGAACTTTAACATCACCTACTGTCACGTCATTGAATTCACGATGCACGCTACGTGTGACGATATTAACCCTTTAACACCTAAGCCTCAAAATGCCCGTCTGAACTTTTTTTCCTATTTTAGCTGTAAAAGGGGCAGAAAATGTTAAATGGTAAAAATCGATCTTAGGACGTACAAATTGATCTTTAGGAATTCTGAGAATTGATCAAGAATCAGAGAACCGATTTTATCGACACCGCACTACTAATTCTATACTTCTGTGCAGAATCTATGCAATAGGTGGCCCGGTAGTCACATGGCCAGAAATTTAAGTACAGGCATCAGAGTGCATGACTATGCAGCTACCTATTGCGTACATTCTATACAGAAGGATAAATTAGCTTTTAATTGTCCCCAGATTAATTCAGTTGCACAGTGGGACGGTCAATGCCATGGAAAGGCGGTGAGAGGATCCATTTCTCATCCAGAGAGAGGGTGGGTCATTACAATCATCTCAGCAGTGACAGTGGGCAGGCGAGAGGCGGGGAGTCCGTCGCCATTCCTCAAGTTAGTTTATAGTCCCAAAAAAAGGAAAAACACCACTGACCTGAGAAATCACAGCATTTCAAAATTAATTTACTGAAAAAATATACGATTATGTAATGGGCCATTTCAAAGCATACATAGTTCCATCTCCCCCTGTTCCCATCTACAGCTGCCCAATTGCTAGGGAATCAGGCGTTTGGAAAAGAATACAGAAAACCCTTCATGAAAAATGCAGGAATGAGAACACATGGCCACTGAGCCAGGCTACTGCAGGCTACCCATCTGCACTGTGCAGCTGTCACACAGGTAAAGAGGGTCTAAATTACCCCTCCATCGACACGCCTGATTGGGTGTGTGCGGGGGGTCACGGCGCTGTCATCCGAGCTGGCGGCGACAGGAAACCGCAGAGCCTACGGGCAATGAAGGCAGTGAACGAACAAACCTGCCACAACAGGTCTTTGGTGACTCAGCCCTGAGTGATGACACCATCGGGGCAGTGCGCAGTGGAATCAACAACTTTTTACGTCTGTGCCCAGGTCAGCACACACTGCCCCTCAAGCAACGCTATAACAGTTTTGTCTCTCACATTGGAGATGTGTCTACTGCTACATGTGTCTTATTGGTTTTAAGGTCTAATTACAGACATCTGCTAGTGGGAAAGGGAGGAGAAAAAAAAGACCACTTGAAACAAGTAGGCCTTTGTTTCCAGCAATACATTTAAGAAATGTTTCAACATTTAAAAAGAATAACACACATATACATATTGGATATATTTTTTTCATTGCAGTTTTCTAAATGCAGCCACACTACATTTTAAACCTTTGGCACAGAACTGTCCCCTCCTGCATTCCACTATAATTATTGTTTTTGTAGCAGTTGAGACTACCGGGCCTCCCAATCAATGAAGCCATCGAAAAGGAGCAGATTTGCGTCATGAGTCATGATGTGTAAAGAGATTTTCCCAAGAAGCATGACGCAGAGCAGGATCAATTTACAATAAAAAAAAAAGCAAGCAAAACACTCTGCAATCACAGATAAGCAGAAGTAACTATTTAGACAAGAACACAATGTACCACCTCAGCAAAATATAGGCCAGCACTTTCTCGATGTGCAGAACACGCATGTGTCTTTGGCAGGGTCACATCTGCTTTTGGATGCACAGTGCAGTTTCACAACCCGCACACTACTTTCTGACATAGCAAACAGTCAAGCAGTTAAAAAACATGGCGAAATTTTGGTGCTGCACAATACCCCATTTGCAAAGGTAAGTACTTTTTTTACAATCTTCCGTATATCATGCCTATATAGAACCACATACATTGACTCTCCTGCATACTCATTTTAGTTACGTGCAGTTAAAGACCAGACTTTACTGACAGATGACATTCCAAAATCGTAATTCAGCTGCACTACTTTCCACAGTATTTGGACCAATGTCT
Organism: Brienomyrus brachyistius; assembly: GCF_023856365.1. Lineage (NCBI taxonomy): Eukaryota > Metazoa > Chordata > Actinopteri > Osteoglossiformes > Mormyridae > Brienomyrus > Brienomyrus brachyistius. Next base: position 819,925 of record NW_026042324.1, on the reverse strand, counting down.
CCTCAAACAAATGGATAGCATGCGGCTGCATTTTAGTTGATGGCAGGGTGTCAGGAGGGATGCCAGCAAGTGTCAAATTTAATCACACTGGCCTTTTAGACTTTCTGGAAACAAGGGGGAGCGAAACATATTGACACATTCACACAGCTCATCTCACTATTATGAGTTTCCAGACCCAGCCTCAGCCTGCGAGCATGTCCCAATAAGGAGCAGAAGATGATGGGAAAAACACCATTGGCCCCATGGAAGCAGCCCCACTTTCTCCTTGGCTGCTACCAGCCTGGCCACGTCAGGGGAGGCTGTGTGCGGAGAAGCCCTGAGATGGCACGAGCTCGAGCCTGGACCAGGGCCACATGGGACGGGCAAAGGGAACTCAGCAGCTGATTCCTGGTCAGCTTTCCACCTAGCCCATTATGGGGAGGTCTGCAGGGCTCTCAGACAACCTCTGAACACCATCCCTCACTCACGGATCAGCTTTCGCTTTAATTCCGAGGGATCCAGCTGTCAAAGATTTGAGATTAGCAAGGCCCCTGATCTGTCTGCTCCACCCAGCCCTGGCGCCATGTTGCCACAGCATCCGGCTGCAGTGCTTCAAGTACATGGAGGCACCGCTGCTGCCCAGCACTTAACCAGCAACTGAATAATTCATGTGGGCTATATCCACCAGCTCTGTAATACAAGGACGGATAACAGTTTAAGGTTCATCCAAATAAAACTGCCTTCTCACACCAAAGTATTTTACATGGAAACAATAAGTGAAATGCAAGGAATGGCACACAGCCCTTATACATGCTAACAGTGCAGAGCAAACAATTGCCAATGAACAGAAGTAGAAGAAAGCATTTGTGTGAAGCCCCAATAAAAAAAGGCAGGGCACTGTGTGGGCGAGGCCGAGTCACCATTCATTCCCAGAGAAATTAAGTTAGAACTCTGCGGTGGGAATGTGGTGTGTGATCTCTGGTCATGCCATGTTTCTCTAGTCTCCCACTGTCTAGCATTCTGACAGCACCACACGGAGTATAAAATTAAGCAAACATTTCTCAAAACCAGCTTCAGATGAGCATCTAACAAGGGCTTAAGAACTTAAAGGTTTCCCAGCCTATATACACAATCAACCAAAAAGTGACAGGAAACCAAGAACCATCAACATGAAATAAAAGATTTGCAATTGTATGATTGTTTTTCCAAAGTTTGTGTCCACTAGTCAGATGCCAACAACATTTACAGCCAATTCCACACAAATGTCACGTCCACAAAACTGATAAAAGGCTATTTATTTTGAACATTTAATTTAATGAATGGAATTTGAGGATGTATCTATATTCAACCCAAGTGGTTACATGAAAAACTGATTCACTCATACTAAGCTTATCCATGCTTGGAGGCATTTTTGAAAATGTCACATCCATAACAGTGGAACAGCCCCACTGTTAACACACAAATATGGAAACATCTCTGCTGATTCATAGTCACAGTGATGAAAGGAAAAGACTTGCGAGAAAGCAGCTATTAAAGGCCAAAGAGAAGAAAGTCTCTCTCAAAGGAGCACCCATGTTAGTCTAAATGCTTCTTACCCTCTCTGCTCAACTCCTGTCATCACAAGACCAGTAAGCCTGTTCTCCACCAGATGAAAACTATGGAAAAAGGCCAATCACGTGAAGGGGGCTCTGCTTTCCAAGCAGCACAAAGCTGCCACAGTACAGCAGCAATATAAATACCATAAATCTTCCCACTCAGCTCAGCTTGGCTCACCAGCACCCGGGAACCAGGCTGATTCAGAAAATGTGGCAGCAGCTTATGCTAATCCATACATCATTTCACACAAGCAACAACATATGTTCATTTAACAGCAGATGACAATCCATGACACAACTGAACACGATTTTATTCTGCATCACTTATATAGCCAGTGAAAATCAAGGTGGGTTAGTTTCACAAAACACTGGTCTTTTATGAGTGCAGGACATTTCACAGGACACAAATGTTGGCACGTTCTGCAGCAGTAGCACCACTAGAGGAGACGAGGAGGCATTATGAAGGGGATGGAGAAGCGGCCTGACTGGTGGCTCACTGGGACAAAAAGAAACAGCCCCCCCTCCTCCATGGACTTTTCCAGAAGGAAGGAAGACCAAGGGAGTATGACTGTACACCAACCCTCTCCCATCTTTTATCGGCATATATATTAACACAACAACGTTGACACATAGCTCACGGTATAACAGGGCTTCAGAAGGGACAAAAACCAGGAGAATGAGGTTGACGAAAGAGAATTAGGGACGGGCAATAATATTATTACTAAAATCACGGTATTTTGAACTTTTTGGACGGCAGATGGATACAAAAAGTGACATTTATTTTATAATTGTTGGAGTAACAATGCAAAGGGAATGACAAGCCGCTTCAGCCAAAAACAGTTCATTTTACGTTTCATGTGAAATAAAACGCAGGGTTACCAACTTTGGTCAGCTGACTAGTGAGATTTTCAGTTCAAGACAGGTACACACACATGCACACGCATTTACATGTATGCAACAGATTTTTTTTGACCTTTGAAATGGTCTGTAGGGTTTGCAAACTACCCCAACGCTTTTGATGTGGCTAGGGTTGGTTTATAATGGAATAATATAGATTTGCCATAGGATTACTTGCGTGCGCGTGAGAGTCTCGAACTGTGAGTGCCACACCAGATGCGTAAGAGTTGGCAACCCTGAAAATATATGTTTGTTTCACCAGAGTTGATTTGTATAAAAAAATAACTATATACTGTTAATATAAACCTTGACAAACATGATGTCGTCACCAATTAACTGTCTATCCAACATTTTACAAAATACTGCGTTTGAAAACTTTTCAGCCGTAGTATTTCAGGACTGAACAGCCACTCTGTTAGGAAGTTCATGGCTTTTTGAGTAAGGGTGTTAGATTCGCTGCTGTTATTAACACCAACAGTACATTAGCGCAAACAAAAGGGCTGCATATGCCTAAGTATGTATTGCTTGGAGGTTGAGTTTGATGTTCATTAGTATGGGAAGCGGGCGGTTCTAGTGTTAACTGGGTAGTTGTCCCTTAGTAATAGAGGGAAAAAAAACGCAAAAAAAAGTTACATATACCATATAAAGGACAAGTAAGATTTAAATTGAAGCTTTGAAAAAAAAGCTTTATTTTTTATAAATAGGCTGTTGTATAATTATGTAGAATTCTCACGGTGTTACCGATACAAGGCAAATCCATATCGTGGTGCACAATCACACCAGTAATGACTATGACACCGGTGTACCGCTCACCCCTTCCGAGAATCCCATCTCATCTTAACCCAGTGGGGGGAACTGGCGTAATAATGAGCCTTCAACCAACTGTATAGCTTACATGTAAGGTTAAGGATCATTGATTCTGACAGTTTTGTGTGCTTGTTGGTGGGCTCAGATGTTTTTTTAATTGTTAAAAATCATTTTAATTGTTAAAATTTTAATTACCATATCAGCCAAATTATATCAGTTCAGTTTTTTTTTTCTTGTGTCAGAGAGTTTCACTCTGTGTGTGGGGTGGAGCAGGTAGCTCAATCAAACACTGCAGGGTAAGAGTTGCGTTACTCTACCCCGAGCACAGACAGCACCGTCCTCAGACAGAGCTGCTAAGAACAATGCATGGCGGAGAAAACTGTTTGTTCGAAAGCCTGGTTACCATTCACTTGAGCTGATGCTGACAATAGTCCTTCTGTGCAACTTGTTTGCATTTGAGAGCGGAGATTCGAACAATTTGTCAGACGTCTAGATAAAAAGTGCATGACTTTGCGCAGTTAGTTTCCTCATTAAACGTCTATCCTTTATACAGGCTTATCCATAATCACTAGAGGCTTGCATTGAACTTGAATACAAGACTGTAATACAACAAAATTATTTTATTTTCTGCAATCGATAGATTCTGATAGTGAGTTTGGCTTGTAAGCTGTGTCTGCTAACAACATAAACAACATGTTAAAGAAAGGTTTTGGGCCTTGTACACTACTCATCATACCATGATGCACTTACTAGTGTTTTTTCTTCTTTCAAAATATATTAGAGTGTAATTGTTTTAATGTGCATGGAATACTGGAATTGTAGAATGAATTGAAGATGAAGGCGCTATAATAAACACTAACCTTGCATTTTTTTGTTCTGTTTTAGTAAATGCTGTCTGATGACTGAACAAAAATCTAATCCTGTATGGCAGCATTTCACCAAGCCAAGTTTGTTATTGTTTACAAGTTGTATTGCTTTTGCTATTTAAGTTTATATTTAAATTTACAGTCAGTATTCAATAAATGCTAAGTTGAGAAATTTTGTGTTTCGTTTGTTGTTGTGTGATTTCACAAGTGCAAATAGAGGGGAAAACGTCCAATTATTGACAAAAAAAACTAAGTCGGCAGCATACTGGCCATCGGCTGGCGCTGACTCCTAAATATCGGAACAGGCTATTGAAAACCCATATCGGTCGACCTATAATATTAAACACCTAATTATATGACATAATTAGGCAAGTTATTTTTTAGTGACAGTTGTAACTTTTTTTTTTTTTTTAAATCTGCAAGACACCTTTGTACAAACTGTGTCAAGCTCTGCCACAAAGGGCAGTGGCACATCTCCAGCAGAAAGTCTCCAGCCCACAAGCACGTTTACCAGTCCAAGATATGGTGTTCATTCAGTTTTTTGTCCTTATATGGTAGAAGGCAACAAAGCCACTGGTTTTGAGTTTATCACCACCTCTGCTGTGGAAGAACAGTTTATGCTGATGCTACTATTCTAAGTTACAGCTTTCTTGTTTGTCGCAGTTCTGCACATAACCTAACTTGTCATTATGAATGGAACTAGAAACACCCTATGATGACATTTGAGAATGAATCCCCAATTGATTTATTATAGATGTGGCATAAACTATCAACCAATCAATCAATCCATCCACCATAATGGTGTCATGATAGAGACTTAAAAGCCTTCAAAACACCCTTTGTAAAGATATCTATGGATTACGGACCAAAAGGACCAGAAAGCAAGTTCATACCTGCCAAACAGCCTAATTCTTCGACATTAAACCCATTCTATCTACACAAAAAATGTATTTTAAATAAGCTGCCAGTATTCCTCATTAAGCTGGCACCACAACATGCAGGCACCACTAACGCTCTTTGGACAATACAAGTGTTCAATTCGGCAGACTCACTTTTTATTTGAACCCTTATTTGCTGTGCACCGTCTTTCTTATGCTATATTGCTGAGTAACCAAGGAGAGTGATCAATGCTTTTAAAAAACTCAAGTAATCATGACAGCTCTAGAATCAAGAAAATACTTGCATACCTGCATTGCTCATACAACAGGATATCATAAAAACTGTATACCACATACGAGAACATGCAAGGTATTTACTGCCAAGTAACAGAGGGGAACATCACAAATGACTACTCAAAACACCTGTGCAGGGACACCAAAAATCAAATCACATGCTCATAGCTTTCAGGGTCTTCCTGCTACCATCAAGGGTAAATTCTTTCAAATACCTTGAAAAGGATCATGGAGTCCAAAAATAAAACAATATTCCACTAATAAGAACTGGCAATTTTCAATATGGTATCAGTGATATTAGACAGAAATATACTGGTTACCGATCAGATTTTCCAATGCAGAGATACATACAGGCAAAAAAATTAATGCATTACATGTTACAAAATTACAGTTACAAAATTAATTCCATCTGTTTACTTTCTGCTGGACAACTTCCTGGTTTTCCACAGCACTTCTCTATAACCTTCAAGTTAGTGTCGGTGCTTGGGGTCAACCAATCAACAAAATTTATTGCTATAAGACCCACCCAGGAGTTCTTGGTAAGTATAAAAAAAAATAAAACTATTTTGGACTTTAGGAGACGGAAGCAAAGGGGCCACCAACCCATCAGCATTGGTGGTGAGAAGGTGGGGGTGGTTCAGAGCTTTCAGTTCCTCTGGGTTCAGATTAGCTGTGATCTGTCACAGACCACAAACACCAGCCATAGCCAAAAAATGACTTCAGAGGCTCCATTTCCTATGGAGGCTGAAGAAAGCACAACTTCCACAGCAGTTCCTGGTGAACTTCTACAGGTGCACCATAGAATCAGTGATCACATACTGCATCACTGCGTGGTACTCGGAGAACAGGAAGACACTGCAGTGAATCATCAGGACAGCCCAGCGGATCACTGGCACCCAGCTTCCATCACTGGAAGAAATCCATCGCGCCCAGTGCAGCCGGATAACTGAAAAAATAATCAAGCACCTTACCCACCCTGGACACAAACTCTTTACACATCTGCCATCTGGTAGACGCTACAAAACCCTGAATGCCCGCACAACCCGGCTGAGGAACAGTTCACATCACATCCATCACACTTCTGAACTCTCAGCACTGATCTCTGAAGCAATACCCCACCCACATGTGCAATTTCTATATGTATGTGCATTTAGTCCACTTGAAAACTCTACCTCTGTGAACTAACTTACCAGCACCTTATTTTGTGTGTGTGTGTGTGTGTGTGTGTATATATGTGTGTCATTTTATATATATATATATATATATATATATATATATATATATATATATATATATATATATATATATATATATATATATACACTTATACTACGGGACCGTTGAATGCTTTAATCTGATTGGCTGACGAACGTTCTGAGGTGTGCAATTATTTTCAGATAACCGCACGGCGAACGTAGTTCCAGGTAGCTCTCTTGACCGCATTACAGTTCCATATCACTTCGCATAGTTAACTGTAATAACGGAAATTAGCATACAGTACCTATACAGCACACAGGACTAACAAAAACAACAACATGACAGACGATTTTCCGAAAGTAAATTTTAATATTTACGGTGAATATGAAACTTTCAACAACTGGGCTGCAGCAGTATTAGTTAGCCTAGTGTACCAACTTAAAGGCTATACATGACATTTCTCACTAGCAAGGTAATAACAGCACTGCATCTTAAAGCAGACTTACAGTTTAGAGACGGTGCTTCAGAACACTGTTGAGGGACACACAGAGGTAGCCTAATTCATACAAGCTCTCTCTCTCTCTCTCTCTGTTTCTCTTTCTCTGTGTCTCTGTCTCTCTCGCTCTCTTTCTAATAACTTCATTATTAACTGCATTAGTCTGCTATCAACAGCTCAAGCCTCCATTGCCAGCTTTAAAATGCCGTTTTGGAGCTAGCAAAAGAGTCGTTGGATGAGATGCGGAAGAAATAATCCTACTCACAATAGCGATTTAAGTAGAAAAACCGGACGAATCCCTTGAAATATATCATCTGATCAATGTCTTGAGGTGTGGCAACCGTAGTATAAGCGGAATAATTGACTCCGGACCGTTGAATTGTTAGAAAATAATGCACACCCGAGGTGTAACGGCCACTCCGCATTACCACCTCGGGTGTGCATTATTTTCTAATAATTCAACGGTCCGGAGTCAATTATTCCTTACATATACATATATACATATACACCCACACGCTTCAGAATCTAATTGTAAGAATACTGTGCATCTGCTGGTGTTTTCCAAACTAAATCTCATTGCAAGTACAATGACAATAAAGCATTTGTCATATTTCGGAATAGGGGAAAAAAGAAGGGGTTCAGGCACACCAGAGGAACTACAATTGGGCTGAATTTCCTGAGGTGGGAATGTAACAGAAGTTTTCCTGGTTTCTGAAAAAAGTTCATGCAGTGGGAAAGTGCCTTATATTCAGAATCGAACACTTTTTCCATGCCATTTTGCTGACAGAATTTACAGTAGTGGTGATGGGTTACCATTCAACAGATTCCATCACTGCACACAGTATAAATAGAATTTCAACAAAATACAATTAGCCATCAAATTTTAAAAAGTGCAGAAGTACTAGAAACAGCTGTACGATAGCCAATAAATTCCTCGAAAATGTATGACTACACGTTTTTGTGTTTGTGAAACGTGCCCTCAAATATAACATTTTCTAGTGCCTCTACCTCACTATTCCTCTGCTCTTGTCTTAAATTTACAGTTGCTATTATTGGGCTTTACAACCAGAAATGCTTGATTTGCGTATTACATGAGCATGCAGCTCATCTGCACTGACCATTCATGGGAGAAATTGGGCAGTATTTCAGGCTCATGCACATTTACAAAACAGTTTTGACGTTTCCGAGAGGAAACGTGTGTACACCCGGTCAGAAAAAAATCCAATTATTGCGCGTACACAATTTTTCTTGATGAAATTTTGAGACAAGACCCCAGTTCTTGATTGCATTTGTCATTCTCACTTATTTTTGTTAAATTTCTAACGAACACACCATACAGTCTGTAAGCGAGTCTGACAGCAAGTACAAAAATGATTGATAGGCGGAGAGCACATGCAGAGCTCATCCAAAAGCAGCAGCAAACTTTTAACATACTAGATAATATTGAAAAACAAAACAATCATTAAAACTGTAAAGCTAAGTTTTGCTTCCTATGAAAGTAAAAATGTTGTGGCAAGTCTTATTGATGATCTTATAACAGGAGGTCTTAAGGCAAGTGCACCAGGATGCTGCAAGATACTTGGTTAACCAATTCAGAACCTCATAGATCAGTGCACTGAATCTGACAGGCAAAGCAACACTATCCACAGGGTTCAGGCTCTTCGTGAGGTTCATTTTCCAGAGGAACACAATAAATATTTCATCAGCCTACAACATTAAAATGCTGTTTAATCTGACAAATTGCTTTTCATCCAGAGAAACTCACAGTCCAAAAAAAAGTTTTTCAATTAAAATAAACAAATTTAATCCCTCACAAGCCATTAACCACAGCCAATTAGAAACTGAATCACTGATGGAAGGCAGGGTGAAAAAGCAGAGCTTGGCTCCTTGACCAGGCTGTCCATCTTCTAACTGCGTACCCTGTTTAGAGTCTGGTTAAGTCTTCGGATTGTAGGAAGAAACTATAAAAGCTGGAAAACACACACACACACACACACACACACACACACACACACACACACACACACAGACTAGAAGGTCTAGACTTTACGGATTGTAATACCTGAATCTATAAAGACTGACCACACACGCATAAAACAGGTTTAATTCCATAATGACAAAGATCTGCCAAACTGAAACCCCAAATAAAAAAAATACTGCATTCATATTGCTCATAACAATTCTCTGGCAGAAATGTAAATATTTCTTTTGAAGAAATTCCATTCATTCCTTTCAATAACAAGAACTTGGACTACCAAACTTCTAATCATAAATCTAGATACCTACAGCTAGGTCTGTCACACTTATTAAAATACATACGCATTTGTGCTGCTACAAGAAATTTTTGCATGTATTGCTTTACGGCAGTGGTTACTCGCCCCTCGGGACCCAATGCCCTGCTTGTTTTCCAGCTATCCCTGCCCTACACACTGCTGATTGACTGAACACACCTGATCCAGGTAATCAGAAGCGGAAAGACAGCTGGGACTTGTGTGTGGGGCCGGGATAACCAACATGCAGGGCAGTGTAAAATCAGTCAGATGGTATGCGATCGGGAAGAGACAACACCCCATGTTTATCTCCAGGTGTTCAACTTACTTGTTGTCATCATATCGGGCCCCCATTTGTTTACAAAGCTTAATAGACAAATGCATTTATGTTCAAAATATTCAAATATTCAATATTTAGTTCTTTATAAGGTGTATGTGTAATATTCAACTATGGTTAGGCCAACTCTAAGCTGAGTGCTAAAAAATGAACAGAAAAAAATTATTTGTACGACAATCATCAATTAAAATTCAGCAGCTGTATCTCTTATGTAGAAGGATAGCATATTGTTCTGGTCAAATCTGTGCAATAAACATCATAATGACAGAAGCCACAGGGAGGTCACAGGGAATGCTGGATTGCACAATATCCCAGGATTGTACTGAATCTTTAAATAAATAAATGGACATAAATAAATAATAATAATGATAATCTTACCTGGTGTTTCAGATGCAAGCAAGGAAACATTTTAAAAGTAACCTTAAGAGTGATGGACTACTTCTGGACCATTTCATTTGCCATCCTCTGATCAATGAAAACCCATTCAATAAAAGGGCCACATCCCGTAATAAAGAGTGCAGAGGGTGGGGGAGCTGAAACTCACCTGGGGCAGAGCCGTATTGAGCTGCCTCTGTAGTGCATCACGCTCATGGCTGACCTCATGCAGCTTGCTTTGAGTCAGCCCAAGGTTCTCCTGGGTCTCACGCAGCGTCTCCAGCAGTCGGTCCCGCTCCTCCAGCATTGACACCATGAGAGACTCAAAGTGTCCATCAGAGTCTGACTGCAGTGGAGAGCCTGAACCACAGCTGCCACCACCCCCTGGTGGGATCTCTGCCTCGCTGATTGTGGGCATCACCTCGCACATCATCTAGGAAAGAGAACGAAAGGTTCAGCTGTCGCACTAATGCACTGAGCAAAAAATATGCCGCTTAAATGTTCCTTCTTTAAGGTTTAAAATGAGTCAAATAATTTTAACCATAAGGATGAAGGCAAAAAGAAAAATGTTACGGCTATATATAAATGCGTGCACGCACGTGTTTGTGTGTGTGAGATAGAGAGATGGAGCACTGGTCACTACCTGGATTAACCTAAAGAAAACGAGAACATCACTAGTCAGTGACAAGAAAGAACAAAGTAACACAACCCAGAATTAATGTAACAAACAAGTTCACAGGAAACCGACCAATAATCTGATGCTCACTGTTCCTAGGTGATCAAGACAAAGTATGCAACCAAGCATCCAAGGCAACAAAAAGATATTATTGCCATTTCAGTACAAAGACCATTTCTTAAAAAAATATATATTCCACTACAGCAAACAGAAAGGCCAGAGAGGTTCTCATCACATTTACCACCCAGTTTAGTGCACAACACAAGGAAAAAGGCTAAAAAAATGTAAACTTACACATATATTTATATAGAGGTTAAGCCAGTGTTCCCCTACCATTATATTAGGGGGGCACCTGCCCCCCCCCCCTTGAAGGTCAAGTTTATTTAATTTTATTTTCTACATAGATACAAATCACAACAGATCATTTAAGGTTACCTTTCCTATAGAACAGGTCTATACGTTGTCCTTTTATTAAACAAACTAAATAGCCTTGTTATTTATCTTATTTACAGAACAGCTTGCCATTTTTCTCTACACTATCGCGCATTTAGGATTCTCCTCTGCTCTCTGTATCGCGCATGGCAAAGTTCCGCCCTGATGTGTGCGCAGACACGTGTGAGCACACATAGGTGAGCACACTCCCACCAGCGGAAAGCACGCGTCAGAAAATATGTTGCGTCAACCACCTAGAAGCAGACAAAAATATCTGCATTTTTTTAAAGTGCTGTCCCAAAAGATTATTCTTTAAACGATTAATCTAGTGAATATTTTTTTCTGATTACTCAACTAACCTAACTAATTTTTCAATTGATTTGATGACAATTGCTTAAATATATTTAAGTTGGTCAGTTAATACGACAATTCACCCCCTCCCCCCCACACACCTGAAATTCTCATTAACATTTCAATTTATTAAAACATTTCTTAAATATTAGAGCATTATTAAACAAAAGGCAAATCTTTAGAAATCCTATTGAATCTCTGTCAGACTGAAGTTAATAATCACTGCAATAGTTCTTACTTATTACATTACACCAATTTGACTTTAATGTTGAAATAGATGCTAAAACATGGAATGATTTCATAACTAGAGAAACATGTTTTTAACAAACACTAGCAAAGGTAACAGTTAAGCTTACTTCAGTGAACAAGGAACGATTTAGGCTAGTGTGTATGTGTAGTCAAACGATAATTTGTCTCTCTTACATTACAGAACAAGTAAACAGAAAATATAAAACGACTGAAACAGCGTCATTAACATCAGCTACAGTAGAGGTGCAGAAAAGGTGTCATGACTGAAGTATTCCCAAACTTTGGAAGACTGCATGCAAGCTTTTTTTACCACACGTTTCTCCAGAGGCTCCGGAGCTCTGTTGGTAGACACAGCCATGTTGCCTCATGTGCGTGGGGGGGGAGCAAATTTCCTTTTTGTATGGTGGTAGGAGATCTCTCATAAATATTTGAGAGAAGTGCTACATGTTTGGCCAGTGCATGCCTTGCAAAACAGTGTGATATTAGACAAAACTATATCGGAATTCAGTCTATAATTGATATACTTTTAACGGTGCCAGCAGTGAAGCAACTAGCCAGCTTATTAGCGGAATAACTTTGTATTATAAATGAAAACCATGTCGCAGGTCCAATAAATAATATATTGTAGCTCTCGAGTGGCGAAGAGATCGTCAGGTGGACAGTAAAGTTCAGCTATTAGCAGACTGTTTTATTGCTCAATTCTTAAAAGAACAGTGTTAACATGCTTCCGAATAAAAGTACTTTCCCTTCCAATATGTTTAGCTTATCACTTAGTGCATTGCAGTTACTTCACAAAACATTTACGTGATTTTACACAACGCATCGACACTAAAATTCCATGTCTACACACTTTTGTAATCGACATCGTCCATTACGTCAAATAATCGTCCCAGCCCTATTTTTAAACACTCCCAGGGTGGTGAATTGTCAAATTGTCATAAAAAGAAATGTTCTGATGTTTAAGTTGTTATATTGACTGCTGTCATTAAAGAAACACATGAACACCATGAATCCTGTCTGTGTCCGTCTGCAGCCCCCATCCCCCCCAAAGCTGTAAACCTAGGGGAAACACTGTAATCAGTCATAAAATTACTAAATATTCCATACCATTCAAGGCTTCTGATCAAGCAATTCTTAGAATTTTGAGTTAAAGCCAGATACAAAACAGCTGAGTACAAGTATTTTTTCTAGAGGTGCACGAATCCCACTTTTTCAGTGCAGATAAGATCCTGATAACTGAACAGAGGGTATCGGCCGATATGAGTACTGATGCCAGAGCTCTATTTTAAAACTAGCAAATATATATGAAAAAAATTTACAAATTTTCTCCCACTGGCAACACTGTAGGGATGTGCAATATCAATTAATTTAACATTACAGGGTGAACATGCAAACTCTACCCACACAAACCAGCGTTTTCCAGCAACACCGCAACCTACCTCTCCATTCTGTCGATGGCTCCTTTTCAAAATTATCTAGTACATGTAAAAAAAAAAATCTGCCTAAAGTTTACTGCTACTGCTTTTGAATGAGCTCTTTATGCACATTCTGTATTACAGGGCTGTCAACTCTAACCTTACGCCAAATCTATATTATTCCATTATAAACCTGAAATTGGTTACATTTAAAGCGCTGGGGTAGTTTGCAAACCATGCAGAATATTTACAAGGTAATAAAACTGCTACATACATGTTAATGCGTGTGCAAACTTGTCTCGAATTGAAGATCTCACGTCAGCCAACTGACCAAAGTTGGCAACCCTGTATTATGTAAGCCAAGTGATGGGGCCGACCTTAGTTATAGTAGCTATTATTTTGACAAACAGGAATCATAAAAAGTATATTAAGCAAAATAATTTAAGTCAATGTGATCACAAAGACAGGCAAAGCTAATCCATGAAGACAGATGGCACACATCTATGGTTAACCTCACATTTTTTTTCCTGAATGTTTAAGATAAATATCCTTGCACTGCAGGTATCTTTAATATATTATTTAAATTCTGCTTTGCGATACTTAGATGACAATTTTAATTTACTTTTAACGGGTATTAAATTGGAGCTCTCAAACTTATGTGCATCTTCCTTCCACCATATTTTCCAAGTAATAATGAAGGAAAATTTAAAATCAGTGCTTTTTAGTAATCAATTAATTAAATTCAATCACCTAATCATGACAGTTCTAGTTTTTACTAAAAGCTGTGTCCTATTTTTTTCAAAATACATCTGAAAAAGAGAAAGTTGGCAATGCATCCCTCAGTGTTGTGTAAATTGTTGGCTTCCCTGGCTGTGCTACTGCTAATATTACACTGATAGTGGCTGTTAGTAAAGACAGTAACATGCAGATTAACACAGCTGTCATATAGTCTTATTATGGGTCAACCATTTACCCACTTAATGTGAGTCTGCTGAATCAAAAACATTCTCTACCTTCAAGTGTGCTGGAGTTTGTAATATCTTAAACCCCCCCCCCCCCCCAAATAATACATTTGTTTTTGGAATGTTTGCTGTTTATGCTATTAAGTTGCTGCACTTATTGTAATCTGACTGCCTGTGGTTGCTGGTTAACTTATATGTTCTTCTCAAAAGTTATTTTTCTCTATAAAAGGTAAGATTTGGTATTCCAAAACCTTTTTTCTTAAAGATAGTTGCCAAAAAGTGGCGAGTCATCTTCTATTTGGGGCAATAGAGTGTTTCGTTGTTGCACATTCCACTTACATGCCCAATTGCAGAATCTTTCACCACCAATTACATGGTAAGCTGTATTTATGTAATGTTTTAATGCCCATGTCTTAAAGTGTCATTATTATTATTATTATTATTATTATTTACACTCCAAGTGTCTAAATATTTAAATTCTATTTCTCATTTCCACTATGACTAACATTTTCTGTGACATAACAGCAGGGATTTTCACCATCGATTATATCAAAAATCAAGTAATCTACCGAATCTGACAATCCATCAAGTAATTGCTTATGTTCATAATATATTATGATGCACAGATAGAGAGACTTCTGGCAGATAATCTGCTATTTCACAATGCGACACAGATACTGATCACAATACCAAATACGAGGTTCCTTGAATAACTCCACCCAAATACATTTTTTTTTTACATTACGCTCCAAAAATATGAAAAAGAATTCATTTGCTTGGTAAAGACACACCAAATTGGTCATACAACAGTCCCAGAACACTATACAGTAAAACCTCGGATTGCAAGCATAATTCGTTCTGGAAACGTGCTTGGAATCCAAAGCACTCGTATATCAAAGCCAATTTTCCCATTAGAAATAATGGAAATTCAGTTAATATTTTTAGGTTGTGGAATGAATTAATATAAAAATGATTAATACAAAATATAAAAGTAAAAATACATAAAGTGCAGGTTAATTTGTTTTATCTTTGAAAAGAATCATGGATGTTGTGAGGGAGACGAGAGAGAGAAGAGGGTTATTTTGTATTCGTTTATCAAGCTAAAATGTATTAAATTATTGCTCGTCTTGCAAAACTCGCAAACCAAATTGCTCGCAATCCGAGGTTTGACTATTTTATAACCAGGAACACTACCAGTCAAGTTCTTCCACACACAGATTTTCTACATGTCCATGTTACTAAACATTTACTACAAATACACAATTTTCTTGCTAACAAATAAACTTACACCATTTGAAGAACTTTATTAGCAAGAAAATGCCATATCTTCAAAGTAACCTTCCTCCAGCAGAGGAGGAAAATTGAGGCACTTTCAACAAGGGACATTAAATACTGCTCTGGTTCATGAAACGTAACCAGTTAAAGAACAGCCTAGAATTTGACTATGCAGTTACCACATAACCAGTTAATAGGATGTCAGACATGCACTCTTTACTCTTACACTCTTACATACTCTTTCCATGTCATAAAGGAAACTTGTTTTGACTGGTATTATCACTTATAGTTGTTCACTCAACTTTCCAGTGCTTAAGAATAAAAAAATAATAATTCAAAGGTTATGATGTGCAAAATGTTTTACTGGTAGTGTAACAGGTATATATTTATACTGCAAATTAAGTACGAATTAGCATATACAGGTTAAAATGTATGGTAATTCATATCAGCACAAATGTACATAAAATAAATAGGGTAAGGTCAATGCATACTTGCATACCAGTTATGTTCATCGCCGTTTATAACTGTATACATATTATATAATAATATTTACAACAGAAGAGCTAATCATCAAGTGTGATAAAACTCAATTTTCTGAGTAATATCTTGAGTTTGCACTTTTCTTTTGCTATTAAATGCTTGCATTACTGGCGGGCTAGCATTATTCGGCAGTATTGCAGCCTTCATTATTGGAAAGAATACATTCTTCAGAAACTCTTCATACTCTTTACCGTCTTGCCTTAAGGTGAGCGATCAAATGTTGCGTTGTGTTCGTGAGGATGATGTTAAATTTTTGCAAATCAGTGTTGGCTAAAAAAAAATGCATTTCTAGTGTCGTTTCCACTAACATTAAAACAATTCCGCACAGACATTTTTCTAACTGTACTACATGGGTGTACAAAGCAATAAGGGTCACCATTTTAAAAGGGAATTGTGGGCAGTAAATATAAGCTGATTTCTAACAGGCCAATGCCAACTATCAGAAAACTATTAGCGCATCTCTATTATAATATAATTAGTGCAAAGAAGGAACCAACCAGCCATTGCAGGGCGCGCACACACACACACACACACACACATATATACATATACACACACACACACACACATATATACACATATACACACACACACACACACATATATACACATATACACACACACACACACACATATATACACATATACACACACACACACACACACACACACCGTTAGTTTAGACACACCAGTACACTTAGGCTACAAGTTTTTGTGCAGTGAAAGGAAACCAGAGTATCCACAAAACCATGCACACACAGGGTGAATATGCAAACTGTACTCATACAAAGCGGCAATGTGTGGCTACAGTGCTACCAAACACAGCAGACTTGAAGTATGTGCAATGTTTACATGGCATTTCAAACATGTGCAATTGTAACACAATAGTCTGCTGGGATCAAATCATCAATAGGTTGCACTAAAATATTGTTACTCAGTCACTGGAAACTGAATTAGCAAGCAATTTTAATGATTTGTCAGCACTGCTTTGTGTGTGCTGGGACAATTCAGGTCAACACCAACAACTTTTTTTTGACAAACGGTGTCAAGTTCTATTTAACTATATAGCCAATTTTCCGATTCCTAAATATTGCAAAAACTTCAAGTATTGCAATGTGAACTTCGCAATATCATTCAGCCCTAAAACACATAATACAGTATCAAAATTATTATATGTAGAGATGCACTAATTGCAATTTTCTTGGCCAATACCGATTTCAGATTTTTTTTTTTTGCAAGTGCGACTGCCAATACAGATTTTTGTCAATCCCAATTCTTTCCAAGAACAATAATTGACAGCATAAACAAAGTGTTCTGTGTTCTGTTCTAGAAAGAGGTACTGAAAATGAGTTTCAGTACATCCAACTTTACCTGATATATTTCTTTACCAAATAAGAACAGGTGCAAGAGATTAAAATAAAACAAATGTCAGTTACTTATACCGTTTTCCAGCATGTTTAAATTTACCAGATATCACGACACTGACCTTTTTCTTTTTTTACTTGTCTTAAAATAAAGAGGTTCATAGGTTACAAACCTCCAAATAGTACACTTAAGTTCTCTCTTCCAAATAATAGGTAGAGGGTAATATTATCAATAAGAACACCACGTTATGCATGTACAATTTTTACATCACTAGTAAGCTAGATTAAGATGAGGCTTTTTCATACCTTCATACTGTACAGACATTATAGAGCAGGGGGTTGATGTATTACAAATGCCAAGCAATGTATCATCTTCACTAACAGTGAAGAACTTCCGTGATATCGACATATCAGCATATGGCTGAGAATGTGCATGCAGCTGTGAGGCTTTTGCCTGCATGTATGACGTGTGGTGTGTGTGTAAAACGGATACATGAGACTGACCAGGCGATCTCTGGTTCAGGCCGAACATGCTGAAAATCGACCAGTTCCGGTACCTGGCCGATCGACTGGTGCATCTCTTATCTAGTAAAAATGGTGCACGTCAAGGTCTGAGATATATTAGATGGGACACTTAACATCCAGTACTTGTTGACGACATGTTGAATGCAGTATAAATGGACAGGAATAAATATCTGAGTGACTTTGTCAAGGGCCAAATTATTAACCACGTCAGCATGTGGCTGTGAGTGTGCACGCGGCAGTGAGTCTATGTACGCATTACGAGGGGCAACATTTTTTAAAACAGGAAGTACTGTGCTTTAACAAAGTAAAAAGATGTTGGTGGTGTGCGGTACTTCTCGCAGATTAAAGTCCAAAATGTTTTTTTTGTAAATATGGATTTCATTTTTATTTCAGTTCACAAATTATTTTCTCATTTAGTGTGTTTATTTCAGTTTTAGCCTATGATAACGACACTAGTTCTATCGCACATGAACGCACATACTGACAACGTCGATCCAAGTAGAATAACCCCAGATTGTAGTCTAAACATTTCACAAACACTTATTAAATGGAGATTCTAATACAGCAAGGAGACAACTGTACAGCTTTAATTATGAGTGCGTTTAGCAACTACAAGGACAAAAACTATTAAAAAGCTCTCCGTACTAATGGCAATTCAATAAACATGAATAGACAACACAATGGTTTTGCTTGTTCTGCCGGTCTAGACTAGCACTTGTGTATTTTCTCTTCCGGTGCTCATGGATAGCAGTAGTACCACCATGGTATGCCACCACACTTTGCACAGTGTAAAACTACCTTTTTGTTTTGAGGTAATTTGAATTACTCCCATAATTACGGTGATATTACAGGAAAACACTTATTGTAATGAAACGTCTTAGAAATCATAAAAGGTAATTTTATTAAAATAAAAAACGATGCATCGATTTAAAGCATTCA
Source organism: Brienomyrus brachyistius (assembly GCF_023856365.1). Classification (NCBI taxonomy): domain Eukaryota; kingdom Metazoa; phylum Chordata; class Actinopteri; order Osteoglossiformes; family Mormyridae; genus Brienomyrus; species Brienomyrus brachyistius. The sequence goes on along the minus strand of NW_026042324.1, from coordinate 801,206 downwards.
GTGTCAACATCGACGTCAACTAACTGCGAAAGCTCTACACAATTTTGTGTGACCACGAAATACAAATTCAAGTAGAGCTGTCATGACACCTTGATTAAACTAGATTGCTTGATTTGAAAGTTATACAGTTTGCCTTCTCGATTACTTACCCATATGGTGGAATAAAGACTAAGCATAGCAGATGAGAATCCAAATAAAAAGAGTGAAAGCCTCAGTTGCACGTGAGCACTTCAGATTAGAAGTTATTAAAAAGAGTCATCTGTCAATACTGCAAAGCATAACGGAAATATTACAGGCTAACCACAATACAACAACTCAAAAGAAACATCCATGGACTCACCCAATAATGCTGCCACCCAATAGACAACTATAAGCTACATGTCCTTCTTAATATAGCTGACCAGTTCCTATCCCAGGGGGATCTAACCGTTAGCAGCTAATTCTGCTAGCAGCAGGTGGCAAAGATGGGGACATTATGTATTGCCATATTTGTAAATGTTTTGAGAGTGCGATTTCTGTACATTGTGGACTATCATGTGGACAGAGAAAATGTCAAACTTCAGATTTTGGTCTGAATAATCTTGTTTTTATTGAATTCACAAATTTGTTAAATAATTTTGGCTTTTCATGTCATGGAAACCTCTTTGATTATTCAAAGACCTGGGTAGTACAAATTCATTTATTCTTACACTTGAACAAAATACTTAATTGAGTAACTGGATAAAATAACCATAAAAAAATAATCTGTAGATTACTCGATTATAAAAATAAACAGTTGCAGCTCTAGTTGTTATATTAGCATTTAAAATATTTTAATTACATCTATTTCTTATAATGCAAAACTAGTTAAGATGAGCATGCTTACAACTGGTAAGCTGTCAAAAAATATCCCCTGTATTAAAATTATTCCGTGGATGCTTCAGTTTTGGTGCAGTCTGTCTGAGGCCTATCACATGTAGATTTTCATCCAAAAGGTTTCTGAGAAGTTGGAATAAGATTCAAAGATCAAAAAGTAAAACAGAGTAATGAAGAATTATCAGGTTCACAAGGATAAACAATTTATCCAAGTTACCCTTCCATTTGCTGTCATTAAGCACCATTGCTTCAATCTGGGGGGGGGTCTCTCTCAGTCAGTCCCAGTTAATCACCCATACAATGACACATTTTTCAAACTCTGCAAGTTTCAAAAAGATCCATCCAATACTTTGAGTTTTCTTCTTATCAAGAACGTGTTGGAGGCAGCAGGACTACTCCAATTCCTGTACCAAGAAACAATTCCAGCTAACACAGGTACCGATTTATGTGAAATTGCAAGCTGACTAGAATTATATCTAGGTAGATAAAGCAAGTTCAACCAAATACAACAAATGGATGACCGACCGAGCAAAGTCTAAAAAAAAAAAAAAAAAAAAAAAAACACTGAAAAATCCAGTGTGAAACATGGCGATGTAGATGTTTCCCATAAACACACAAGTATTTCTCTACAAACTATTTTCTACTGCATTCAGCTTAATGACCAGAGTCCTGAAGCTAGCATGGTGATCAGTACATTTCAGCAACTGAAGCTTTCGGTTAACAAATAACTCCTTTACTCACCTGCACCCGAAATGCACAAAAACAATTTATCCTTATTTCACCCGTTCAAGTGCCATATGTTCTTCAATAAGATCATGCTGATTCAGAGCAAAGTTTAACTGGAAAGTCGTTTTACAAAATGCAGAAGATCTGATAGATGGCACATGACTACCATGAGTCTTCAACATTCGCAAAAGAAAGTGGGTTAAGGCTTATGGTCACTGTATATTTGACTACTACCTGGGTTTGTTCTTTGTCAAAAATGACATATTTCTAAAAAGTTAATGATCTCACCAATGTGAACTCGTTCAATAAACAGAAAATCATGTCCATCTGAAATGTCAAAGTACAGTTAGAAGGATATTATGCAACATGCCTGCTATAGGATCTATGGAAAGAGTAGCCAAGTGTAGTTTGGTATAGAATGGGCTTTGCAGTTGTATGCGTTATCAATCCTTGGTTATCATTTGCATGCAGTATACTAACAGAAACAAGGTTAAAGTTTAGTGAACAATCCTATAACATCCAAAGACATGCTTTGTTGTTTCTCTCAAAACGAAGTTTAGTTGCAGTGTAGCTGTAACTACAGCAAAAACGTGCCTTTATAAATCATCACACGAACCTTACCTACATTTTATCTACTAGGTATACAATCTAAATATGCATACAGAGCAGTAAACGTTACAGAGCAACTTCAGTCATACTAGGCCATATGGTATCAGTTCAGATGACACACGACATGTGACACTGTGCTCAGGTATTGAATTATTCCTGAAAAAGGGCTTATCTGAGTTTCAGTATATCTTAAGTAATTATTTCAAAAAGTTTTGATAATACAATCGAGAGCTACGGGATGTTTCCAAAGTGTCTACCGGAAATATCATCACTAATAACTGTATGTTGACAATACTATCCGTATAACAATAATAAAGAATAAGGACTGCAATAACGGTAACAAAGCAAATCCACAGAAACACTTACAAACATTTCAGTCTCGTAAAATTCCCAAACTCTAAACCCTTAATACATTTAAACATCCAAGTTCATTATATATTCAAATCTTAATACCTATTTTTTAAAGAATGGAGGTTACCTTGCCAGCAGAGATGAGGTGCCTTTGTCAGGTCCACTTTCTCCTTTTGTTTTGGGGTAACTTTCTAAATAGTTCTTTACTCCGGTTTCCCTCCCTTTATAATAAACTAGCTTGCAGCTAGAAAAATAATCATAAAAGTTTTAAGAGCGAGCATGTGCCTTAACATTAAACAAGGGGGAAAAATCCTTTAAAAAATGCTTTAAATTAGTTTTAAAACTATCCAAGCGAACAGATCCCAAAGGCCTTACAAGTAACACAGCGATAATTTTCCGGCACTTTTAGGGTTTTGCAGTATTGCCTGCTAGCTAGCAATCATAGCTAAATATTTTAAATATTTTTAAAGGAAAGCTCCAGTTGCGTTTTTTTAAGTATTACGATACGTTAGACATGGTCCCGAGCTTCTACTCACTTTACCTGCCCAGGAGGCAGTGAGTTAAAATGAAAACCCTGGAAAAAACTACACTCAATCTAGGCAAAGGAAAAACAGATGGGAAGCAAGCTAGCTAACAGCGGCGCTCATATCTAGCCGAAGCTAACGACGGCTAGCTAACGCCTGGGATGAAAAGTAACTGCTAGCAGCTAGCCAAGAGACTGCCGAACGACCATCGATGAAAATCCTGAAATCCTGAAAAGAAAAACGTCAAAAGAAAGTATAATCCAGCCTCCGCGTTCAAAAGAAAGCCGTGTGGGAAAATAAGCAAAGTTAAATATCCATATGGTATTTGCTTCGGTGTGAGTGGCCGTCGTCGAGGATCTTCAAGCCGCGTCACCACACTAGCCTGGAAGAGTCCGAGAGCCGATAGGGTGACAGGGGGACCTTTAACTTTCCCAAATTTATCCTCAACCGAAAAGAAGAGAGCTCTCCACGCGCTTCTCTGCAAGCTTGAGAGATAATAAATCCAACTGCCGTCCACAAATTAGGTTTCCTTTTGTCTTCCTTCCTTTCTCCCCTCTTTTTTAATGCCGGCTCTGCCAAACCGGGCCCCTTCCACTCGGCGTTAGAGTCCCCGCTCCTGTTATCTGCCGTTTCCGGCTCTGCCGATAAATCACTGAGCGCCGGTGACGAGAGCGCGCGCGGAGACCGGAGCGCGCGGCTGGGTATGTAGCGCCATCTCTAGCCTTTACTGTCGTACTTTCTATTTTTCATTAAAACCGAACTTTTCTTTTCGGTACCTGTGAGTTTCTTAAAAATATGTAAGATCAATTATATTGATATTAAATGTATGCTCTTAAAAATCTGTCTCCTCGGAATCTTAAGAAAATGATCGGGATGTGAAAAGCTTTGACTAAAGACGACGCTGACGTTCAGTTTTGCTTCTATTGTAACCGTCGGTAGACTGGCATCTTCTCAATGATACTAAGCCTCCTGGACAGACTACATGCTCAGCAAAACCTTGTAATCTGTTAAAATATACAGAAATGGTCATTTAATTTTAGTCTTTGTCGATTATGTATAATTGTAGTGCGCTCTAATAATTTTCATGAAGTTTTCGAGTAATGATTTTTGTTCACTCATAAAACGGTTATGTATAAAAAAGTTTATAATTTTCGAATATGCTTTTCAACTAGTAGCTACATTAAAACTACTTAAAACAGATATGATCTTGAAATGCCATATAAATTATGTATTATATGCAACAAAATGTGCAGATATATTGCCCAAAATTCATTTTAGTAACCCCTCAAATTATGTTTGAAGCTATGCAAAAATTATCCCATGAAATAAAGGACATAATCCGTATACATCATTTAGGACATCAGCCCACTGCAAAACACTTACACAATAGGAATAATTTAATCACTAATGGTGTTGGTGTCAGTTTTGTGTAATACCTTAATCATTTATGGATACAAATTGGGGTCAGATGTATGCTTTTATTTACATACTATTTCTTTAGGGTGGGTTACATAGTTCAGGCCAGTCTGTTTGTGTACACCCAGATACCAGATAAGATCAGTCTACAACCCAGAAACCATAAAATTGTTTTAATTGCTATAGAGCCTTCCTGTATATTACAGGAGGGTTTCCAATTATTTATAAAGCTTGATAGAAGTGAATAGATAAATTCTTGACAATGTATACTTGGTGTATGTGTTTCAATCCTACAATATTAAATGTTTACAAGCATGAAGCACTGCACCCCAAATGAGCAGAACACTTGTTTTTATCCATGCTGTTTAGCAGAAATTATCAATGATGAACATGTCTTAATTTGCATATTTTCAAATCTAGTACTGAAACCCGCCTTTTTAGACAAGTTTTTAATCCTGCTTAAATATTATACTTTACCACTGTTAATTTGGAATTCTTTAAGTTTTAGCTGATTTACATTTTTAACTTCATTTTGTAGATTAGTATATTGCTGTGACAATTATTGCTTATATTTGGTTGTTTATTTCTGCCACTTGTTTTATTTATCTTGAGGGTTGTACTGCACTTTGGTTAGCAAAAAATAAAACGTACTTGCTTACTTACTATTTTCTGAAATAAGGGCAGAGTAAAACTGTGTAAAGCCCTCAATGTGATAACTGCTCACAATAAATCCTTGTTACTTGTCCTCTTGCCCTATTTCTCTTTGTTGTCATTTTGATTTTATACATTGGCCTTTTTAGATGTTTTTTAGATATTCTCAGATGAGAACTTTTCCATCAACAAACCTGACATCTAACTCATACAAACAGTGAAAACAAAAATAAACAGAGGCGGCATTTTCAAAATGAACCAATAATGTTTTGTTGCTGCACTTTACTTCACAGCTCAGGCTCCTCAATTCTACACTATTTAATTTTGGACAAAAACAGCAGTGCTGCATAATCACTAGCATAGTGAAAAAATGAAATGAAAGATGCCTCATATGTCTGACTCATCACCACACTCATCGTAACTCAGTGACCACAACAAAAGTGGTGTCGTTGAGTAGTGTCATCAGAGAGAGACTGCTAAATATTTGATCTCCGTGCTGTTCCGTGGCACACATCAGGGAGTCACTGGATTTTCTTGCCTTTGTCCAAGCTGTAAAACTGCAAGTTGTTAAATATGTTGTGGCATCTATTTGTAGATCTATGAATTCATTATAGTCATAGTGATTCACTATGGCGCTTTCACCAAACAGTGCAGCCGTAATGCACCTGCTGTTGAACTTAGCACACCAAAAACAATGCTGAGCATTGTGCCTCTTGTACTCAGCTGAAATCATTTACACATGATACAAAATGACCCCATAAAGCCCTCTTTGCTTGTCGTCACTGATCATTGCGTAAGGATCACAAGATTAGGCTGAGATGACTCTTCTTGGAATTAAAATCGTGACAGTTTCTGTGAACATGCAAATCGTGATCTTTATGGGGTGACTTTATTGCCATGTTAGCTTTTGTATGTCTGTTTTTTCATTTAATTGGAAGCAAGACATATATTTTGGAAAAAAATGATTGTTCATTTGTATGACATCCTTCGCAATGGAAAACTATTGTCGGAGCAGACATCTCAACTTCAGAAGAAGTGGTTCATCCCTTAAACAGGTGAACTTGTATAACCAAAAAAAAAAACAAACAAAATAAATGTCTGACCACTGTGATTAATTTTAATGGCATTCAAATAAATGTTGTAAAGCAAAAAATGCAAGCCTTCTGAAGCATGTCTTATGTGATGCTAATAACATTTTTGATTTTGGGTTTAACTACATGTTTTATCCGACTTCCAGTCCAGATTAGAGTGTTGCCTAGTGACAATTACACTAGTTTGGGTTAGGGTAAGAGATACAGCTATTTAACCAGCTAGTTAAAGAGTCAGCTATTTCCTGAAGCCACTGCAGAGTCTGCCACCGTAATGTGTTTTGTTTAACTTATCCCTATTGAGAATTGTATCAGTTGTGCGAGCCAGACATTCAGACTAAAAACCATTCAGCTTCATTTCTTCACACTTCATAACTTGCAGTTTTCCTCATCATCCTCAAAAATATCCCTGGATTCACAGTGCTTTCCTTCACAAGCAGTGGGTTGATGTGTTCTAGCAGGTAGCAGTGAAGAATGTGAGGAATTTATGGTATTCCACCAGATTCAGCAGAAAACCTCTCTATTAGAGCAACATCTGTTCTGAGAAAGAGACAAGAAATCTTATAGGGAATATTTATACAAAATGTGACATCTGCAGAAATTTACTTTAAAAATGAAAAAAAAAAACATGAACAAAAAATAATTATCTTTGAGGTAAAATGTCAAAACAAAATTAACAGGTTTTTCGGACCCCCTCAAGTAATATATGCAGTGACAAATTTGAAATTCTCCATCATTACACATTTTACCATATCAAACCAGAATATATTACATTTATAAATCAACATGTTACACCTACACACAGAACAGCACACTGTGCAAGATGCTGAAACCCCTCCATGCCTCCCTTTCCTCTGTGCATACCTGTAAATCCTGTGAAAGAGGCATGATCCACGATGGACAGCCACCTCCCCTTTCCTGAGAGACAGGAAGCCGCATGATAGCTCCAAGCTGTACAAACATTAAACAGCTCACCAGACCTTACAAAAACACAACTTTTCATGGTACGAAGCACTGAAATGGGTAAATAGGAGTATGCTATGAAATGAAATATGCATATAAAATAATAATGCATACATACAGATGCAAGTGGAAAAGAGCAGCAATTAAGCATTTAAAAACAATATTGACTTACAGTGTTTCTTAAATTGGTTCTGATGACTCACTGCATTCCGCCTGGGTCACATGTGTATGGAGTTTGCATGTTCTCCCCATGTCGTCGTGGGGTTTCCTCCAGGTACTCCGGTTTCCCTCCACAGTCCAAAAACATGCTGAGGCTAATTGGACTTGCTAAATTTCCCGTAGGAATGCGTGTGTGAGTGAATGGTGTGTGAGTGTGCCTTGCGATGGGCTGGCCCCCCATCCTGGGTTGTTCCCTGCCTCCTGCCTATTACTTCCGGGATAGGCTCCGGACCCCCCGCAACCCAGTAGGATAAGCGGTTTAGAAAATGGATGGATGGATGGACTCACAGCATTTATATACATTTGTTATAGTTAACCTGCAAATTAATGAAGTTTTGAAAAAGTGTGTTACCTCAAATGAACTGAGTCATAGTTGTGACTTTTAAAAAGGTCATTTACATGCGAGACATCCATATTTTGGTGTTTCTCCACCCAGGCGTCGGAGGCGGGACCGAGGCAGGGCGACGAGGTGCCGGAGGGGGACCCGTAGGTGACAGCCGACCCGGAGCCCCATGACCCGCAGGCACCCCCCGAGCCTCAGCCAAGGCGAGCAAGGGTGAGCCAGAGGGCAGGGTGGGTGGGGCCCCAGCCCTGCGCCTGTGTCCTCTCCTCTTTCAGGACACTGAAAGGTGGGGTCGACCTCGTTGGGGTGAGGGCAAAGGAGTCCTTAGGGAGGTCCCCGAGGGATCCCACTCGAGAGGTAACTAACTCTCCAAATAATCAGAATCCAAACACATTTGCAAAACAAAATGACAGTCACTACCTACACACTGTTACAACCAAACACACATGAAACATGCACACATGAGCCAAAGCAACAGTTTTTGAATGGGCGAATGAAAATGAAACTGAAAACCGAGTGGAGAGATTGAAAACCAAGTAACAAAACAAAGACAGCAAATATACAAATGTACAAGGCAAGAACCAGAAAACCAGAAACAAACCAAAGTCATACACAGTCAGGAACAAGTCAGAAAAGCAAGCAATAACAGTAATCGAAGAGTAGAGCTGGTGAGGTGACTCAATGGTGATCTTTTCCACTAATATGCAGCTGCAGCCACTCTTCTCAATCCCTGCCGCTTTCAAGCCCCAGTCCATCCTTCCCAGGCCCCGTCGCTCTCAGCCCCCAGTCCACTCTTCTGAGTCCCCGCCTGGGAAGACTGGACCGGGGCCTGAGAGCAACGGGGCCTGGGAAGGGTGGACCGGGCCTGAGAGCGACAGGGCCTGGGAAGACTGGACCGGGGCCTGACAGTGGCGGGGACTGGGAAGGCTGGACCGGGGCCTGAGGGCAGCGGGGCCTGGGAAGGCTGGACCGAGGCCTGAGGGCAGCGGGGCCTGGGAAGGGTGGACCGGGGCCTGAGGGTGGCGGGGACTGGGAAGGCTGGACCGAGGCCTGAGGGCAGCGGGGCCTGAGAAGGCTGGACTGGGGCCTGAGAGTGGCAGGGACTGAGAGCGGCGGGGCCTGAGAAGGCTGGACTGGGGCCTGAGGGTGGCGGGGACTGGGAAGCCCCCTTTCCCTTTGCCATCACTATGTGCTTCAATTTTGGGTTAGTTTGTCAAAATTTTGAGCAGGTCCAGATCTTTACCTTTACAACATGTTGACAAAGGTTGACAAAGATCAAAAAGTCTTTGAGTTATCATGCTAACGGGATCAAGTGTTTGAAACTTCCATGTTTTTGGTATCACTGTGACTACAAAGTTTGAAGAAGGTGTGGTGTGTAAAATGCTTTTAAAGTTACCCTGTTCACAAGTTACCCTGTTTTCTACAACTGCTGTTTCCTTCCTTTGCTGCCACACAGCGCTCTCTCTTCATTTTGGGGGCAATTTGTCTCAAATTGAAATTTGGTGTAGATCTTCATCCATATAATCTTCATGATTACAAGAATACCACTGAAGCACCATTTCCAGCACAGTTCAGTAACTACTACCCACAAGCTAAAAGATCCTGTTATCCATGGAAGAAATGACAAAACCCATTTAAAAAAAGAGAGAAAAATTTGATAGGGACTGCAGTATCTAATGACTGCTTTGATCGACTGGTGGACTGCCTACATCAAAGTCTTTCAGTAAATCAGAATTAATTCATTCGAATGTCAATTATCAATATCACTCGGCTCAGAATCTGAAACCACCACCTTTTTTTGTAGAAGCCTACAAATGAATTCTGTCAACTTTTTGTTGATGGTTACAATTTTCCTAAATTATTAGGAAGCTGTCGGGGTGCATGTGGAATTACTGGAGACAGCAATATGCAAAGCGCAAAACAAGATTATTTATTAGCCATATTAGTACACCCAGACAAGAAAAAAAGTCATGGCAGGATTTCTGCCAAAGTGGGTACGCCAGTACAACACCATGGAATGCGTGCGCAGGAGCCTTCGGGGTGTCTAGTCTGTCGGCAGCTGCGTCGAGAGGGGATGGGGTTTTCCACTCAGCGAACTCAGAAGGAAGTGATGCGTATTAGCTTGGCGATCCCAGCTGCGGGGACCTCGCGGGCTTTCTGACCAGGAGAAAAATGATCAACAAGGTTAGTCCCGACCCACCTGCTTACTCCTCTCTCTCTCCTATTCTTTCCTTGTGAATGTTCTTCGCAGTGAAACATGGAGGCAGGGAATTACAGTCCATCGATTGCCTTCCAGCCAGCACTTGTTTCACTCTTGCATGCATCTGGCTGCAGCAGTTCCTGGGGCAATAGCTCTCAGAGGTGGCAGTGGATGATCACCCACCCCACGACGCACCTCCCACTAAGTGCCACGCTGCCGTGCCTGAGATCAGAGCAAAGGCAACGGGGCAGCCGGTGGCCCGCTAGGGTGGTCGTGTGGGCAGATGGATCTGCACAGAAAAAGGTAACTGCACAGGACAACTGATCAGCATCCCCATGCCATTCACCGGCTCTGTTCAGAACCCTGAAGGAGTAATCCTGCAGGCCTAAGAACCACAGTGTCACACAAGCATTAGAGTACTTAGCTTGGGCCATCCACTGCAGGGAGGCATGGTCCATGATAAGCGTGAAGGGCCACCCCACAAGATAATACCGGAGCTCCTTCATGGCCAGTTGATGGCCAGGGCCTTGCATTTAATGGTGGCATAGTTCCTTTCTGCAGAGCTCAATTTTCTGGAAGAGATACAAGATGGGATGCTCTTCTCCATCAAAATCCTGCAATAACACTGCTCCCAAGCCTACCTCTGAGGTATTCATGTGTACAAAGAATAGTCAGTAGAAATCAGGGGCCTGCAGCACTGGGTTGGAGATGAGGGCTGTCCCTTCTTTGTGAGGTCTGAGAGGGGGGCTGCTACAGAAAAGAATTTGGGGATAAAGCACCGGTAGTATCTCGTCAGCCCCAAGAAAGCCTGGACCTTCAAGCCAGGACAGACGGCATGGGCCTCGCCTGTAAGAAAAAGGGCCAGGATCTTTGCCCGTTCCCAGCAGGTCTACCTTTCCCTCTCAGCTGTGCTCTCCAAGTTGGCGAGGAATGCCATGGTCTTCTGTGAGTACCCACTCTGAGACACTCCCTCTACTGCAGGTGAGGAGCTCCCGGTCACGTTGGAGAAGATTTGCCATACTGAGGACTTCCAACATGCGCAGGTCTCTGTCCAGGTCCTGGGCTGCTCGCATTCTCCACCATTGTCGGGGTACATGTGGAATGCTGGGACTGGAGGCAGCAATATGCAAGGTGCAACACAAGAGTATTTACAGTCAGACAAGGCAAAGTGATGACAGAATCTCGGGGCGGGGGGGCCAGAGGAGGAAAACAAAGTTCACAGTGTAGCGGAGGACTAAAGCTGGTACATTGCCAGGGAATGCATGTGTAGGAGCCTTTGGGGTGTCTATGTTAATCAGCAGTTGCTGCGAGAGGGGGCAGTCTGCTCACTGAACTCAGAAGGAAGCAGTGCACGTCTGCTGGGCCATCCCGGCTGCAATGATCTCATGAGCTTTCTGGTCAGGAAAAAAATTATCAACAAGTTTAGCTCTGACCCTCATGCTTTCTCCTGTCTCTCTGCTAATCTTTTCTCATGGGTTAAATGTCCTTGGTAGTGAAATTACAGCCCACTGATTGCCTTTCAGCCGGCACTCGTTTCGCTCCTGCACATGTCTGGCTGCGGCAATTAATGGGGCAATAACTCTCGGAGGCGGCGGTGGATGATCCAAGATCACCCACCTCGTGATGGAAGCATAGAGAACCTTACTCTCATTGATTGGCATATCAGTGCCCACAGGACACACCCCGATTGTCACACAGTTCTGACTTGATTTTCTTCCACTCGTCTTCCAGTTTCTTTCACAATTTGGTAACTGTATGAGTCTGTTTGCATTTCAATATAATGACTGCTTTAAGTAAAGTATTACCAATATTTTTTTCCCAGAAGGGCAGTGCGTGTATCATTACAGAAGCAGATATGACTTGTTTTCTGCCTAATGAATAATGACATTGTGTGGATTATTATGTGCTTTTTCGTGGAAAATGTTTAAAATATATGCCTCATTATGCATAGGATTACTCAGGAATACTTTAGTGCACAACTCTGGATGAAATGATTGAGTAATTGCAAAGATGCATGCCTGTACAGTATACTTATCCAAAGTTACGAGCCTGAGATTAATGAGTATGAAAATCAACGGGTTCTAAGGGTTAACAATTAGATAAATATGAAGCCGTTATGATAAATGTTGAGGCATTTTGATGAGTGGTTTTGACTGGTCTCAAAATAAAACTTTGAATCCTTTATGTCCGAGTCAAAATAAAGTTGATTCTGAGACAAGACCTAGACCACAAAAAAGGGGTCTCTAGACCGGTTTTGCATACTATAACACTAGTGTGTATTATTAATATTTTTAATAGTTTATTTTGACGGCAGTATGTGGCTCAGCAGGTTCGAACACTGTCTGTGATTGAAAGGTCACTAGCTTAAATACCAGAGTTGGCAGTGTGATTTCACCTTTGGGCCCTTGAGAATGGTCCTTACTGCAGATATTGTTCCAGAAACTGGCTGATCCTTGAAAATGTATGTTGATTTGGATAAAAGCATCTGCTAAATAAGTAAAATATTGGCTGAAAAAGAGTCTAAAACTGAATCAAATGATACATACGGTTTCTCCTTGAAAATGTGTATTTTCTTTGGCAGTCCCCTTAATTAACCACTAGATGGCGGTGATTGACAAGTTATCCAGTCACGTGATTCTGACATTTGGTTCTCTTCCTTTCTCCACAAACATGTTTTCCTTACAACAGATGTTAAAAGTTAATTAGTGATTTACTTTAATTCAGTAAATATAGTTTATTTAGTTGAGATTCATGCAGATTACATTAATATTACATTAATATTCCTTATACATTTAGTGTAAAAGGATATTCAAATTTGTGAGCTCATGGGAGTTTTCCTTACACAAAAATGTTCTGAGTGCAGAATGAAAAATGATTGGTTCATAGAGATAACCAATCAGAATGTAGACTAGGTGGGTCCAAGTAACTAGAAGAGGCAGGACCAACCGGTGAGATGTCTTGGTCTTACCTCCCCTAGTGACTTTGACCTACCTCCTTGTAACCTAAAGCTTGGTTATTCTTAATACGACACACCGCTATGATAAGGAAAATACTGTGCAGCTATCTTGCTAATGCCCATAACTGCCAAGCCAGACTTGCTGAATGTAAAAGCGCCTAACCCCTCTGTATCTTAAAGTGACGGTGTTCAAGTATATATCGTGAGCATAAATCAGATTGCAAAGAAAGGCATCCTTAACCCATGAATTGTACGTAAATGTTTATCTAAGTGTACATGAATATCACTTAATGACACTAACACACCTTTTACCATTTATAATGGTACCATAATCTATAACTTTTATACATAATATACATAGCAGTAACGCTGTACAAAATGCTTTGGCTCCCATGTTTTTTTGGCTAAACTATAAATATAAATCATCTTACCTATTGTTCCTGCCCTCTTGTTAACTAGCTATAGCTGCCTTGTGTTTACTCCAATGTTAGTCATGTATATAAGCATCTCTTAGTCTTGTAGATAGATAGATGCTTTATTGTCATTGTAAGTACAATGAGATTTAGTTTGGAACACACCAGCAGATGCACAGTATATTTACAATTAAAAAGATTTGAGGCATAAATAGAATGGGAGAGTATGTATAGTCACTATATATGTACAAGATATATATACAATAAGGTGCTGGTAAGTAAGTTCACAGTAGTAGAGTTTTCAAGTGAACTAAATGCACATACATATGGAAACTGCACATGTGGGTGGGGTATTGCTTCAGAATGTTGGAGATCAGTGCTGAGAGTTCAGAAGTGTGATGGATGTGATGTGAACTGTTCCTCAGCCGGGTTGTGCGGGCGTTCAGGGTTCTGTAGCGTCTACCAGATGGCAGATGTGTAAAGAGTTTGTGTCCCGGGTGGGTTGGGTCCTTGATTATTTTTTCAGTTATCCGGCTGCACTGGGTGCGGTGGATTTCTTCCAGTGATGGAAGCTGGGTGCCAGTGATCCGCTGGGCTGTCCTGATGATGCGCTGCAGTGTCTTCCTGTTCTCCGAGTACCACACAGTGATGCAGAATGTGATCACTGACTCTATGGTGCACCTGTAGAAGTTCACCAGGAGCTGCTGTGGAAATTATGCTTTCTTCAGGCTCCATAGGAAGTGGAGCCTCTGAAGTCCTTTTTTGGCTATGGCTGAAGCGTTTGTGGTCCATGACTAATCTGATCCCCAAGGGATCGAAAGCTCTGAACCACCTCCACCTTCTCACCACCAATGCTATTGGGGTGGTGGCTCCCGTGCTTCCATCTTCTAAAGTCCAGGATAATTTCTTTTGTCTTTTTTGAGTTCAGGGCAAGGTTGTCGTCCTGGTTCCAGTGCTCTAGGTTCTCGACCTCTTCCCTGTAGGCTGACTCATTGTTGTTTGAGATCACACCTATCACAGTTTTATCATCTGCAAACTTAATTATGATGTTGGAGGGTGGGTTCGCAGTCGTGTGTGAAGGGGGAGTAGAGGAGGGGGGTGAGCACACAGCCCTGCTCCTGTGTTGCGATTGATGGAGGTGGAGGTGTGGTTACCCATACGCACTGTCTGTGGTCTGTTGGTGAGAAAATCCAAGACCCAGTTGCACAGATGTGTGTTTAGTCCAAGGTTGTGCAGTTTGATAGCCAGCTTGTTGGGTGGGTGGTGTTAAAGGCGTACCTGTAGTCGATAAACAGCATCCGCACGTAGCTGTGATAGGGCAGTGTGGAGGGCCAATGGTATCCTCAGCTGACCTGTTTGACCGGTAGGCAAACTGGTGTTGGTCCAGGGAGGGGGGTATGTTCTTCTTGATTTGTGCTAAGACCAGCCGCTCATAGCACTTTATAACAATGGGGGTCAGGGCCACTGGATGGTAGTCGTTCAGGGTCATGACCGCCGCCTGTTTAGGGACAGGGATGATGGAGGTCCTTGTTCGGTCATTGTTGCCTGTCCACGGCCACTGTCCGCTCTGTGTATTTCAATAAAACTTCCCCCTGAGGAATTTCCCAGTACAGCCTGCATTCTGGGTTGGTCCTTCTGTGTGTGGACATGATACTTATCCTATTCAGGGTCACGGGAGATCCTGAGCCTATGGGCGAAACACAGTGAACAACCGAGGATGGGGTGCCAATCCAAGACAGGGTGCACACATGCATACGTACATTAAAGATATATATCGGGGTTGGGGACTGGAGTACATGAGGAAGCCCCATGATGACACCATGCAGTCTATACTCACGGAACCCTAGCAGGAGCTTGAATCGAGGTCCCAGAGGTGTGAGGCAACAGTGCTAATCACTGCACTACTATGCCACCCCATATAGTCAATTCAAACTCCCAGCCTCTTGAGTCCCATCTATACCTGTCTATTACTCAGCATACGGGTAATATGTAACCATCTAAGGCTTTTTACAGCCATTGTGGCCAGAGATTACGCATGATGCCTACATCTGGTCTGACTCTGGAGTGTGTCAGCTGGCAAGGGATGGTGCATTTGGAGGTGGCTGGTTACTGGGAGATGGTGGATGTCCCCTGTGTGAATACATCCTCACTTTTCTGAGTCTCCAAACTCTGACTGAGGTGAGGTACAGTGTTGCCCATCAGCAAACGTGGAGTGTTGCAGAGCAGTGGATGTGAGGAAGGAGGGACACCAGGATGGTGTGGAAGTCAGAGAGTGGCTGATTAGTGATGTGTTTGGGTGATCATTATAATGACTGGGACATGTGTTGTGCAACTGGGATTGTGGTACAAGTGCTTTATTAGAAGTTGTGTAGCTCTAATACTGCTTACACTTGTACCTGGCCATGCAGTGTATTCTAGCTGCACTTTTTATGAAACCATTTGTTTCACTTGTATATTGCTTTTGGACAAAAGCAGCTGATGTAGCTGTGCTTGTGTGCACATTGTGGACATTTTGTATTGAGAGACTTCACATACATATTTATTTTTGTACTGTTTACTGTGTAAACAGTAATTCTGCACAGTGCACAACTGTTGTGACAAAACAAATGCTTTGAGGAAAAATAAAAATTCCATTAGAATTCAGGGACCTGTTTGGTCTGCTGCATGCATGTCTGCAGAAACCATTGGTCACTGACAGTCACAACATCAGTCCCTGATAGACTCTGGACTATATAACACTTTCCTATTTAGTGTATTTCATAATGAGTGACTTACTCACCTTCCATGGGTAAATTAATGGAGTATTGGTCGTACTGGGCCTCTGCTAGGCCCAACTTCTTGGTTGAGATGTTCAATTTGGCCTTACATGTATTTTATTAATGTGCTTTTTTTACGTTTTTAAGGAATAATAAAACATATAGCAGGATGAATGCAAGCTAGCGCATACACGTCCAGCGGGGGTCCGTCTGGCCGTAGCCACGTGCTGTTAGTAGACACAAGCGCCACGGCGTTTTAAAAGAAGAAAACACCAAAATATTTTAAAGAAGAGAAACAAAATGCTTGCGCGCAGATCCACACAGCATTTCCTTCAAAGAGCCAGCTCGTTGCGGCAAGCAGCTGTCAAATGGCTACCAACGGAAATTGTCGTGATGCTAACCGTTGGCCCAGGACTGTGAGAAGCAGACAGCCAGCAGTCCCATCATGGCAGAATGCACACTAATTCTATATTTTATATGTTTATTTGTAAATAGTGAGAATTGAGGAAGAACCTAAACAACAGTGTATCAGCCTCAGTAATGGTTCGACAAACAGCACAGTTCTGGTACGTACGACCGTTTGAACAATACGACTGAAATATTTGTCCGAGACGGCACCAATCTTGCGCATGCTCACTCACGCAGACACACATTTCAAAATGGCGACAACAACGGGGACACGTGCTGCCCTTTTATTTCAAATAAGCCCCTTTAACCACATCGTTTTTTAAGCAATGAAACTCTTTTTCAGGTAATGTGTTATTTAAAATAAAACATCTTAAGCATTTCGACAATAAGAATCAAGGAATAACGCTGGCGATCCTTGTTAAAATAACTCTCGCTCGCTCTCTCCATGTCGTGCATGCAGCCACGATACCCACACACCACTGTCTCTTATTGAAAACAGCTGAGGCAAGTCGTTTTCTGAACTTTAAAGTGTTTATACAATAAGTAAACGTGTGTAAAAGAAGTATAAAATGTGGCACATAGCCAACGATAATTAATAAAGAATTTAAGCATAATAGCCCAGACGTACCATGGCCTATAGCTGGTAGAAATGGAGCTATCCTACGGCCTACAAGATAAAAGCATATGGCACCAAATTGGAATCAGTAGTCTTTAAAAGAATAAAATACATTATATGAATTTATTAATGCGATATTCTAAAAAAAGTTTTAAGGTATAATAATTTTAACGGTGTCACCAGAAGCGTCGAGTTTTTCTAGCTAGAGAGGAAAGAGAGTCGGCCAGTTTTGAATAGTAAAAGCAGTAGTTGTGTATTGTTAACGGTTTATTTTTAACAAAATGTCCTATTTTATATCGGTAAAAACACAGCAATCCTGTTTTAGGGGGGATTTATGCGTATTGCATGTCTAGACATGTTGGTCAGCTAATGTCCGCGGCAGTGGGAAACGGGGCGTCGGCGCAAGAGCTTTTGGAGCCGTGAGCGATAAGCCTATGAGAAGGAAGCGTCAATGAAAGAAAATGGCCGCCGGTTGACAAATTGTTGAAGAGTGCCTGTAACATCTCGTTTAACCGCTGGTCCTGAGTGTGAGAAGCAGACAGACAGCATTCCCACCCCCGGCAGAAAGCACATTACCTCTATTTGTTAATCTGTTTTATTCGTAAATAGTATAAAATTATATATTTCTAATTGAAATAAAGTCGATGTCTAACACCACAACTCTGGGACTCTAGTAAGCTGCATTTAGCACCATGCTGCAAATACACATTAAAAACTTTAAAGAATAAGGTCTTAGTTATTTTAATAAAGACATCCTACAAGGCGCCCACGGCCCCAGCTTATATAATCTACAATCTTGATCTGAGATGCTTGCTGGAGTACAATGCTAAGTTGACAACGGTAACGGAGCTGCAGCCTGTTTGATAGTTAATGAAACATAGTTCAAATTCAACAGTCCTATCTCCTATAACCCTCTGACAATCCTGTTTGACATTCCACCATCCGATACCATGCACCTCTTACTGGCCAGGCACTTCATTCTTTTAAAATATACATCTTGAAATGTTACAAATTTCATTGCAGGGGTCATCCCATCTAGTACTTAAACAGCATCAGTCTCCTATAGTGTAAGAACCTGGTCTTCGATAAACCTCAGGACAGGGCCTCCAAGTCTTATGAAAGGTCTTTAAGGACCATCCAATTCTGGTGGCCGTTTGGGAAATGAGGAAACAACTTTTGCACAAAGTGTCTGCTTTGAAATAAATGAAAGAGATGTTTCTTTGGAATGTTATGCTTGCCTGCTATCATTGTGACTTGCAAACACCCCATCCTCATATAAACTAATAGTGCATGCCCCTCCCCGTCCTGCTCAGAGCAGACACGCATCGTGTGGTTGACCAATCTGTGCGGCTTGAAAAAAAAATAGAGAAATATAAAAAGCGGCTTTGACTCAGGCTCACAGGCAGGAGCCGGCTCCGATCGTTCACTTCAAAGAGTCGGCTCCGAGAGCCGTTTCCTTCGCAACCGACACATCACTATTATCCACAGTCTGTGCTTTTCTCACACGGAGGCTAGAGAGGAGCCAACAAAGTACTACTTAAAGTTTGTTCGTTAATTCTGGAATAACAAAGGGTTTTGGGAAACGCACATAGACCTCACTCGTTCTTTACCTAAGTTATTCTTTATCTTGTTTGAGCATTCCACCCTTTTCCGGCTGATGACCATGGTCTCAGTTTTGGAGGTGCTGATTCTCATCCCAGCCGCTTCACACTCAACTGTGAATTGCTCCAGTGAGAGCTGAAGGTCACGGTCCGATGAAGACAACATTGTGGTGATCAGTTGACAGCTCCGCCCCTCTCTTCACCCGAGTGTCCAATACATGCGGCCACAATTCCGACGGCATGATCACAAAGTCAATCATTGAACTGTGGCCTAGAGTGTCCTGGTTCCAAGTGCACATGTGGACATACTTATGCTTGAACATGGTGTTCATTATGGACAATCCGTGATGAGCACAGTTGTCCAATAACAAAACACCACTCAGGTTCAGATCAGGGGGGCTGTTCCCCCAAATCACGCCCCTCCAGGTCTCACTGTCATTGCCCACGTGAGCATTGAAGTCCCCCAGCAGAACAAGAGAGTCCCCAGGAGGAGTGCTTCAATCACACCAATGTTATACTAATTAATAATAATAATAAGTTTTATTTATATAGTGCCTTTCTCACACTCAAGGATGCTTTACAATGCAAACAATGATATAGAAAACAATGCACATGCAGCAGCAATAATAACAACAGAACAACAACAGGAATGTTACATAGTAGCAATTACATTATAGCATTCGTGGAATAAATGAGTCTTCAACTGAAGCTTGAAAATGTTAAGAGACTGTATCTCTAGCAGACTGTGAAGAAGTGTGTTCCATAGTGTAGGTGCTGTCACACAAAACGCCCTGCCATCCACAGAAGATAATCTGAATTTAGGAACAGGAAGAAGGTTGGAGCCCAATGATCTTAGTGTGTGAGCTGGGGTGTATGGAAGAAGGTCAGACAGATAGTGAGGGACAAGTCCATGGAGAGCTTTGTAGGTGATTAGTAAAATTTTATATTATAATTTTTTTAAATTATATTTCTAATTGTTGAATCTCAACTAACAAATTGTTGAAATGTCAAAAATACTCTGTATACTCTCTGTAGGCGGATTATCAAAATTAATTGTTACCAAAATTAATTTCAAAACATTTCATAATAAATAAAAAATATATATAAAAAACAATTATAACCCATTCACTAAATTATATGTTAAACTGCTAGACTGGAGAAACTAAAGTACTGACTTTAGTGAACTTTCACGGACAGAATAACGGATCTCCTGAGCTTTCCAGCTTGACGGTTGAAATTTGAAAATGACAGCTCACGCCTTCTCTCAGCAAGTCCATCCCTAACTTACGCAGACTCTGAAAGTTTAGTGTGAAGCGCCAAAAACTATTCGGTTTAATTGTTCATGGGCAACTCAAATAACCGAAACTGTCCATGTGGGGGTACACATGTTGCCTATTGTCACGCTTTGCTGTCAGGGAAGAGGCAGACCCCAATATGCAGGAGAGCACTTTAATGAGAAGATCGTGTACACCAAAGCACAAAGGAATAATCCAGGAGAATGGTCGGGTCGGGCACAGAAGGTCAGAAGCCGGGAAGGTCAATCCTACGGTGAGAGACGGGATGGTGAGACGAAAGGACAGGGAACACGATGAGATGGGACCGGGAAGGCAGGGCGAAGAGGACAGGCAGGCAGACAGACAGACAGACAGACAGACAGGCAGGCAGACAGACAGGGTTGATGAGGCAGGCGAGTCAGCAGGGTAGGACGGGGCAGGGAGGCAGACAGGCAGGCAGACAGGCAGGCAGGCAGGCAGGGTTGATGAGGCAGGCGAGTCAGCAGGGTAGGACGGGGCAGGCAGGGCACGTGGGAGAGACAGAAGACAAAGAAACGCTTGGTTTGTGTCATGGATCTGTCAACGATACTTTGCGATACTTAGACATCTGTTCTAAATAGTGTCCGTAATTTGGAGGCCGTTGCTCTGCCCTGCATCTGTGGGTGTGATACCTATACTTACTCTGACCTTTCAATATACACACAGCTAATTTAGATTCCAGGCAATAAATATATTCGTATGTATAAATTCATTTAAAAAAGAACAAATGCTGAATGTTAGATGTATTTCAGATTTAATAAAAATGTTTCTATATTTATTAACACGCTGTCACATCATGGGCAAGGACGGAAGCAAAGGGAAGACATCAAAAGGGGCTTTATTAAAGGAGACTACAATATAGGAAGGTTAAACAAAACAGACCACAAGGGGTCAAAACCAGGAGAGGAGAAACAGGCAGGAACACAAGGCACAGGGCACACTCAGGAGCACATGCAGGCAGTAACATCAATGACTAGACTGGGGAGTGCAGGAATGAAAGATGCTTTATATGGGGCACATGAGGGAGCAGACGAGAGGCACCTTGTGTGATGAACACAAGGGCTGTAACAAGAAATTAGGTAAGATTAAGCAAGCAGGGCAATGGCTGCAGGTGAGCAGCAGGCAGGAACCGACAGGGCAATGGCTGCAGGTGAGCAGCAGGCAACAGCCGACAGGGCAATGGCTGCAGGCGAGCAGCAGGCAGGAGCCGACAGGGCAATGGCTGCAGGCGAGCAGCAGGCAGGAGCCGACAGGGCAATGGCTGCAGGCGAGCAGGAGGCAGGGGCTGACAGGGCAATGGCTGCAGGTGAGCAGCAGGCAGGAGTCGACAGGGCAATGGCTGCAGGCGAGCAGCAGGCAGGAGTCGACAGGGCAATGGCTGCAGGCGAGCAGCAGGCAAGAGCCGACAGGGCAATGGCTGCAGGCGAGCAGGAGGCAGGGGCTGACAGGGCAATGGCTGCAGGTGAGCAGCAGGCAGGGGCTGACAGGGCAATGGCTGCAGGTGAGCAGGAGGCAGGGGTTGACAGGGCAATGGCTGCAGGTGAGCAGCAGGCAGGAGTCGACAGGGCAATGGCTGCAGCTGAGCAGCAGGCCAGAAACTGAGAAGCAGGGGCTGGGGTGCCTGGCATGAGGTTTCTTGGACTGTTATAATTTTGTACTTTTCCTCTTCTAATGATAATTCCTGTTCATTGTGCGCGAAGAGAAAAAAAACCAAGAACAGTTCTATTCGTCTGTGTCTGACTGAGTTATACCGCTTTACTGGGAAAGTCATAAGGACGAAGTCTGATCCATATACTGTAAATGGTGTCTGAACTGTGAGTGAACATCCTCGGAGCAGTAAGTAAATGGGGAATGTGGCTGATTGTATTTGACGCTGATGCAAGTGTACTGAAGTTAGAATTCATAAAGGACCTTTAGTTAACTTGTGTGCTGACGGCATACTCCAGCAGCCAGCTAAGCTGTCTCATTGTGGATATGGCAACAATAAAGGTGGATTAAAGCGCATTTTTGGGTCTTTTTTTTCCACTGAGGAGTTTTTTTTCAGAAAGGAGGCCCTCCTTCGCTGTTTTCCTGGGTGGGATCCATCCTCTATTCTCTTGTTACTGTACAACATTGCTGTCAGATAATCTTAATGATGTTAGTCTTACATGGTGATAACATTTTTTTTCTTCTCTTTTCCTGCATAGAGTGCTCTGGAGTCAATGGTGTAACCTTCATTCTGATTTTCATATAGCTTTTACAGTGCCTAGGCACATTGACACATTTACAATTGGGGGTGATTATGAGAAAGGTAGTTTGGCTTCATTGGGAATATTAGCTGGAAAACTTTAGAAGTTTAGAAGTTAAGTAGATAAGTAGCAGTGACAGGTAGACACACTGACATCTGCATTCAGTATCTCTGTTGATTTACAATTCAGCTTGCTGCTGTAGTTAGAAGATCAGACTTCTTGATATTCATGCAGACGACAAAAATACTCACCCTGTACTTAGCTCAACCCCTGCTACATGCATACTCGCTAGCCAAACCAGCCAAAAAAAACAGACTTTTCAACATTTGCGTGGACAAGTCTCAAATGCTTATCCTATAATTACCCCAACTCCGGCTGCACACATGCGCTAGCCACACTGGAAAGTTACTGACGCAGACTAGCCCTCCTACTGTTAATTCAGTTCACCTTCCTGGATTTATGTCACCTAAGGGGGTAATTCTCTTGACACAGAAGAATGCCTTCAGTCTGTCTTTTTGTATAAGTCAACGCTTGGTTTATCTGACACGTTGTTTTTCATCGAATTGTCCAGACTATTCGAAAAGGAGCCTCTGAAGTGGTATTCAGACATGCAGCCCCACCTACTGTACTCTCATGAGAACATTTCCCATCTTACTTTCGACAAGTGATTCTGCTAGCAAATAAAAAATGGAAAATCTGGAGAAGAATTTTGGACAGAATTCAAGCTTCAGATGAACCACTCCCCACTTTTATTGCCCACCTAGTGACAGAGTTTAAGTGACTTAAGCAACCACCTTCTGAGCAGGAAAAGATTGAGGTAATCTGTCAACATGTGTCTGATCAGTATAGACTAGTCCTTCATACTGCTGTGCATACCTCTTCAACAGAACTCATGAGCTACATGCCACTGTAGGACCTATTTCTTCTAACAGAACCTTCGCTGCCCTTCAAACACCCTTGCACTGGGATTTACATTGCTATAATTGCTTGGCTCCTGGGGTCACCACATGTAATTGTGGGAACTGTAGGAAGAATAGACAGGATGGTAATGCTCACCCTAGTGGGGGGGGGGCTTAGACATGACTCTGGTACTAGACCACATAGGTTTCAAAGAACTTGTGATGTTAAACAGAGAATGGAGTGGAATGGAGAGTGGAGGGACAAGGACACGACAGGTGGAGGGCTCTCACATGGTAAATTTTGCGAGGAACAGAAAAAGGAGGGTAGAGAGCACTCCACTGACATCAGTGGTGGTCCTCAATCAGGTTTCACTGAAGGCAACCCTTGATACAGCGGTCCGTCCATTTTAACTTGTCAGGTGCAGGGTAGCAGAGGACATTGTTCTCCCTTGGAATTTTTTAGAGGATTTGGAAGGCCATGTCGCTTGCCAGACCTTCAAGGACATGCAAACTGATATTGGCTCTATATTGGAAGAAGCAGCCCTGCCTCCAGCAGACAAGGAAAAACTGGTTTGCCTGTTGGAAGACTTTGTTCACCTTTTCGGGGGAAAGCTGAGCCATACTGCACTGCTGGAACACATAATAGATACTGGGATGGCAAAACCAGTGTGTCATCCTCCCTACTGTGCTTCCCCTGGGAAAAGGAAGAGTACCGAGGAGCAGGATTTCAAAATGTCAGAGGATGACATTATTGAACCTGCCTCAGGGCCCTGGGCCTCCCCTGTTGTGATAGTCAAACAGTCTGATTCAGACTCTGATTCAAGATCTTAGAAAAGTGAATTTAGAAAAGTACACCAGTGAATTTAGATTTTAGAAAAGTGAATAAAGCTACAATGGAACTCACTACCAATGGTGGATGATTCTCTTGATTTTTAAGCACGTGCTAAAGTTATTTCCAATCTAGACCATGCATGGGGGTACTGGCAGGTGGTAGTGACACCTGCTTCAAGACTAGAAACAGTTTTCATGTCACACAAGGGACTCTATCAGTTTAAATTCATGCCTTTTGGCTTGTCAAATGTACCTGCAACATTTCAAAGATTGATGAATACCACCTTAGCAGGACTCACTCATAACTGCTGCATGGCTTACCTGGACCTTTAATCAGTACCTGTTAGACCTTCCAAGGTGTTGGGTCGTTTGGTAGATGCTGGTCTTACCTTGAAGCTGGCTAAATGGGATTTCTGTACACCAAACTTATGCTACTTGGGTTGCCTGGTAACTCCAGAAGGCATTGGCACTAATAAGGGTAAGGTGGTGCCGATCAAAAAATGTCCCATACCAAAGACAGTTAAAAATGTATGGCAGTTTTTGGGAATGACAAACTACTACTGTAGGTTCATCTTAGGCTATGCCTATATCACTGAGCTAATAATTGCCCTTCTGTGGGAGGATGCCCCTTTTCTGTGGTCCACTGACTGTAAGGAGTCTTTTGATCGCAGAATTTAATCAATGCTTCAGTTCTTGTTTTGCCTGGCTTTGAGAAGCCCGTTGCAGTACATACGGATGCTTGCAATGTGCGATTTGGTGTTATGATCTTACGGTTGCAGGACTTTGACTATGAGGTTGTCCACAGGCCTGGCTTGGCAATTCAAGGCCGAATGCCCTCTCGCGAAACCCAGTCAGTGATTCCTCTGTGCCTGCAGACCTTTTACCACCTTATGCTACAGTTAGCTCATCGAACCTCAGACGTCAGCCTCTATTGATATTTGAGGACAAGAAACAACTTTGGTCCCTCTAGCAGGCAGACCAGATCATCTCCGCCTTAAATGCTGAGCTAGTGAGTGGATCTTGTGTGGATTCATCAGACTTCTGTATTGAGGATGTTCTGGTCTACTTCACTGATTAGAGTGCTTCCTGCCAGCTACATTCACATAAAGACCTGTATTTCTATTTACTAGATGCCCTCTGCTGAGGTACTTCCATGACCACCCCATGGCTGGCCACTTGGGTGTGACTAAGACTCTTGGGTCCTTTCAGGGTAGGGTATACTGGCTAGGTATGTGGGGGGTAAGTTAAGGAGGATATCCAGTTCTGTATAACCTACCCAATGTCCAAACCGACCAGTAAAAATCCAGTAGGCTTTAAAACCAGTTGTGGCTATTTACCCATGGGAGTTTCCCAGCGTCGATTTCATGAGTCCTCTCCCCAGAACTTGCCATGGGCATGAGTACATTTTAGTCTTTGTTAACTATTTCACCTTATGGGTGGATATCTGCCCAGTTTGTGAGGCTACGGCAGTGGTTGCCACACATAAGTTTGTCTCTGAGGTGTTCACAAGATGTGGGGCCTCCAGACACCTGGTCTCAGATAGGGGTGTCCAGTTTGTTAGTGACTTCTGTCAGGCGATGGTTGCTGCCCTCAGCTCAAACCCCAGGCTGACTACAACATATCACTCACAGTCTAACTAGATAGAATGAGTGAATCGTACTATGAAGAATGCAATTCATGCTTACGTAGGACATAAACATATGGACTGAGTCCTCCACTTGCCTTTGATCTAGTTGCATCGAGGACAGCCCCTCACCAGAGCACAGGTGACACCCCGACATTCCTCTTCAATAGCAGAGACCAGAACACACCCATTGATTTATGGATATCACCAAACCCTGGATGAATGACTGACTCCGTTTCTGAATACAAGAAGGAGCTCACATCAGCTTTACGAGAGACGTATGACCATGTACTGTCTCTGGGCAGCAGCCATGACATGCAGAAATAACAACACCATGAGGTTTTGTTTGGCGTTGGTGACTGAATTCACCCTCGGTCAGATGCCTCAGCTGGTTTTTCTGCCAAGCTTGCTCTGGTCTACAAAGGCCCATACAGGGTTGCTTAAGTGATGCCAGACCTGAATTACAAGCTGACTAGAGTGGCGGATGGTGCCGAGGAGGGTGTTCACCATTTCGGTAACCTGCTCCCCTTTTTCACGTTTGACAACAAGGAGGAGGATGTGGAGTGTGTGCCCCTACAGTTGGCTGAAGCTGATATTCAGGGCAGAGTAGCAGAAGTCCCTGATGAACAGGAACATGGATTTGACTTCCTGTTTGGGGAACCAGGACCCCATGACCACCCCTTGGCTGCTCTGGACACGGTGGGCCAGGCTCCCTCAACAGATACACATGTAAGTATCAACCCAGCAAACTTTTTCTCAACTCACACACCCACAAACTGAACAAAACCACTCGTACCCCTCTGCCCTAGACAGGCAGATATTTTTCACCTCATATACACACAGCCTGCTCACGCTTTAGTAAATCCGTAATTTGCTTCTCAATTTGAGTGTTTTTTTTTTCTTCTCCCTTTCTAAGCCCTTATAAGGTTTTTGAAGGACTAGGTCTGCAGTCATCATGGCTTAGTTTTTAGCAGCCTGTTGACTTGCAAGTGTGGATGTTCTTTGTGAGTTAAGGTAATGATATGTACTGTTTTGCACTTGGGGTACTGTTGTTGCAGTCTCTTCCAAGCAAGTTTGGAGGATTAATGTACAGTAGAAGGAAAAAGAAAACTGTTTAGGTTGTGTAATGTGGGGTAATGGTTGCATAGATCAGTTGAAAATGCCAGAGGGTATACTACTGTCTTTATTTTGCTTTCATTTTTGTAAACCTTCTTCTTATTGATGTCGCACAGAAACTTGGGTACTGTGATGTTTTCTTTTTGTTACGGTCTGATGACAGCCCTTGTTTTGAGTGTGGAGGGGATGTGTGATGATTGGCTTATATTGAGTCACATTATAGGGTCAAAGGGGGTTACAGCCCTCTTTCTCTTTCTCTGACTGTGGTGCCTCAGGGATAGAAAAAATATGGTCTGGTGGGTGTGGCAATGCTGCGGTTTTTCAGACTGTTTTAATCTTGTTCTTTTCCTCTTCTAATGATGGTCCTGTTGCATGAAGCAGTGAAATAAATCAAGAACAGTTCCATTCATCTGTGTCTGGCATAGTTTACCCCTATGCTGAGAAACCTGCAAGGACGAAGCCTGATCCTTACAATTTGTACAGTACTTTTTCAAAACAGCTTAATATTTTACAAAGTTACATAAAAAAGAAAATATATCTTTCAAAATAAAGACATTTCTATAAACAAATAAAATAAATGGATCCATAAAAAAGAAACTAAAATTATTCATTATGATTTTTCCCTGACTCTGGGGAATCGATGGCCCCTCTCCATAGCCCTTGCGGGTGTTTCTGTGACCCACCAGGAGGGGTTCATTCGGAGGGGGGTGTGGTGGGGTCCTGGGAGGGGGGGTCTACTTTGTGCACCTGAACTCTCACTGGTACACATCTCGCCTTGGCTGGACTGTACCATAAAACTGCTGCCAATTGTCCGGACCCCTATCTTACTGTCGAAGCTTGGAGGCCGTTACCAGCCTGACACCAGACGGTCCAACCGCCACCAGTCGTGCAACTGGCTCTTCAGTGGTTGCTAGTCTCATGGCCAATTCTCTAGCCACTACTAGGCTAGAGGAAGACTGTCTCCTAGAAGAAGTTGAGCGGGACCCTCTGGGTATTTCCCATCGTTCCACCCTGTGGGTCCATGCTCAGCCGCCAGGACACACCCGTCCCGGGCTCAGGAAGGGCCCTCGGCATCGATGGAAGTCCAAAAAGACTCATACGTGGCTGCCATGTCACCACTGAACCCTCCTGCTTTGCAGGCCCCTTAGGGTCTTCTGGTCCTAGTTCCTACCCCTGTCTCTTCTTTCGCCCAACAGGTTCCCCAGCACCCGTGGTGTCCAGTCTGGAAGTCCCGGCGGCACTCACCTGTTCCTACCCTGGTTCCTGCTCTGGTCCCTGCCCTGGCTCTGGCCCTGGTCCGGACCCAGCCGTCTTCTCAACATCCACCTGCTCCTGTCTTGGTCCTTTCCCAGCCTCCATCTTCGGTTCCCGTACCAATCCTAGCCTCACAACTCCCAGGATGTCTCCTAACCCTGCTGACTGCACGGTGTCACAGAGTCTGATGAATGTGCCTATGCTAAGTGGGACGCACGCTGTGGGATCGACGCCCAGCATCATCCCAACCCCCCAGTCTGACCTGTCTCCCTCTCCTGCCTCAGGCTTTGCCCTTCTCTTATGGTTGGTTATGGTTTTGTCCTGGTTTTCACCCTGTCCTATCTTCTTCTCCTAGACCATTCCCCCTGTAGTCTTACAGTAACTGGTGTCCCTGTCCCTATCCTGGTGGTACTTCCATTTGTCAGTCCTGTCCCTGTCCTTTTATCTGTCCAACCTCTTGTCCTTGCAGTCCCTTACCCTGTTTCTGTCCATCCCCTGGTTCATGTAAGATTGAAACAAACATACAAGAATATCTGAAGCAAGTTGAGAAGAAGATTAAATTTTAATAAAGATCCATCCATCCATTTTCCAAACCGCTTATCCTGTTGGGTCGCGGGGGGTCTGGAGCCTATCCCGGAAGCAATGGGCACGAGGCAGGGAACAATTTTAATAAAGATTGATTTTTAATTAAAGTTTGTCATTAATGAATAGTTCTTGAGTTTTTTTTTATCATTAGACTAATAAGTAGTTGCTTTTTATTAAGAAAGAGCAAACTAATATATAACACAAAAAACAAACAAACCAAATCTTATACAGTAACTGAAAAAAAGAGTTAAACAACCCAGAAGTGAAAGAAAGTAACCCTATATTTGGGTTTTATGACCCAGCCTGTTGGGGTCTATAAAATCCAGCGATACTAGGTCAGTTTAACCCGGTGCTGGGTAATGGCGATAACCCAGATTGGGTTGTTCACAGCAGTGATTATGTATTTGCCAAAAATTGATTTCCTGTGATTTCCAGGCTTTGCGGTATAGCTACCATGTGAAACATATAAAACAGTGAAAAAATAAACTTTTTCAACAAGATTTCACAGCTAGGAAAATCTTATATACAGATGATTTTCAGTTGTTCACAGCCGAATCATAGTGCATTCCAGACAGTCGAATCATATGCATACCAATAAACAGCAGAGGAACATCAGTATCGCATTCAGTTTCAACCACAGTGAGCGTTCCTATGGACTGATGTGTCTTGTTCGATTTTTTTCTGTGTTCCCTGTATTCCTCGTCACCTGAGCAGTCTCTTTTTAACATCCAGCAATAGGCTGCCATTATGTTAACAGCTCATATGATCTCTTAATGATGTTGTAACGTATCACAACTGACCCATGTAAAGTGCCTAGGGGTGACGCTGATGTGAAAGGTGGAATTGAATTGAACTGAATATTGTCGGTGTTATAGTACTCATCAGCATTTCCCGGCATATTCGCGGGCCGTTTATATAGCCCATGTTGTCTCATTATAAGTAACTGTCTGTGTTTAGTGTAAACACCTGTTGTGTTCCCAAGTATCACGTGGACCCTTACCCATGTTGTATGTGTAATCTGGACGTGCTCTAATCTTGTACCTACCGTCTAGTGTGTAGCCTCCTCGCATTTCCCTGCCATTGATGGTCAGCGTGTTAGTATTGTTGCTTGGGGGACATGATCCAGGTATATAAGATTGTAACAGGTCTGGATGCTGTTCAACCAGTTACTTCAATATTAGTTTAAATACTAGAACTCATGACTATAGGTGGAAATTAGCAGGAGAACATTTGAAAATGAATTTGAGGAAGCGCTTCTTTACACAGCGTTTAGTTACAGTATGGAATAGTCTACCTGCTAGTGTAGTGCAAGCTAAAACCTTGGGTTCCTTCAAATCAGAGCTAGGTGTCACGCCCACACCACCAGGTGCACGGCATTAAGGGTGACGAACAGGAACATATAAACAGCCAAACAACCCCTCATCCTTGCGAAGTATTGAGCCAACGTTTACATGCCATACTGAGCGTTTTCTTGTCCTACGTCTTCCCCTACTACCGAACCCTCTCTGTTTACCTTTTGTCATTCTGTCCTAGGCCGCCTGACACTAGGTAAGATTTTAACAACTCTGAGCTATTAGGTAAGTTCTCCCCAAACGAGCTTGATGGGCCGAATGGCCTTCTCTTGTTTGTAAATTTCTTCTGTTCTTATCATATTGAAAAAAAATTTTAGTTTAATTTCCTGGTCTCCTGCCTGGAAATCATCACATAATATTAATTAATGCATTGAAAACCAAATGAAATTCTGAAGGCAAACCTTGGTAAAGGAGTCTCCCTACAGGCACAATCCCATCATGACAGCCACAGGCCCCACTACGGTTTTGTAATTTGGTATTGGAGCTTAATTAGCTTTTTGCTAGTATGGTAGTTTTGCTAGTTAGTTGAAGTTTGTCTTGACAGTTGTTTTAACACAAACTTGAGCTAGACCTACACTACGAGTTACCCTCATTATTTTTTAATTCTTCTCCACCATTACTGTCAGGGTGTTTGGATAGCAAAGTTGTTAGACAAAATGGGTACGCATTTAAAAACCATTATCAGAATATTAATGGTGCAAGGCTTCTTGGATTTGTGGATATTTTTATTTGTAGTTCGCTTTGAATAAAAGTGCCCGTTAAATTAATAAAAAGTAGCCTAAATTAAATATTTACAAAAGTTTTATATCGACCAAGCATTTTAATCGAAGTAATTAGTCTTAGATTAAAAGTGGTGCCATTTTGTGAATAGATGTATTTTAGAAGGCAAAAAGAACATAAGAAATTTACAAACAAGAGGAGGCCATTCGGCCCATCAAGCTCGTTTGGGGAGAACTCAAATAATAGCTCAGAGTTGTTAAAATCTTATGTATCTCTGATTTAAAGGAACCCAAGGATTTAGCTTGTATTGCACTAACAGGAAGATAATGTTGCCATGTGGGTGTTTGTTGCAAAGTTACACGGACAGAAAATGCTGCAGCATGTAAAGACTGAAAATCATTATTATATAGGAATTAGACAACAGTCAGTGATAACCTTCAGCCTGTGCAATGTAAATCAAAACGGTTCCTGGCATATGCTTAATGTTCTGTCAAACACCATTTTAGTCTTCAAAGGGAATGCTTGGAGCTTTATGTGATAAGTATCTGAGCCATATTAACTCGATAATTAATGCTGTTACCTATGCAGTAATGTAAAATAGATAGATAGATAGATAGATAGATAGATAGATAGATAGATAGAACTTTATTAATCCCTCGGGAAGGTTCCTCTGGGAAATTCTAGTTTCCAGCAGCAGTACACCAGCATATTACAAGTTATAAAAATACAATAAAAAATACAATATAAGAGAATTTAAAATACACGTACTAAAGTAAGAGCCAACATACAGATAAGGATACGAGTAGGGAGGGGGGAAAAGGAAAAACTATTCACAATAAAAGGGAAATAGAGGGATTTAGCAGCATTTATGTAGAGAATAGATATTGCGGTATTGCACATGAGATTGCACAGTTATGTGGTCCATTGCACAGTCCGAATGTTCGATTGTCTGGTGCAATTTATTGTTCCTGTTTCTCCCCGTCCTACTCTGACCTCCTGTTTCCCCTCCTCCTCCTCCCCCTCAGTGAGGAGTTCAACAGTTTGATGGCGTGTGGGACAAAGGAGTTTTTAAGTCTGTTGGTTCTCGACTTGGGGAGAAGCATCCTGTCACTGAACAGGCTCCTCTGTTTGTTTATGACAGTGTGCAGAGGGTGCCTAACATTGTCTTTTGTAATGCCTAACATTACACTTTTGTATGTGGAAACGCTTCCTACATGAAATCTTACTGCTAGATAAATTACTCTGAATTCAAACTGAATTTTAACTTAAGCAGATGAAAGTGGAAATGGGTATTCAGGTTCCACAAAAAGGGCAACACAAGACATTTTAATCAAGATAAATTATTAATTATAATTAAAATGTTTCAATGCCAGTTTTTTCCCCCAGGCATTTGGTTCTAATGTGTCTTTCACTCAACACTTGAATGTTCATTGTCACCTTCCAAATGTGAATTTTAATGTTTTAGTGTTACAGACTGTAGTCGTAGCTTTAAAAAAGGAGATGTTGTCACACATGATTTTTTTCATGAGGAGCAACCATAAGAGACAGATGAATCTCTGTTTTTAAACAGCTTAGCTTTATTCTATCTTAAATTCCAGGCTAAGTTAATACGTCCAGCTTCAGCCATTCAAACCATAATCGAGGGTTTCCAACATGTTCACAATGTCAATCAGTCAGATATGTTTCATAAATTGACTAGAAAGTTAAGGGCTATTGGAATTTGAGAATCTGAGATAAACAAAATTCAGATGGTCCTTCAGATAGAGGATCTGCTCAGTCGGTGTAACAATGTGCTGAAGACCAGAAGAGGAAGACTATATTCAAGGACAGTTTTAGGTATGTTGAGCCAAAACCAGTATATCTTGGACAAAATGCCTTGGGAAAAGAATACTACATTCAATACACTCCACTCAAAGAAACAATTAAACCACTATATTTGATTACAAATCAGTAAGGGAGCAACATTAAGAAACACTTTCACGAATTCAGATCATAGATATTTTTCAGGATGTTACCAAGATGTTGTGTTGAAGTGGTCAATTCCCTGGGATCAGGGAAGAAAAAGCACAACATTCTGGAAGTTTATCTAACTTTAGTTCCAGTATTGACCATACGCAGCTTGTGCTTTTATGCAAAGAACAAGACTAAATATTTTGGTCAGAATTTAGTATTTAGCTGACTGGTTGAATAACTGAAAAATATAGAGGACCAAGGCGTAGTATTAAATGATTGGCAAGTTCACAAAGGCATCTAAATAGCCATTGCTGGAGACAATTTCCAATACAGCTATCCTAGGTGTCCAGCTCATGGCAGTCCAACGCTCAACTCTCAACTCCTTTCGAAAACATGTACAGCTATTCGAACATAAGAAAATGCATTTTTGTTATAAATCTGGGGTGTATTTTGACAAGAAACACCTGAAAATAATTTTTTATTTCCATTTCTTTCCGTCAGCTGATCTCACAGTTTTCCATTATAAAGGCAGTCTATACTACATATGCTCACCTGGCCTACCTCTGTCCTGGACAGGCCCACAGTGGCTAATCGGCAGATTCGGGGGATTTCCTGGGGGGGCACTTGACTTTTGGGCCGGTCTGAAATAAAATAATTCGATTTCACAGTCGAAGTCGAGTTAGTAAATCTGAAACAGTAGCAGGTAAGATCCACATTTACAGCCTTTCTATAACAACAGATTACATGGGTGCCACGACCTGAGGGAGTTCCTCCCTTCCCAATCGTTCAAGTTGGTTACACCCAACAGCCTTTGGGACTACAGATTGATTAAAGTTACTTAATATACTCACATATACATACAAGTGTTAGATGGATTCCATATGAAATCCAGATATTGAGAAGTTCTTCAGATTTACATTTTAGACTCAGAGGTAAACTATACAGATATGTATTAGCGAAATTAAAAGACTAAAGTCATATGTTTTTGTACGGCATATTTCAGGCGTAACGTATCGTGTTGTATGTGAAAGGATATTTTGAGACTTTCAATCAGTCAGGAGCGATATCACCATTGAGCTGCACTGAAGCTCCTGTAAAAAGAGGGGATCCAATCAGACAGACCACAGGTCTTAAGAAATTCTTATGTAATAAACAAGCTTATTACATCGATTAGCATACACATTTCAGTGTAATTAAATGACCAAACCACAAGGTTGTATCAGCATGACTATGTTGTGCTTTATGAAATATATCTTTATATTTCAGGAATTTTTCATTTTAGGCTGTAGTGCAGTATCTGTGCACGAATCTCCGTGGGTCAGAGGAAACGGAGGCGGGGGGGCTGACTTTTGTGAAGCAGAATGATTTCATGGTTATGCTAACTGCAGTGAAGCCTCTCTCATGTGGTCCTGCTCAGTCTGCCCAGTCATACCATGAGAGCCAGTTGAACACAGAGAAGTTGATCTGCAGGTTTGGATTATCTGCTGAGAACCTGTTCAATCAGTGCTTTGTACCTATGACAACCTCTTTTTCACAACTGATTTGCTGCCACCTGCTGGTTCTTTCATTCTGTTCATCTTTCACTTGCCTTATCATCCATCCATCCATTTTCCAAACCGCTTATCCTACTGGGTCGCGGGGGGTCCGGAGTCTATCCCGGAAGCAATGGGCACGAGGTAGGGAACAACCCAGGATGGGGGGCCAGCCCATCGCAGGGCACACTCACACACCATTCACTCACACATGCACTCCTACAGGCAATTTAGCAAGTCCAATTAGCCTCAGCATGTTTTTGGACTGTGGGGGGGAAACCGGAGTACCCGGAGGAAACCCCACGACGACATGGGGAGAACATGCAAACTCCACACACATGTGACCCAGGCGGAGACTTGAACCTGGGTCCCAGAGGTGTGAGACAACAGTGCTAACCACTGCACCACCATGCCACCCCGTGTCTTATCATTGTAGTATAATTTTTTTAAATGTATTATATTGTATATCACTTTGTTTTGTTTAATAAATAATCAGGAAATTGATGGTTTTCTGTACATCTTGTATTTGTATCACCATCAGAGCCCAACAGTCAGTGACCCTGTCAGAGACTGAGGTGGCACACGAAGCCAGGACCACCCAATTTTCAGTTTGAAGCAAAAACACACCAACTTGTCTCAGCTGACAGCTGCCAATACATATTAAATAAGGGGAACAAATTTGGACATGTAAAAAAAAAAAAGATATCGCATACTTATTGGTCAGTATCAAATGAAACTCTCCCTGTGTAATTAAATGGTTTCTGGTTTAACTTCCATTAAATGGAGAAGGGTCTTACTGCAGAGGCTCCAATAGTGGTTTATTGTTTATTCAATTTGGTGGATTTTTTTGGTATCTGCTATGT
The DNA here is from genome assembly GCF_023856365.1 of Brienomyrus brachyistius. Lineage (NCBI taxonomy): Eukaryota > Metazoa > Chordata > Actinopteri > Osteoglossiformes > Mormyridae > Brienomyrus > Brienomyrus brachyistius. Next base: position 766,241 of record NW_026042324.1, on the reverse strand, counting down.
TTTAATTGATAATGTGCACTATTTTTAAAGATAATTTTACAATTATTCTTTATGGTGTTGGATTGAAGGAAAAACTATACCCTCTGCCAATGAATGTTTGAGTTTTAAATAAATTTTAACCTTAAGGAATGTTTGCTCAGTGGAAGGTATTTATTTCTATATAGGTTATTCTACAGCTAAATAAAGTCTGTTTAACTTAAATTTCTCAATCGATCCTAAATCTTAATGGAAAGTATTTCAATAAACAAGTGCTACACTGATGTCTATGTTGTTCATCGCTATTAATTCTGTGTTGTACGGCTGTTGGGATTAATGGCTTAGTGTTTGTTAGTTGTGATTATAGTGCTGATGTACATTTAATATTTATACCACTTAAAATGTAACGCATTACCAATCACGTAACTTAATAACTGCAGAGTTCCAGACTTCCTCTGGCATTGAGCTTCATGGAAGAGACTTCCATGGCCAAGCAGCTGCATGCAAGAATCATATTACCAACTACTGTACAATGTCAAGAGTCAATAGAGTTGTGTAAAGTACACCGCCACTGGACTCTGGTGTTTTGAAGAGTGACAAATCACGCTTCTCTGTCTGGTAGTCTGATGGATGAGTCTGGGTTTGGTGGATGCCAGGAGAACGTTGCATTGTGCCAACTGTAAAGTTTGGTGGAGGAAGGAAGATGGTGTGGGGTTGTTTTTCAGGGGTGAAGGTAGGTGCCTTAGTTCCAGTGAATGCAACTCTTAATGCTTCAGCATACTAAGAAATTTTGGACAATTTTATGGTTTCAACTGTGTGGGAACAGTTTGAGGAAGGCCTTTTCTGTTTCAGCATGACTGCGCTCCAGTGCACAAAGCAAGGTCCATAAAGACATGGTTGGGTGATTTTCATGCAGAAGAACTTGATTGGCCCACACAGAGCCCTGACCTCAACCCTATCGAACACCTTTGGGATTAATTAGAATGGAGATGGCGAGCCAGGCCTTAGACCTTAGTGCTTGACCTCACAAATGCTCTTCTGGATGAATAGGCAAAAATTCCAGACACATTCCAAAATCTTCTGGAAAGCCTTCCCAGAAGACTGGCAGATATTATAACTGCAAAGGGGGGTGCAACTTCACATTGATACCTATGGATTTAGAATGGGATGTTCCTGTAGGTGTAATGGCCAGGTATCCCAATAATTTTGTACATGTCATGTGTATGTCAGGATTGGACCCGGTCTTGCTCCATTCAGTCTGTCATTTCCTCATTTGTCCAGCAGGTGTCACTAGCCATCCTATTTTCCTGATGTTTCCCTAGGTTTGGCATACTGTTCTGTACCTATTGTGTTCCTTTGCTCCCCAGGCTGCTGTGTGGCTGACTGTGCTAAGTAGATGGCTGCAAACCAAGTGTTTCCTCTATTATGAGGCTTAACTCGGGGCTGTTTAAATTTTATATTAAATATCTTCATAATGATTTTATTGGGTCTGCCTTTTTGTTAGGGTTTGGGTATGGATGGTAGGGACATGGCCATGGCGATATTGTGGGAGTACCATGTGTGTTTAGGGGGGGAAGAGCTTTGGGGCTGATTTCATCTGTACCAATGTTAAAATCAAACTTGGGCCCTTGCTGTTGGGCCTTAAGCAGAAGAAATGGATGGCATGACGATGCATAAATAAATTAAACGATGAATCATAATGAACTTTCTGACCTTTTTCTACATAAGACATTTCAAGGGTTGAAGATTTGTAGTTAAAATAAAAACAAACTACGAAAATTACTTTTAAATTACATTTTTATTCTTGGGGGTCATTTCCCAACAAAAGGTTGTATATAATGACAAAATCTGTATCAATACAAAATAAACTATAACATTTCTATGAACTTGTACTTTTTCAATGCATGGATGAATGAGTTCATACTGTATAAGGGGTTCCAGGTTCAGTATCCGCTGAAGACAAATAAAATGAAAAGTAAATGTGGAGGTTATATTAAATGTAAGGTTCTGTATGTACTTGTACATTGTAATGTTACTCGGGACGGAATAGGAAGCATCAAGAATGGACTAAGATCACTCCGCACATTTTCATTATACAAATCAACTCATTTTTGAAAATAATGCTCCTATAACTTTATTTCTGTTCAGTAGGATTTATACTTAATTTTTTTTTTTTTTTACACTTAGCCTTTATATTAGTGTTCAAAAATAAACTGATGATTTGTACATGCATAGTGATATATTAAGACCTTATAGCAGACAGCGTGATCAAAGAAAAAAAAAAAAAATCAAAAACTGTATGATTTCCCCCCCCACCACCACCAATACCACCACCACCAAGCTGCGTTTATGATGCAGGCACACATTATGTATGTTGGCAATGCACATAAATGTAATGCAGAAGTTCAAAAGCAAGTTATTTTATTAAAATAAAATTTAAAACATTTAGAAATGATAAGCATTAAGTGTGTCAAGCCAGTTCATTCACCGACTTATATTAGTGTCCTGGCCATAGGGCTTCATACCTGTGAATATTACAAGGAAATTTCATACCGTTGGCAAGTGCTGGCTGAAGGAAAGATGCTACTGGATACACTCTTGGAATGATGTTTTGGAAGCCAATCCACCTATTAAACTAATGTTTTGAAACGAGTCGGTTACTTTGAATCTAAGATGGACTGCGAAAGGCCTCTATGAATATTCCATCCTATTTATGAAATTACAGGAAGGGTACATATAAAACACCACAAGACAGAGCTTATAAAACGTTTTGTACTGTGTACCACTTTGAATATTCTTTAAGCTTTAATACCATCATGGTCTGTTATGTTACAAGAACTATACAGATAATACAGAAGTGATTTGTAGTTAAAGCTTCAAGTATACTGAAAATGCTAAGTAACATATCTACATGCTACAGAAAAGTGTTATATATAATATATATATATATATATATATATTATATATATATGTATATGTGTGTGTGTGTGTCCGCGCATATATATATATATATATATATATATATATACATACATACATACATACATACATATACACACACACACACACACGCTTAACTGATTTCCTTCATAAATTCATTCTCTTAGCCTCACTACATACAAATAAAATGTATCCATTAGGCATTGTGTGCGTGGATACATCGAACCATCTGTATTACAGAGAAAGGGTTATATTAAAAAAAATAATAAAAACACTTCGTACAAGGAGAGAGAGATACAAAGTAGCATGGCATTTGTGCAGGTCTAGAATAGTTCCAGACCCAACACTATTCTTCACAAAGAATTCCTCCAGGTGGCACAGATGTAATGGAAGAAGCGGACAGGAAGCTCATGACCAAAGGTGAAACCTGACAGACCGCTCACTGTATCCCTTCCCAAGTTATGGCTTGGTGGCGATGACACACTGTCTCCAGCTCTCCCACCCACCGCTGTGTCAGGGCCAATTGCACTCTTAGGAAACGTCATTTGGGATGAATGGGGGAGGAAATCGTTTGGGAGTTGTTTTCCCATTACTCCCTGATAAATCACTGCTCGTACTTTAGATGCACAAACTTGACATGAACTGAATATAAAACAAATTAGCTTGTTTTATTGTAAGGATAGCTTGAAAAAGCATAACATACATAACAGAAAAAGAGGCACAAACAGCAGAACAGAAAAAGAAAAAAAAAAAAGAGTTTAGTAATAAAATATTTTTCTCTCTATTGGACATTTTATAAAGAATACAAATAAATGCACACATTCACAAACTGTTTAAAATGCGCTTACAGCATCTGTCGTGCTCTGCAGAGCAAGTACTTAAGAAATGCACGGTGTTTTGTGATAGCTACAGGTTCTGCTCCAACCTCTTCCTTGGGGATAACACTCCCGCTGTGGAATGTCCAGTCTACATTAAAGGACACCGATGGGCTAGTGAAAGACATACGGATACAAAGACGTGTGGATGGATGCTAGTAGACACTTCCGTGTGAATTCGGGGTGGACTCTGAGCGGGGCACTGAGCTGTGGTTGTTGCAGTTGTCTTTGTCGGCCCGCATAGCCATGCTATCTGAATTCTGCATCTTGCCCTTCTCTTCCTTCATGAAGAGCTCCACCATAAGGATCTTCTCCTTGTGGATTTGCACACTGATGTCCTTGGGGATGTCTGGAATCAGCCAGTCCACCACGTCACTCATCAGCATGACCACGTTCTAAACAAGAAAAGATTGTTCATTCACAATAATCCTCCTCCACCGTCTCTTGTTCCGAGAGCAATGGGAAATTCTACCTGCAGTGCTGAAAATGTGGCAAAAATAACGGTCAGATTCAGGACAGACAGTCACCTGTTTCTTTCCATCACATCTCTTTGAGAACTATGGAACATCCAGGAATTTAACAAAAAAAATTAAGAATTTTTACAACCTTTTACAGCCTTTGAACATAACATAAAATTATTATTGATTCACCTAATTTTGCAAAAATCTTACGGTGAATTTTAAATGCCATTAAATATATTTATTACACCATAGACTCCATTATTGATTATTCCAAATAGTCAGAAGTCCTGTTCTGATATGGTCATTAAATGCACCACAGAATCTAAAGACTGCAAAGAATTTGCCGCCACAAAAATCACAAAAGAATCACTGTAAACACTATTTCCAGGTATATAAAAATGAGTAATGCAATCTCACTGCACAAATTCAGAACTGATTGTGATCAAGTATGGTATAATTTGTGACTACTTTTTCTTGCATGACGTTAAGTCAAAAATGTAGAAGCGGTTTCCACTTAAGCATATTCTCTCACCGACTACAGTCTGGGGTTTAAGTGCACTAAGGCTAGTTATTCACTTTGGCCAGAGAAACACCAAAATATAGGCGTCACATGTAAATGACCTTTTACATGCATTCTGCTACTGAATAAAGCACTTTTAATTGAATTTTTCACTGCACACTCGGGATGGCTGTACTACAATCACACGCCTCTAACCAGCCAAACATAATGTTATAGTGTTCAGAAAGCCAAGCGTAACAAAACAAAAACTACTTATACATTCAGAAGTAAATGTTGCAATCCAAAACTCCTGTTATTTAATATAATTGTATGAGAATTATACAAGAATACACAATTGAATATAGAAATGTACAAGTATATGCAAGCACTATATAGTTCCATTAGGCAGGAATCAAGTGACATTGTTAAATGTCAATCGCTCGGCACAAAATACAAACACTGACAAACGTGAAATGTTTACAAAGGTTCTCATGTTCGTGAGAATGACCACATACAGTATAAGTGTAGTAGATTACCATCATGTTTTCATTTGCAAAATAAAAATGTTCGGCTGATTTTGTTTAGGGTCACAGTGTAAACTAAATAACCCACGTTCCACATTTTGCGTACTGGCAACATCGCTGTGAGCATAACCCCCTTTTCTTGTTTGATGAATACTATAATGATACTTCTTGCACATGCGCACCTTCTCTTTCAAATTTCGAGTGTGGTGGGCATTGATGAGGGGAGAACATGCTTAACTCAAAAGCGGGTAACTTTTCGTCTTGAGCTTTTGTCTTAAGTGGGAGAATAGACCCCTAAAGCTTTATTCATATGTAAGACTGCTGAGGTACTAAAAAGCAACACATTTATTACACACATATACATCTTCCACACCAATATGCAGTCTATGGTGGTTCTTGGGGGGTCTTACCTGGAAAACTATAACAAATGCCAATCTGGCTGCTAGCACTGCCCAGAACTCCTTAGAAATTTCATAGGGAGTCTGCGACCAGTGGGGTTCCCTGTAGTCTTTATACCTGAAGAAACATCGGAAGGTACATTAAACACACTGGTGAACCGAGACTTTCAAGAAGTCTATACAGTCACTTTATAGAGCTAAAAAACTGCAATAGGCTTAAAATTGTCAGTTTGGTGCCTACAGTAGTTCTGCATCTGTATTTATTGTTAGGAATTAGCCATTGTGTAATTATGATCAAAATGATGCAAATCGCACAGGACTTAACAAAGAGTAGAACTTCACATTTAACTCTCTTGGGCGCCTGTACCTGCAGATCTCCACCCTGTACCCCAAGTGCATAGGCTCCAGAGGGTCCTTGCCCACTTCGAAGTCACTGACGTTGAAGTAGGAAAGGGTGTGGTTAACAAAGCCGTGCATGGAGCCGTCTGGGCTGTACATGTACTGGTAGACCAGGCGGGGAATGAAGTCGGATGTGAATGATATCACGAATGCCTGAGGGTGACAGCAAACCAATGTAGTGATGTTAATGTCAAAGTGGGTGTTAAAGAATAATCTTCTACTAACATGGCAAAAATGCTGTAGAAGAGAGTTCCTACCCAGGCAATATACTATTCTTTTAATCCAATGTTGTGGTCACTGCATTTCAGTGACAACGGTACCTGATCTTAAACATGGGGCTAAGTGTCATCCAAAGAATACAAAGTAGGGTACAGTATGGCCTTTGGACTTTTTGATTCGAATTCACATAGAACCAACACAACTCAATAAAAAGTTTCCATTTATTTAGCTTTTAAGCCTGGAAAATCTGGTGGGTTGGCAGCATTCCAGGAAATGCTTGGCCTCCCCTGAATCATGGACTGTTAGCTAGAGTTCCGTACCAGCAATGTCAGACATACAGCTTCACAACCCCCAGTGGGCAGGATTATCACCCACTGTCAGTCACAGGCTTTTTTCAGGTTGTCGTTTTTGTTGTGTTGAACCAGGCAGTTAGACGGCACCCGGTAACGTCCTTACACCATGTCCTATGCCTAGATTAAAATGTCTGAATTTCTCCTCTTGGTGACATCACACTCTAAATCTTAGCAAACTGTCTCTTCCCTATTCCCTGTCCCTTTGCCATCAGCAGCAAGCCAGAGGGGGAGCCAACACCTACCACTGCTCAAAACTGGTCACTAAATAAAGCAGATTGAGATCTTAGGATGGTTTATTTGGACATATGCCCATTGTGGGGCTTAGAGGCCACCGGCAGCCCTGTGTCACAGCTGACCATATAAGGTGTGATTTTAGCCTGAGGGAGGAATATTTGGTAAGATTCCACACAAAAGAAAGAAAACAGTGATTAGAGGGCTGTACATTTACAGTTTTACAAAGGCCTGCTCTGAATTTTAATACGAGGTCACAGGAGAGCAGGCCTTTAATGGAGCAGAGGAGCATCTTGTTGTTCTGTTACAGTCTGAGAGTGAGAGAGAATTCATAACCTGAGTGAGTATCTCCCTACCATAAATCTTCCTCAGCATGTCGATCTTCATTCTCCGGTGTATAAAATTAAATGTCTTAATTGAAGACAAAACTGCCAACAAGTCACTACAGAAGTACCAGAAATTAAACCACACATACCAAATGTTTAAAAAGATTACTTACATTCACAATAACAGCCACTTTGCCAATCCCACTTAGGATATTATACCAGATACCTAAATGAGAAGAGATCATCAGTGCTCAGTTCTATATTTAGGATTAAATTCACATCTGCTTCTTACAGTATTATTGCAGGAGGGTCATCCCAATCTGTTTGGAAATGGAAATAATGTGCAAATTATGAATCTTGAACAGGAGACCCAGATGACCAAAGAAGTGCTGTATAAAGGGTGTAGCACCATAAATCTATAGTTATGTTGTTGTGTCCTAGAATCTAATGCTTTGAAAGGAAACCTGTACAAATCTATGACATTTTAAACACAAATTTTGGAGAAATACCAGCATTATGTGCAGAACTGCAAAACAAATTGATAAAAAGATTAGTCAAGGTTAAATCTTGTTTATAAATCCAACTCGGATTACTTAACATGATGACAAGCGGTCATCGTCTCTGGGTCAAAAAATGTTTTTAACTTTCCAGAATACACTTACTCCTAAATAATACAACACTCATATCTAAATAATACAACACTTTTAACGCACCAATGTCTTTTGCTCTCGCAGCTATAGGTCTTCTTAGCTCTGCCACAAACTTCTTGGCATCGAGACGGATCTCGATGATGTTGTTAAGCAGGGCGAAGAGCGGAGCCAGTGGGAAGGACGCCACAAACAGAGTGACAAAGCCAAACTGGATGACTGTGGAAACAGAAGGACTCCCTTTAAAATCACCCATATTTAAGTGGTACACAAATTATTGAGGAATCAAGGCAAATAAAAAGTGCCGGGTGCCATCGTGTGATTTTTTTTTTTCAACGTGTTGCATAAATATCATTGTATGAATCTTCTACACAGAAGGCAGTGAGGATGTGCATCTGCAGGGTTTACCCAAGGGATCGGGGGAAGGTGTCAGGAGGTCCCCATTCAAGTGAGGAACCACCAGACAGAATTATAAAAGGATTACAGTAAAAGTAGACTAGGTGACATGCCAAATGTATTTGTATTAAAATATTTTCATTTGCAGTTTCAATTTGACACAAAATTCATATGCATATTCATATAGGCAGTGTGTGACTTCTGAAGGTCAGGATTCTGAGCCTGTGATTAGTCACAGTTCAAATCCTGCGGTTGGCAGAGTCATATCACTGTCGGGTCCTTAAACCCAGCTGCTCCAGAATGTGTCCAACACTGCAGTGTCACTCCCACTCTCACTTCTAAATGTGTCTGTATGCCTTATGGAGAGTCAAATGGGACAAGTGGAAACAGTTTCTCCAGGGAAAGAAGTATCACTATTCTATGAATACATAATGTATACAGTATATTAATATGCACATAGCTACTACAGTGTCAATTTGCTCTTAAATGCAGAATTTAATTGGTCTTAATTGCAGAATTTGTGGACATTTTACCAGCAGTGCTTATGCACCTCCATAGACGCAGCGGCCTCTCACAGTCTTGGAATATGCATGTGTGGCCTGAGCAGGCAGAATGAACATCGCAGTAATGTAGCACACGGTAGAGTGCAATACAGAATCTGCCTCTGGCAACCTTTAGCAGGCAGAGAACAGGGACCCAGTTCAGAAGTGGCATCTGTCATCTCTGTCATCCAGGCTATCAGAGTCGTACCAAGTGATTCTTAGGGAGATTGTCAAGTGGAAAACATAACTGGAGACTTTATCGGCTTCAGAGGCAGCCACTGCAGGAAGTTTATCCTTCAGTTCCGTTTGTTGGGTTCTTAATGTGACCTTGTGTAACTAAAGTGGAGGATTGAATGGTACTATTAGTGTTGGAGGATAGGTTGGGGGGGGGAATCTGCTGTGCTACATTAAACTCAATGTGGGCCACTACACTGCAGATGGAATACAGTGCTCAGCATATACCACAGCCCACAGGCTAATGCACCGTTAGCTTGGGGAATGGGAGGTGTACCTGGGGCACTTTGCGTAAATGGTGGGACAGAAGACAAAAGGGCTCGTCCTTGTTAGTACTTAGTACAGTGACAACAAGAGCCTTCCAAGAATAAACTGGAATTTCACATCCAGTGAAAGCACCCCAATTATGTATCGGAAAACAAAACCTGCTGTAATGGGTTAAGCTAAAGAGACTTTTGTAGCAAAGGTCATAACAATTAATTGCTTTTACGTGACATTTATAGTGCACCTGGTGAATTCAGTTCCATATACTAGTCTCTTTCTTTATATTTCAAAATATATAAATAAACAACAAAACTGAATAAATCTCTAGTGTCCAGCTGAGAAAAGAAACGCTCTCAAAATATTAAGCCCTTTGATGTAGTTAACTGACCCTTTCAGAAAGGACATACCAAAAGATCAAAATACTTTCACAGTGGGCTTGACCTTAATCTACCAAACCACAATTCTGTTTTTATAGATTTCAGATCGAAGAAAACTAGGCTGGCAATTAGTCTCAAAGCTCCCCAGAGAAAGTAAAGTTCAGTTTTATCATATCCTCGTTATGCAAACTGTTAAACTAAACAGCACCTTAATTCCTAGAAAGGGGGGAGGGGGCTGTCAACACGACAGTATCGTATTCCCCGGACAACCCCATCACCTGCTCCTCCCATCTGATTCGCACTCCTCACACACTCACCATCCTGTACAAGTTCTAGAAGTACTGAAGGGATCAACTGGAAATGTGAAAGCAATAATATGTTTCTAACTGAATGCTCTGAGACCCAATTGTGACATGTAACTACACCGATTCATTTATTATATTTATTATAACATCCACTTACATGCCAATTTGCAGAATCTTTCCTCACCAATTAGGTGGTTACCTGTGTTACTGGTATATATATGGAGTCCTGGAGGGACCATGGACAGTTATTATTATTATTTTGTCGCCACAATGCACTACATCCTGCAGACAAATTAGTTTAGTGTTCTCACAAAAAAACTAAACCAAGCCCAATAATTTTTAAAATCTGCATGATAATTTTTTTTCCCCATCTTTTTATTTGTCTATGTCAAGCTTTCAAATGAATTTTTAATTTAATAAAATATTTTGGTTATTTGTGTTCTTGCCTATAGAAAACATGACCGTAAAGCCAAAAGCTGGAATGCAGTGCATAAATTCTATGGGTTTTATGGTAGTAAACATTTATTCAAATCATTGTAATAATGCATATTGTCTCTTCCAATCCAATTTGGTCTTATTCTGCTATATTAGGTATTATGGGAATCTAATTCTTTATACTGTGCATATATCTGAGTACATACCTTTACAACAATGCATATTATATCTCCCATTTCAAATGCACTCATGTATTTTGTTTACTCAACAGAAACTACACTTGGTCAATTAATTTGTAATGACCTGTACGTACGATCCACACATACATCTGTCACGTCCCCCTCATTACCTCAGTGTGAATTCCTGATTGTATTCAGCTGTTTCGTGTTGTTTCTGAGTAGTCCTGTGTACTTAAGTCCGCGTTTAAGTCTGTTTCCCCAGTTCTGTCACTGAAGTTAGTTCATTGTCACCTGTGCTGCCTCCTGTTCCTCGCCGTTTTCCCAGTAAACCCCGTTTCCCGTTTATCCGTCTCCCTGCTCCTGCTTCCCTGGACGCGATCATAACATGTCTTTTTATATTCCTCATTGTTTTATGAGCTAGGAATTGGAAATAACTGGATTTTAAAATACTTTGATTTGTAAATACTGTTTCCTGTTTATTGTTGACAATCCTGTGTATATACAGTAAATAAGAATGTTCATTTAAAAACTTTTTTTTAATTGTGAAAAAGGAACATGTGACTGCAATCAGGCAATTAGGTCTTATGCAAATTGCGAGGATTACATAATTTGTACCTGTCCTGTATATTGGCCTGTATTGAAAAATAAAACACTGTTCCATTTTAAACCTATATAGGATGCGATATAGCTCCAATTTTCTGACACTGCGAGCTAGATTTAATATTTCATGGGTACATTAAACTAAAGCATGATTTAGTATAGCATTAACAGCACTATTTTTAAATATTCCTGTCATGTTTTCACTAATATAACTGGTATGTGCATATAATTATAAATGACCGAGTTCACATTTAAACAGCTCTGTATATTAAAGAAATCAGAGTAATTAAAATGCTAAAAAACGCTTAACTTCACTAATAAGAACTAAACATTCCAGCTATAATCATAATAGCAGGTTTCATACAGCAAATGAAATACAAGGTAACCATCTTGCCATCTATTGATTATAGTGGGCAGAAGGACAGAGTGTGTTTGGGGGATGACCAACCGAAAGCCAAGAGGAGCCGCGTTTCCGGCCTCATGACTTACTCATTTCCATGTACTCAGGGGTGAGACCAGCAAAGGGCTCCAGGAAGTGGTCCGTCTCATAGCGCTGCAGTTTCTTCTCTCGCTGCTCCTCTTCCTGAAAGGCGCCCTTCTTCATCTTGATGTACCTTATCAGCTTTTTGAGTTTGCTGCAGGGAGGGGAGCATGACGTCAGATGTTCCTAAGCTATGAGGGATTGTTACTGAGGTTCCTGGAAAGTCTTCGCCTGGAACTTCTATTCTGAGATGTGATACGAAGAAACGATCCAGGCCACATTCCCCCTTAGGGATTACAGACTCAAGTCACTCAATGCCTTTACATTCTGGGTCTTATATGCTGTTCGAGTGTCATGAGTATACAAATTTTGGTGATAACATAGAAATGTCATGGAAAAACAGTGATATTTGGACTCTTCTAATGGCAAGAACTACAAATCAGTAAAGCAAATTCTGCTATGAGTATAATGCAAAATGACCGAAATTTCCACCTGTTGTGCAGGCAGCTTAAGTGTGACGTGTGATGGGAGTGATGAAGGAGTTTGGGGTGGAGGTGAGTCTGAGGACCGTGCACACACTGAATGGCTGAAATCTGTACTCACGGTATTCCGATCTCAAACAGATTGTTCTGGATGAGCTGCTTGCCGAGCATGGTGATGCTGAGCTGGATGCAGAGCTCCATCAGACAGCCACCATGGGTACACTGGGGGAGGGGGGAGGGTCACCTCACCACACCAATCACAGCGCCAGCACAGTCATTATGTCACAACTAAGAACTATCGGTGAAAATAATAACATAAATGTTTTTTAAAATTATTTGTAGAAGATTAAGAATAAAATATATTGGTTTTATCATGAACATGAACTCATATTAAATACATTTACACATATATTGTAAAAGTAACTATTAATATGAGAAAACAACGACTGAATAGCATAAAAAATGTACCACACATTGTCATTTTTACCTCCTCCATCCGATAAGATTTAAAGACATACAGGTAATTTCCAGGGCGACCAACAAGCCTACAGAAAAATAAGACACGGTTTGATGCAGTTACATTTCTCGATAGACAGAAGTATGTTGTGAGTGCAGCTCAGATGTAAAAGTGACACAGAGTGACACATACCTCCCTCTGAAGAAGGCGATGTAAATAATGGGAGTGAACGCATTCACAAACTTTAGGATGAATGTTTTGAAGATCAGTCTCTCCTCAAAACTCTTGTCGGTCTTTGGTACCTCTGTTAATTGTGAAATTGTTGAAAATAATCTAAAATCAGTTTTAGCGGAAGCATTTTATCAGTGAAAATATCATCATAGAAATGAACTTTAAGTCTGTATGCATACTTTCATTTCCCTCAGCCATCTTCAACCATCAGGCTACTGCAAAATGCCGCACGCTAATCCCTGAACTGCATACAGTATGCATACAAACATCGATTAGTGTGAGCAGCATGGCGAAACTCACCGAGTATGGTGAGCCAACGGGCCACAGCCCCGTACACTTCATCCAGGATGATGATAATCACCAGGTTAATAATTGCAGCTGTAGTCTTGACTGTCACCTTCACGTTGGAGCGGGTGGTGGGGTCAGAACTCATGTGCAGGGCCGATGTGGTGGATATCCTGTACACGATCACCCCAAACACGATGGCAAAGGTCACGCCAATCTAGGGGGTGGAGATAATAAGAAAAATAATAACCCCATACATGATCACCCCAAACACAATGGAAAAGGTCATATCAATCTAGGGGGTGGAGATAATAATAACAATAATAGCAATAATAATAATACCAATACTAATAAGTTTCATTTACATAGTGCCTTTCTCACACTCAAGGATGCTTTACAATACAGTATATACAATCCAAGTGGATGATGTCAGTGACTAGCAGCAGTTTTAGGCTCTAAGTCCTCACATAACAGTATATATTAACATAGTATTGCCGCAACACAGTAATATTTTACTATAATATTTTAGTATAATATTTAAGTTCTCATCAAAAGAGTCCACCAAAAGAGATATGCTAGTGTAGCAAAGCGGCATACTCACCATGAACAGCATCATGACAACGTTGGTCATGTAGGCTGGAAGTCTGTCTTTACAAGTCAATTTTTCTTTTTCCGACTATGAGAACGTAAATGGCAAAGGATAATGTAAGTGTTAGTGTGTCTATGCCAGCACATATGTCTACTGATATTCTGATGGCCCATTACAGACATTGCCTTTCCAAGCTGGGTGTCTCTGACAAACAAAACTAATTATATCTTCTAATTACTCAGACATTCATTACAAGAATGTTTCATCATGCTGATCCTCAAAAATTAGTTCAGTTATAGTAAAAATTGTACCTTAAAAATATTTACCAAAACCACTATCAAATTATATTTCAGAAGCTATTCAACAGAAAATGAAACTATACAATGTGCTCATTATACTATAGAATAAATGCTCATTCTTGATCGAAATCTGCAGTGAAAATATAATCTAACAATAATCTTAGCCAGCTGTATTTAATCAAATACGGACTGGTAAATGGACCGTAGTAAATCTTGCAACTCCAAATATGATCATTTGATTGTACCTGCAATATACCCAGCACAGTGATGACTGGAGGAATACACTGTCCCAGCAGTTATCAGAGGTGGACATTTCAGGTCCAGAAAGTAAAAATCCAGACCAGGATTTTGTTTCAACCAACCACTTTAATACTATGACTGACTCTTTACACTCAGCTGGTTGGTTGGTTGGTTTAAACAAAATACTGGTCTGGATTTTTACTTTCGGGACCTGAAATGTCCACCTCTGGTTATTACAGTATTAACTGAGCTATATTCATCTGGTTATGCGAATCTTCCAGTAGAACACAAAAGAACCAAGGAGGACTAAACCAAGCACTGGGGATGCAAAATATGTGGATATTGTAAGTGCATGACATATACATATATCAAAAAAGATGCTGTATTCAGGGAAACATCATGCTTTGGATAAGTAAATAAAATAAAATCATCCTCCCCTGAATACCCTGAAAACCCCATACCTTCTGTGCATTCTGATCCTTCTTTAGCGACTTCTGCATGACTCGAAACTCATACTCAGCTCGCGGATGATCCTGGATGTAATAAAATGCACATGCAATACAGACACCAGTCACAAGATACTGGCATATTTAATGATCATCATAGATCTCACATTGTATTACATTGGCTACATGGAACAAAAAAGAACTTGTGGATGATTCATTCCTGTAGGTTTCCCAGCAATTTTATGAGTAGTTACTGGTTCATTACATGAAGAAACATAATTGAGATGTGCCATGCATATTTTTGGTGGGTGAAGCACTCTGCCAAGTTTGTTGAAGTATCTTTATCATTTCTCCTTGCCATTTTTTCCTAGCAGTGCACCGAAACCACCAAAAAAAATAAAAAATGGTAGCACAGTCCCATCAAAGAAAGGCAGGGTCAATCCATAAGTGTGGAAAGAAGGAGTTTCGTGATGCTCCTGCGGTTTGACGTGCCCAGCAAAGTGAAAGGCTGTGAAAATGCTCAAGAAATAGTAAGTGTGCAGCCAGCTGGTGCTGATGGTGGACATACAGTACTGTGCAAACGTCTTAGGCAGTCAAACATGATGCTTAAAGATCTCCATGTTCATAAAAATGATATTATGTCTGTCAGACTGGTAGTATAACCATTTCAAAGCCTCTCCTGAAGCCACCTCGGGATTTTCAGCAACCATCCAGCACACTTGTGTATTTTATGACTTGACCACTAACACACCTCGTACGACTAATCAGTACCTCACTGGCTTTTTTGTAACAAATTTAATTGATTAAGTGAGCTGGTGGTGAAATTTAACAAATACATGGAATGGCTGAGGTGCCTTTAAGGAGATGTTTGGGAACTGAAGCGCTGTTCATCTAGCCGCCCAACTAGATATTAGTAACTTTTTGGAGAACAGAACAAATTTCTATTACTTTTTATTGTTTACTTTTAATTTACATATATTCCAATGTTAAATTGTGTTTTTTTTGTTTTTGTTTTGAGCAAACACACACTTACTACCCACATAAATAGCTTTAAGCATTTCCTTTCACTGTCAAACTTTTGCACAGTACTGTAGAACAGAGTTCAACTGCTTGGATGAGGCCACAAGCAAAAGGGGCAAAGAGATAAGACCATAAAAATGCTACTGGAGAGCATTAACTCAATATGTGAAGTGAGGAAGAATCCCAGAAAATCTGCAGTGAGCAGCTGCAGAAAGAGGCTAGTATGAAGCAATCAGCCTCAAGACAGACATGAAATAATGCAAAAATGTAATGCAAACCTTTAAAGCTTCCTTCAAGAAAACCCGATGAAAAACATGGAAACGAAAGACAAGATAAGACGACAAGTTTATTATAGAAGAGTTTAAGATTTTAGTTAGGAAGCTTGTGTAATTCACTTTTCCTCTCTTAAGTTAGGATAGGAACTTTGAACTGTTCATCTGCAGTGCCTTTCTTTCCTAAATCAGGTCCTAACCTTAGTTACCATAGTTACCAAACAGTTAAGGTAGGATCTGCAAGTTAGGAAATGTCTCCTGCCTGTACATGGAAATGTATTTCTCCTCTAAAACTAATTCACAAAATCTTCAAGGCACTCATTCAACTTCCTGTGCATGCAGGTGTAAGGACTCACTGTCACTGACTAACACTCACATAAGTATTACTTACAAATCACTCTCACTGGACACCATTCACACCTGTGACATAACGCCAAGGTAGACAGTGCTGCTCAGGACTGAGGTGCCTTCATAAAAGGAGAGCAAACACGATCCCTGACATGGCAGACAAGGACAAGCACACAGGCAGCTCTCATGCTCTCTCTCACCTCTTCGTCTTCAAAGCCTGTCAGATCCCATATGTAGTTCAGTCGCATCTGTCTCCTCTTCCAGTGCTCCATAAACATGGCAGCTGCGATGCATAATGGAGTACATTTATTTCCATATTATGTTATTATTATAATTAATATTTTATTATTACATTATCATGTTGCCCCCTTCTCACCATTATTTATACAGCCTTATATATCTTGCTGTCAAAACTAGAAAAATAACTGGTTTTTAGTTTAAGGTTCTGCAGAATCAAATCCACAATTCAGCTTCAGATGTTTTTTTTTGATTCAACAGAAATGATATTTTATTTGCATATGTACAAATACCAAATACCAGTAGAGGCACATAGGACTTCTTTGCTTTTCACATACCCTACGGTACTTTGCTCTCCTTTGAAAAACACCCACACACGTACAACTGAGAGCGACTCTTGGGGTGGGACAGGGTCAAGCATTTATCCAGCACCCCAGAAGCATTTTTTCAGGATTAAGAGCCTTATGGTGACGCGTCTATTCTGTTGACCGCGGGATTTGAACCGGCAACCTTCCGATCACAGACACAGAGGAACAAATCACCCTACATACTTGATGCCAGACTGAATTAAGCTGTCAATTCCCTGGATCAGTTGTGTCATCACTTTCCTGTAAATGCCGGACTCCCAAACCATTTCAAGCCTTCTTTTAGCATATTATGACCAATGTACATAAAAACAAACACCGCCATTTTACCCTTATTTAGCACTAATGTCAAACAAATACAATAAAAGGTGGCTTTGATTTGAGAATGCACCGTGCAAACAGACAATGAATGCTTTGGAATGTGATTAATTTTAGAACAAACCTATTGCTAAACAGAATGCTCTCCAGCAAGTTATAAAGTACACTGCAGACCCTTTATTAAACTCAGACATAACAGCCTGTCCAAAGCCTTGCTAAAAATACTTCCTTTACATACATCTCTCCTCACAATAACATCCACAAGACACACTCACACTCATAACGCAGGACATTAAATCATCCTCTGGAAGTGAACCCACAGCCCCATACACCGCTCAAGTCGATTGCTTCCTACAGTCGCTCAGTCTCCTGACAATGAACAGCACACAGGCACGAAAAAGAGAAGTGGATCCCCTGCCAGCCTTTGTCTGCCCTCTCACTCTCAGAGAATAAACACAGCCTGTCAGCACAGAGCTAGCAGAGAGATGGCAAAGGAGGAGTCATTCAACGAACAGCAGTGTGGTGACCACGGCAATTCCTTACAGAAATACGATTATTTTAGTCATTCACTGTAATGTTCATTTTCAAATGTACACTTAATTATAACTTTAATCTCTTTCCCAATGGTAAAGATAATACACAAATGGCAACATTTCCATTGAACACTTTACATTCTTAAAGTCATTTGCGTATTTAAAATATAGTAAAAAAATATATATATATACGCTAGCAGAGAGAGAGTGGGGAAAGCTTAAGCTATCTGATTAATGTCATGTATTCTGCCATAGTGGCTTAGTAAACAGCACTTTTGGATGAATAGGATCTCAGTTTGAACAGAAAATTAGACCATTTCAAATAAATATTGGAATTTGATAGAACATGGTGGATAGTCTCTGACTACACAGCGTGTAGTTAGAGTATGGAATAGTCTTCCTGTTAGTGTAGCGCAAGCTAAAACCCTGGGTTCCTTTAAATCAGAGCTAGATAAGATTTTAACAACTCTGAGCTATTAGTCAAGTTCTCCCCAAAAGAGCTTGACGGGCCGAATGGCTTCCTCTCGTTTGTAAATTTATGTTCTTACAGTATGTTCTTATTAAGATAAATAAGAGTAAAGCTACCGATGGTAAAATTGTACTGATTACAGTCAGCAGTGGCACTAAGGTCAGGCTACTGATACTTAAGCCCGGATGTTTTCAACAAAGACCCAAATCATGTTTTGTTCGTTATGTGTATAACGTGGTTGTGTTGTCCTGAAATACCAAATTCAGAGCTGTGCACAAGCTAACAGAAGACAGGCCCAAGCACATTTACTAAGTGTGAACAACACTAAATGCATCATGTGAAACAAGTCACATAAATGATAGAGTGCCCCTCCGCAACGTTTATCAGGGCAAACTCCCCCTTCCGGTCTCTGGGCTCAGCCTCAGATGACACCTGGTCACAGATCTGAAAAATCTTCAAAATAACAAAGGATGGAAGCAAAGACACATCAGCTAAAAACAATACACAATGAGAACTGGCAACACAATTTGTTAGTCCATGATGGACTAGGATGGAGATGTTGATGCGAGACTGACGTGTTCAGGAACGGGGAGCTTGTGCACGTACCCCACAAGGCCATGAAGACAGAGAAGAAGACTGTGGCAGGGTTGTCGAAGAGGTGGCTGGCTCTGGCCGTGCCGCAGGCCATGAAGAGGTTCCAGTAGCTGCAGGCGCGGTCACAGAGCGGACACATGGTGATGTTGTTCCTCTTGTCACAGATCTCCATGCTGGTGGGAGGGTGACATTGGCACACAAGCAAAATGACAACTGAAATCAGGGTGTCCCTCAAAAAACGTCACGTTTCCTGACAATTGGCTCCTGATGACATTTTGCTGAATGGAAATCAGATAAAGACAATGCTTATGCGAACAGTCACTGAGAAGAGACATATGGCTGTTCGTTGAAATACATCCAGCGGAAAAAATGTACACATTGAACCAAATCAAAAGCTTGAGTACACCTGCATGAAACAAGGTCTTCCATAATTATATGCTTTAAACTGTACACACTTGTATATTGACATTCAGTATGTTATTATGATATGTGCATTTATTCAATTAGGAAACCATGAGTAGCTGCATTCATACATGTGATTAAGCAAAAATGTGAAACACTGACCTAAGCGTAATATTGTCCTTGTCTGATTTTTGAACAGTTCAACAATAAATTTACCCACAAATACAAGATCATGTGACTGCTGTTATAAGTGCAGATGCTTCGGTTCAGGAGAGAGCATGACAGTCCTAAGCAGATGTAAGCAAAGTAGCCATTGTGAAGAGCACACAATAAGAGGGGGGGGCTCGGATTGCCAGCTTATCATGGTTTGCCTGCCTCATTGACCCTGGGGGCCATGTTGTCAGGGGGATTAGCCCCTGATAGGGTCTCCCAAGGCAAAAAGGTCTTAGGTGGGGGGGTCAGACAAAGAGCAATCCGAAAAAAACCCCATGATGAATAAGAACAACAGCAAGGTCTACTTTCCCTCGCCCGAATACAGGTAACCGGGGCCCCACCCTGGAGCCAGGCCTGGGGGAGGGGCCCATTGGCGAGTGCCTAGTGGCCGGGCCTTGGCCCGTGGGGCCTGGCCAAACCCAGTCCGAAAGAGGTACGCGGCACCGTCCCCAGGTGGGCCCACCACCCGCAAAAGGAAATGTCAGGGGTTCGATGCATTGTGGATCAGGAGGCAGCCTGCCGGGTTTGCCGATCCAGTCTACATACAGTATGTTTTGTGGACTTGGAAAACACTTACAACTGGGTTCCCCGAAGTGCTCTGTGGTGGGGCGTTTCAGTAGTACGGGGTTCAGGGCCTACTACTGTTCCTGCCCTTGCATGAATGGAGCAGAAGCTTGGTCCGCATTGCCAGTAATAAGTTGGACGTGTTCCCAGTGCGTGTTGGGCTCTGCCAGGGCTGCCCTTTGTCATCAGTCCTATTTGTAATATTTATGGGCAGGATTTCTAGGTGCAGCCAGGGTGTTGAGGGTGTCCAGCGTGGTGGCCTCAGGATTGCGTCACTGTTTTTTGCAGATGACGTTGTCCTTTTGGCTTCATCTGCTGGGAACCTCCACCGTGCTCTGGGGCGGTTTGCAGCTGAGTGCGAAGCAGCGGGGATGAGGATTAGCACCTCCAAGCCCGAGACCATGGTTCTCAGCCGGAAACGGGTGGATTGCCCTTTTCTGGTCAGGGAGGAGATACTGCCTCAATTGGAGGAGTTCAAGTATCTCGGGGTCTCGTTCACGAGCAAGGGTAGGCGAGATCGAGAACTGGACAGACAGATCAGAGCGGCGTCTGCAGTTTTGCAGCTGCTTAATCGGTTCGTCGTGGCTAAGAACTGAGCCGGAAAGCAAAGCTCTCGATCTATTCCATCTTCCACCCTACCCTCACCTATGGTCATGAGCTATGGGTAATGACCAAAAGAATGATATCATGAATGCAGGCGGCCGAAATGAGGTTTCTCCGCAAGGTGTTTAGGCTCTCCCTTAGAGATAGGGTGAGAAGTTCGGATATCCGGGAGAGTCTCAGAGTAGAACCGCTGCTTCTCCACGCCGAAAGCAGCCAGCTGAGGTGGTTTGGACACCTGGCGCGGATGCCTCCTGGGCGACTTTCCGTGCATGTCCTACAGGGAGGAGGCTCCGGGGCAGACCCAGGACACACCGTAGGGATTCTCTCTCTCGACTGGGAGAGGGAGGTCTGGGTACCCCTCCTGAAGCTGCTACCCCCACAACCCGAACCCTGGATAAGCAGATAATAATGGATGGATGGGATGGACTTGCCTAGGGCAAAAGAATACTAGATGTCTGAGGAGTGTAAGTCAGTGTCATGGACTGATAAATCAAAATTTGAGAATTTAACTCCTGTGTATTTACAAAATTTAGAGATGGTGACGGCTGTGTGTGTCATTCCCAAGCATAGAGAAGAATCATGGTCTGGCACTCTGACCATCTTTACATAATCTATGGCAATCTCAACCAGCATGGCTATTTTAGCATTCAATTTTGTTTTCAATTCATTTATCATTCAATTTCAAAGGTATGTCACCAGTATTACAGATCATTCTATCTTCGGTTTTCAGCAAGATAACCCAAAATACGTGGCACAACTTAAAAAAAGAACATTGACGGTCAACTCAAACTAATGACACAACCCGTCCAGTCTCCAGTCCTCCATCATTGTGTACTTGTGTGAGCCTAACTGACTCAAAGCAAAGCAGCCCACAAGCACCATACACTTCTGTGAGCTGTTGGAGAAGCTGGGATGGGTGCCATGCGACTTCCTGCTGAAACGTGTTAGCTGAATGCCTCTCGTTAGTGAAGCTGTTATTTAGACAAATGACGGTCATTTTGAGAAACCCAAATTAAAAGAAAAATGTCTTGAACACTGCTTTGGTACTTTTTGTTATGTAAATAACATCCATTAAGAAGCTACACTAATCAGTAATTATACTGAAACTATTTCAATTGAGGATACCTCTGTAATACACTTTAGCTGATAAAAGCTTTCCTGACAATCAAACAAAGGAATGCAACATATCCATCTTCATAAACAGGGAAAAGAGGCATTAAAGCTGACGACCAATGTACGGGTGCTGTATATTTACTAATTCGATATGAATATTATCATATTGAAGCTCAAATCTTTAAACTCATACTAAAAGACACTCACTGTCATTTAGAGGTTTGCCAGACTAAAATATTTGAACTGTGACAGAAGGATGGAGTGTAAAGCACCCTCAAATATATTCGTGAAGCATACTCCATCTTATAGCGGAAATGAAAACCATTTCATTCCCAGTATTCATACCAGTGTTGAATAGGAGCTGTTGGAATAAATGGTACAAGCATAACTGAGACAGCAGGAGATCCCTGTTAATTCTCATGGCGGAACTGAGGATCACATAATGTTGAAAACATGGCAAATTATGTCAAAATACCTTGATGTGGATGAGAACCAGAGGGAAGTCTGGCAGGAAGGACAAATGCTACTCATCACATATCGCCCCCGCTGTCACACACATCCCTTTTTACTCAGGCTTTCAGCACACTGGTTGAAAGCAGCTTCATTACTGCTTTATTACACGTGCCTGGTTTGTGGAGATCTATGTACACAGACAGAGTCTAAGCCATTGCATCCATTCTAGTTTTTTTGTACTGCATAAAAATGTTCACACAAGCATTAGCGAGTTCTGAGGTGCTGTAGAGAATGTGAAGCTGCTGTAAAGGCGGCCATTCTCATCAGTGTGTTTTGTGTTGTTCTTGTAGTTTGCTGTGCTTGAACTGATTTTCAGTAATGCAGAGCATTTTGTTTCTTGCAGTTTCCTTTGAGATTAATAAAGTATCTGTCTGTCTTTCTATGGAGGACTTGTAATCCGGTCTGCAAGTCAGAAAGGTAGTAACAGTGAGTTTTATATAAACTGTGTTTTCAATTTGCTGGCATCAAATTCAGATTGAGCGTACATTTGTCATATAACAATGACATCTCTCAGTCTAAACATTGGATATGTTGTTTTTGTTCTATTTTCAATTAAATATGTTTATAAATCATTTGTAAATCACTACATTCTATTTTTATTTACATTTTACACACCTTCCCAGCTTTTTTTGGAAATGGGGTTGTATGACTTATATGATTTCATTAGGAAAACCTGCTAGTAGGTCAGACTGCCGCCGTCACAACATTCATCATCATTCCAGAAGATGGAGATTTACAAAGATGTGAAATACCTGGGAATGTCATCATTCACCGTGACACAGCCGTATAGGAAGACAATGACCCCAACCACGGAGGCAGGGATTAGCATCTGGGTATATACACCCAACCATGCGAAGTAAAGGCCAATCTTCTCTCCAAAGTACTTCCTGGAAGACAATTACAATGGGGATAGTTTAAGGCATGTGCTGAAGAAGGGGGAAATCAGACGGTGTAAACAGCACGACATGCATGTGAGCAGCCCTACCTGATCAGGCCAATGGGCTGGTACTTGTAAAAAACACTGTAACTCGCCCACTCTTCATACAAAAGCTGCAGGGGGATCAGAAAGTTGAAACATTTTAGAAAAACTCCTGTTACTTTCATAACTAAAAACAATATAAATCCTGAGGGAAGGGTAATTTTATATACAAAACAGATGCCATTGTGTTTCATATTGTCTTGGCTGCTCTCCTCTCTCAGGTGAGAGGAGATTGCAGTAATGACTTGGGTTGGGTATTATTTGAATTTTATCAATTTCGATTCTGGTTCTTATCGATTCCCTGTTTCGACTCCATAAAGGCAAAAAAAAAGAGGACAAATATTTAACAAAAATATCTTTATTCTGATCATTCAAAATGTCCCAGCAGCAATGGGAGTAAAAACACTCCTGTCTGCAGGTCATTCAGAAAAATCCCTGCAGCTTAAACAGACCTAAATCATAACTATGTTACTGTTTCTGTTCAATTGTCTACATGGGCAAACAACTGTGGTCATAAATATGAATGATATTGACCTTGGGAACTCCCCATACCAAAATCAGCCGGTCAATGGGTCTGTCTACTGTGGAATATGAGTGTGAGAAGACAAAACCATATAATTTGTAATTTATGTTTGTTTAAAGCAATAGGAATTGTAAGTATGACCGAATAGGGAAATAACCATTTTTGTATGATTAAGAACAATCAGCTTGTTTTGTGCCAGTCTTTAAAATGATTTCTTCTTAAAAAACAATCCTCATCCGTAACACAAGTTTCATCGGAGGATGAATTAATTTCATCACTGCAGTTGAGAAATGACAACTTGTTGCAGAGCTTCTTCGGTGGAAAATGAGCAAAAACAGCAAATACAACGTGGCTGATTTCATCAGCAGTTTTGTCGTTCTGTGTTAAGTTTTCCCACACATGGCATATCAATAGGAGTTGGTGCTTGGGGGCGACGAAAAAAATGGTTAACTGATTATTTTAAGGATTTCAAATAAAAGTGGATGTTTGTGTTTGTTGATGGTGGGTGTATTTGGAAGACGACGCATTAAGGGTTGTAATGATATTTTTGCCAAGTCTGTCTGACGTAAACAGGCAGTTATTTAGGTTGTTGTTTCATACTTCAGAAAAAAATACTTAAAAAAAAGGAGCATTTTGAGATTTGCATGTATTTAATGAAAATGCTGATTTACTGTTTTAACGATAACGCATTTTAACGTAGACATTAAAGGTTCTGATCACGCATTTAAAAACATTTTGTAAGTTAAGGCACGGACAAGTAATGTCAGCAGTCCAGAAATTTAAGAATGGATTCGATGTGTGTCAATTGTTGTCGTTTTCATGAATAAAGCGAAACTAAACTTTTGACCATTCGTTCTTTCGTAATGTTGTCACGCATGTGAGCTTGTTGCGTGTTGATGCATGACGTATTCACCTACAGCAGGTAATGGCAGATATGTAATGTTTAGGAACAGATAAGCAGAAATGGAAATTTAAAAGAAAGAATTATTTGGGTACTGGGTATTTTCTTACCGGTTATAATTTTCATTTGCCTAAGTGCCCAAACACTAAGACATTCACAAATAAATCCGGAGGCACTGATGCTAGCTTTGTGAATGTGTGATGTGGCGGCCTGCTGTCTCAGGTTATCTGGCACACTGTGGGGGGTGGGGGAGGGGGAGGTCAGCCTAATTCCATCTGCATGCGTGTTTTTGCATACTGGGTCAGGGAAGATGCCAGGCCTTATGAGTCACGTCTCAGCTCACACCCGGCCTGCTGGCTTCTTCATTTTGCCTGATCAGTAGCGGCGCTGTTGGCTTGGAAATCTAGCCCCCGTGTTTGAGTCTCGAGGCTAAGATATTGTTTCTACATGATTCCCTTTTTATCACTGTAATTTTAGTATGGCCACAAAAATTTTAAAAAAATTTGCCATTCTGCCATCCCATCCTGATATTGTAACACAGACACCAGCTTTTTTGCGTTGCCTCCTTGTGGCAGACATGCCACCCCCATTATGCGTGTCATGCAGCACAGCCCAAGAAAGGTTATTCAGTGGCAACTGGACTTTAGTTCCTTGAAAACGTTTCGCCCCTCATTCCAGAGGGCTTTTGCAATTCAAATCAATTCCATTGAGAAAGCCCTCTGGGATGAAGGGTGAAATGTTTTCAAGGAACTAAACAAGCCCAGTTGCCACTGAATAAGCTTTCCTGGGATAACCATGACTCAGATGACTGAGAATCTTCACAGACATGCAGCACAGCATAGTCATGGTCAGCAAGGCACTTCCCTGCAACAGACTGCAACTCCCGCTAATGGGAAGCCATCAATTACAAGTCGTCATCTAGCTGGGCATTCTGTCATATGCCAAGTAAATAATCTGTCCAGAATACTAAATTAGCAATAACCTTGCTTAACAAGGTCTCAAGGACATTCTTTCTTGTCAGGGATTTTCTGTAACAGCCCATTAAAGAACACCGTGTTTTTTCATTAAACTGCACCCTAATGAATCAGGAGTCAATAAAGCCCAGCTGCATTCACAGATACTGGTTACCAGTAAGTTAATGACAGAGGGAATTCAAGGTGGTGATAGTGGATGGCAGAAACTGTTAGGAGGGAAATACCTCCTTACTGTGCATTGATATCGTATAATGACTAAAGGAATGGATTTGATAACATTACCAGGTCTAATGGACCTGACATCAATAATCACGGACCAAGGATAGGTCAATAAGATATTATGGTGGTTCACGGAGTTAAGTTGTATAGAAAAATTGTCTCTCTTGGCATTTTATCCAGATTGTCCCCTTCCTTGTTTCAAGGGATAGGCTTCAGGCTCATTACAGACCAGTACTGTGTAAGATGTTATGAAAACATGCATTGTGCAAATTTTGGTGAGCTGAGCTGCTGCTAGAGATATTGGGTCCCATGAAAACATAATATTGGGCCCGCAACCCACACCAATCCAATTCTGTCCTAATGTTGTCCTAACTTTCCCCTGCTCTACAGTGCCCCTGTTGGTGAAGCTGCTCCACAACTCCATGGCATTAAAGGTCAGTCATGCATTGAGTGTAGACTGTACTTTCTACAGCAGGGCCTTGTGGCTGGAGGCGAATGGCCAGGCGTAGAGTTCTGGCTTGTTCACACTACTCCGTCAGCAGGCTCCTCAGCAGCCGTTCTGTTTAAGCATCTCCCCCATTAGTCTCAACATCGGGGTTATATAACAAGGTGCTCACGGGCTGAGGAAATCCAGACAGCACTCTAGGAGTAACTTACTAAAGAGATTTCCTTTGTGACAGTAAACAAATGTCCAGACATGTACTCAGTACTTGTCCGTGGAGAGGCTGTGGTACCGGTGCCAGCATCCTTCACTACGAGGGCTGGGTGATAAAATTGTTTAAAACAACTAAAACTAACTGTCAGGCTTGCAGTAACATTGGCCAGAAACAGAGAGAGGTGTTCATTCCACTGGGACCCTCACTTCTCACTGGCCCATGCATTAATACTGCAGAGGATTGAAGAGGTACCTTACAGATCTCTGCATGGGTCTTACCTTTCTGTCATTGGGGTCAGCATTTTCGCCATCAACGTCCCCCTGCAATTAGAGATCAGACTTAAACATCAGACTTACTGTTCCCAAGACGATAAAAACCGATCAACAGAGGAGTAAGGATTGTGTTACAAATTCCGTCAAAAAAATGTAAGACAAGAAGAATGTTGGTACCCTGCACTGTAAAGTCTAGGACATGTACCACCTGTTGCAAATACCAGGAAATATATTTATCCCTTGACAGCTGTAAATTCAAAACCAGTGATAAATACTTACATCATGCAGAGGATAAGCATCCATATATACCCCATTAGCAAGCAGGCTCGTAATCCCTGTGAAACAAATGTGACAAACATGAAAGGTTATAATATGAATTTAGCGGGGCAACGTGTGGAATTTTTAAATCCCGTTATTGTAAACACTTGTTACATAGTAATATCCTAACTTTTAAAAACCACAGAACCACTTCAAGAGACAACTCTTTTGTCAATGTCCCTGACATAGATTAGATTATCTACTTGACTTGCAGATACTTGAAAATTAATTTTAATCCTAAACACTGAAGAATGTTTGGTAAAGCAGTTTACCTTAATCTTATTTTTGTAAGTTACATTTAAAGGCCAAACATGTAGCTAGGCAAACTGCCCATACTGCATGTGTACCCTGTACTGTATGTGGACTGGCATTCTGTCCTGTGTGGTCCCCTCCCATGCTACCTACAGAAGGTTGCAGGGCTCCTATTCGACCAAACTGTACCCCATAAATGGATTGGAAGATGGAAAGAATTTTCCTAATATTTTTTTTAACTGGAGATGAATTATGAATATTTAAGAGAAAATGCAGGCAGAAATCTCCAATGCAATTAATAAAATATTCTAATAAAAACCAGCAACCTTCAAATCACCAGCACACTTCTCTAAGCATTAGTCCAGCACTGTGATTAAGTGTGCAATGTTGTTGAATAACATCCACAATGCAAACAAAGCAATGAGCAATGAAAGGGAATCAAAGGGAACATTACCCATGCTGTATTCATATTTGGTGCATTTTATGCGCTTCAGTACTTCAAAAACCTGAAATTGGAAAGAATAACTCTGAGAAACATCCAAATAAATATTTTACTACATCAGAATGACAGAAAATCCAGAAGCACAAGTGAGCTGGTTGTGTGACCACTAACATTTTCACTTGATTAATCTGAGGATCTGAATACTCAAAAGGACTTGTATTTTACTGTAAGTACAGCATAAAGAACATATTTATCCTGATAAATAAAATCTGCGAACATACATAATGCATATAATTAAGCATTCACCCAAAATGTGTATTTAAGCATAAAACTTACTATTGAACTTCTTGTTTTACTGTCAAAGAAGGAATCTCTGTCTGACAAATCAAACCTGTCAAAACATCCAAGTGCAGGATTAAATCTTGCTACAGAATTCATACTTATACAAATGGTTTTATATCACAGAAGACACAACGTAACTCAAGACCACAATAGTCTTCAAACAGAGCAAAGCCCACCTGTCAAACATATATGGCCAGAGGTTCACAGTGGCCATCCCATTAAATGCTGCCCAACTGTGTTTTACCTGCGCCTCTGGCTCCATGGGCTAAGTGTGCAGCCTAGAGGCTGATCTTTCCGTCATAAATTGAAGGCCTGAGGGTCTGAGGCCCATTTCATCTTTTGTTAATTATTTTGGCTTTATTATCTCCCCTAGTTCCTGATATGGGTAATTTACGTCTTTGATTTTATATCCTTGTTTATGGTGACCGTACCTGTGCCTTGTTTAATTATCGTCCGTTTTACTTGTGTTCCTAGCCTCTCCCTGTAATTATAGCCCTGATTAACAAACAATCTTTCCAAGTCTGTTAATGGAAAAACACCTCACCTGTTCCTTGGTATTGGACTGACTGATTTTTGCACATTGACTTTGAAAACTAAATGGCAAAGTGGAGATTGTATTTTCATTTCATCATTTTCATTTAATTTGTTGTAGAAAATACTTCCTATACAAAGGGTCTTTGAGTTTGATTGATAAGAGATAAGGCTGCGCAGGCCGTCAGAATGTTGAATCCTACTGGAGGGAGTGTACGGAGTAGGTGGTACTCACAGATGCTGCTTTTCTCGTGAGAATGGGTAGGAAAGGTGCTTGACGTTGTGTATTCTGTTCTCTTCCACTTTTGGGTGCAGGGGTTCTGTCACCTTGGAGATGAATGCGTTAATTTTCTCAACCAGGCTGCTACCGTGCTTGACCTCATACACCTGAGATGAAATGAAAGCCCTGTTAACACGGTGGAACGTAGCATTACCAACGACTAGGAAAAAAAGAAATTGAATCATCTTTCCAAACCAACTTTTTTGGTGGGCATCTTGAGTTTCATGAACTCCGCTTCTCGGCATAGGACATGCCAGGGAGCGTGTATCTTCACAAAGCCCATCCCAGGAGTTTTTGACTGAAACACACACAAACAAAACAACCTGCCTTAGGATACAAAGCAAGTATCACTGTAGTGTGAATGTAATCTGTGCATGCTTGTACATTACAAATGAATTTGTAGATTTTGAAGTTAAAAGTGCATTCATGAAAACTCTTGGATGCAAGGCAATTTAACAGAAGCCCCATGCATTACTCGCGAGACTATTTTTAATTCTTTGCCAAACATTATGATAAAATGATCTTGGTGTTTCAAAATAATAGGCTTACGTGGCATACAGACACTAGGGCTGCTGGCTCCTGCTCCGGCAGATCTACAGCCCTGCAGAGCTCAGGGTGCAGCCCTAATTTAACACTCTGCAGGGTACTAGATCTGCAGGTGCTGGAACCAGCCGCGCTGGCGTAAACTACAGTACTTTTAAAGAGAATAATTTTCATACCTCTTTAAAAAGCCATCACAAGCTTTTATCCACAAATAGGGGAACACAAACTTTACACACAGAATGTCATATATGAAGGAGTCAGTGAGATACACCTACGGTACACTTCTTCTGGACCCTGTGTTAAATATTCCAAACCATTTGTAAACTATTGAATGACCAATATAATAACTACAATAATCTTGGGAAAAAAAAAAAAAAAAAAAAAAAAAATCAGAAAACATCATCCAGAAAGAGACATCTTAAAATCAATTTTTATAGTCCTATTCTGAAACACATAATGTTATAATAATCCCTTTATTACTTATCTCCTCCCAGCAAACAACCTGCTACCCCACTATTGTGGCCATTTCCCCACGGATAAATAAAAAAATAAATAATTCATTAATTAGTAATTAAATCAACCTTTTCACAATCTTAAACATTTTTTATGATACATCTTGCGTAGTGTTACGGCCGGTTTGCATTCAACGCTCACCTGCATCATGGTCACAACCTTGTTTCTGAGTTGATTTCACATGTTATCTATGCAGCTATACCAATTATCTTTTCTGAAGTGGTAGTAAGATCCATCAAAGCTCAAATGAAGTAAGTACAACAAGTATAACAGAGTTACCCTGTTCACAAGGTTAAGCCTCATCCTTGTATTTGTAGTCACCAGGTGTCATTGCTTCAGTTTTGGGGCAATATGTCTCAGATTTTGTACATGTGCAGATCTTTACCTGTACAATGTGCTTCCAACGTTTGGAAAAGATCAGACGGATCATTTACAAGCTGCCAAAATCAAGTGTCCGAGCTGGTCTTCTCTTCGCTAACCACTGTGTGGCACCGTTTCAGTTTTGGTGCAACATGTTTCAAAATTTGATGATCCCTGATCGTCACCCTCACAACATGCCCGCAAAGGCTGAAAAAGATCTGTCAAATACTTTGAGTTAACAGTAAGGGATACTTTTGGAGCAATCAGTCTCAAAATTTTATCATTTCCAGTTTATAAACTCTACAATGTATCTGCACAGTTCAAAAAAGATCTGTAAAATACTTCACAGTTACTGCGTTCACAAAGCGAAATGTCTTCTACATCTGCTTGTATTATTTAATTGTAATTTATTGTAATTTCCATGTTGGTCCCATTTCTGCATCTCAGTATCATCTCTGAATAACCTGGAATTTAAAATTTCAGCACATAATGTATAACGGCTAGTATTCTGGTTGCATTCTGCTTTGTAATTAATGTAGAACTGATTCATGGCACCATGGATCCACTGCCAAGAAGGCTGCAGGAAGTGAAAGGGTTAAACTCAGAAATAGCCAGCACTTACAATGTAAACATCTCTGCATATATCCTTAGGAAGTCAAGCTGATTATGGGATGTTTTGGTCCAAGAGAAAAATCCATCTGAAAGTGCCCGAGCTTATAAAACATGAATTAATGGCCCTTCTTTGCAAACATGCCATCAAACATGCCATAAGGTCACCAAATGTAAACCTGGTCACTTCCTTATCTTGGTACTTGTTCAATTACATCTTAGATCCACATCAGAAGCCCCACAAGGGTAAACAAGGTTTGTTAGCCAGAAAAAACATTCATAAGCATTATTTTTGGAAAGAAAGAAAAAATATTAATGCAAGCAACTGCAATCAATCAACTGACAACCGAATGTAAACAAGCATCACTGTGCAAAACAATCCATTTTGCTCCCGTCACAACCAAAACAAAGCAGTTCATACAGACCACTTGCTGGTGACTGAAAGGGACATGAGAAATCGTGTCCGAGAAAAATTCAGGAATGCATGACACAGAGTTTGTTTCTAGAAAGAATTATAGCAAATCATGCTTATGCCAGACATTAACAAGTGGAAAAATCCAAAATTATAAAAATAGCAATAATTCTCAAACATAAGAACAAGAGTAGGAACAAAACATTCGCTGCACATATTTAGCCTATTTAGAGTTCTTAGGAATGCTTCGGTTTACACCTATTGCCAGACTTACTCCATCTCTATCGGTTTAAAGTTAATTTTATCAGCACAATCTACAAAACTCCTGGAAGAACCAGCCACTGTAGTCAGAGGTCCATCGAAGGATGGTGATCCCCATCCATCCATCCATTTTCCAAACCGCTTATCCTACTGGGTCGCGGGGGATCCGGAGCCTATCCCGGAAGCAATGGTCACGAGGCAGGGAACAACCCAGGAAGGGGGGCCAGCCCATCGCAGGGCACACTCACACAACATTCACGCACGCATGCACACCTACGGGCAATTTAGCAAGTCCAATCAGCCGCAGCATGTTTTTGGACTGTGGGGGGAAACCGGAGTAAGTGATCCCCAATCAAGTAGATATGCTGACCAGTGTTAGAATTAATCCTTGTGATAACCAACAAAACACACAAAATTGTCAATAGGAAGTGTCTAATAACTCCAGTGCAGTGGACCCCAGCTACTTTAACAAGAAGTAGAAATTGCAGGTCCCCCTCAGTACATTACATGGCAAATCAGACCAACGACAATCAGAAGGTGAAACGCGGAGTGAGGATCATGGCGAGGTGTTATGACTGACAGCTCCCTGAAATTACCGCCACTCTGTGGGCATGAGATTCTCATCGCGGTCCAGAGCTTCTCACACAGATGGCACACGGGCTCACTGCTGTGCAAAAAAACAACCATGAAAAACAGGGATCGGTAAAAGCATGACGGTACACCGTAGTACGGATTCATGACAACGAGCCTGCAGCCCCGAGCTGCGTAGTATGGAGTAACAAAAATTATATCCGCATCGGCGCGTGACTCAGTTTGATACACGCATAAACTACGAGGCAAGAGCCAAATTTCCTCCATACTCCATATGTTCACAGAAATGGGCTCTTCCAACAAACAAGGTTTAGCGCACAGTTAAAGCATCCAAGAAGAATGACGTTGAAACACTGATAGGGTGTCTTTCGCAAAAATGAGCACACACGATATTCTAGCTGTTCACACAAACATATCCAAAAACAAACGTGTCAGTCACAATGCTAGGACAAGCAGTGATACTACTGGCATGAGGTATGACGACCAAACAAAGGGTGCTCAGAGAGACTGCCATCTGTCATTAGCTAAGCTACAGATAAAATGCTGGCTCATTTTAAAGAGAGGCAAACAGGATTCATATTCAGCTATTTCTATTATCAAAATCACAGAATCACCCAACTTTTGGTCAGTCATGCTATTCGCCGTCTTGCTGGGGGATTTAAAAAAATCTAATTTTATTCTGATTTTGGAATAATGACGTCACTGCAGTTATCCTAAAATTGTCAAAACAAAAAAAAAAAAAAAAAGCAAGCAAATGGACCCAAATGATGAACCTCCCCAAGATAAAAGACCACTAATCTTTTCGATTATGACAGACTTGAGTGAGATAAAATCAAGCATGTCTTATTCATACCGTAATAA
Source organism: Brienomyrus brachyistius (assembly GCF_023856365.1). Taxonomy (NCBI): domain Eukaryota; kingdom Metazoa; phylum Chordata; class Actinopteri; order Osteoglossiformes; family Mormyridae; genus Brienomyrus; species Brienomyrus brachyistius. The sequence goes on along the minus strand of NW_026042324.1, from coordinate 733,148 downwards.
AATCATATTTACTGTCAGATTAAAATTTATCATATAAAATAAGATCATTTGCAGAAATATAATACAATCCTTGCACAACAATTTTTTGATGCAGCAGGGAGACACATTAGCACAGTCAAAGCTTAAATATCTAAACAGTTTACAGCGTTTACAAAATTGCGTTCAAACAGCTGCATATTTGCTAAAGGAATTCATACTGTCCGAACAAACAAATCAGTTTTTGGTGGGATTCCTTCTGTATCACTCCACCATTTACAACCTCCAATTAGCATAACAGCGCAATCAACATTCAGCTCAAAGACGAAGCTAAAAAGGCTAACGGTTGCCTGTGAATCAGTTTTCAAGAGTGTGTTCAGGGCTGGTGACTGAACATCGTCCTCTATTCTGCCGTCCCCAACAACCCCTCCCTCCAGCTCCTCCACCACCCAGTAACTCCCAGGCCACATGTTCCAGATCTGGGACAGAATTCCAAAACCTCCCCCACGCCTCCAGAGAGAAGCAGACTGCCAATTTTGTCCGCATGTACACCCGCCACAACTCCTGCAGAACCATGTGTGGGAAAGACCCCTCCTGGTAGGTATACTCTTACTGCAGCCGGCATTTGGAGCAACCGACGGGCTCTGATTTCATACCGCTGCCGCCTGCAGCTCAAGCACATTCTGCACAGCATCTCAGGCACACATGACTGCAAAGATTTGGATATGACACATATATATGAAGAATGTTATCTGAGTATTTAGTAAATTCAAAATACCATGTCATTCTGCTAAAGTGTCCAGTGCGCATTTAGGTAATAAATATCCCCAAACCATGCATTTGTAAATATGAAAATGTACTTTAAAGACAACAAATTCCGTAGTTTTTTTATATACATATACACACAGCCGCAGAAAAAAAAAAATTGAGACCATTCTATATGTTTAAACAAACCTGCATTTTTAAATGCTGGTTTAATCGTGGAAACGCTGAGCAGCAGGTTGCTTCCAGGCTCAAAATTTCTAAGACAGCAGCACACAAGAGCAAAACAGCAGGAAACACTGGGAACGACCAGAAACCAGCCAGATGTAGGACAGAAGTGACACACCAGAGATGGCTTAACTTATCCGACAGTTTCTCATGAATCGTAGGATGACAACGAGTGACCTTCAAAAGGAATGGGAAACATTGAGTGCAGGTGTGATGTGAACTGCTAAGGAGTGTTTGTGTCAGGGTCCTAGTAGCAGGACTGAAGTCCCAAAAAACAAGGACAAAGCCCTTCATTAATGAGAAATAGGAAAGAACCAGACTGCAGTTTGCAAAAACAAAAAAAAAAATGTAATATTCACAGACGCACACCCAGAAATTGTGAAATGAGTGCAACAAAAAAATTGTCTTTTGGTCTCCTAATTTTTCCTGATGCGGTATACTGTATGTATATATGTATGTGTGTCTGTGTATACACACACAGAGACACACACACACACACACACAGGAGACAAGGGTTAAATCTTATAAAAATGATCCTTTCAAGTGAAGTGGACCATAACAAACCAACCTCAGCTCAGAGCTGCATTTGAGGCCCTGTCTACAGCTCAATGAAGCTGACGGGCTGATGATTGGACCCTGTTTCTCACACATTTGCTTTCTGTGCACCTCATCCACCTTCACTGTGGTTGTTTTAAAACAAACCTTTCATCCAGTAGCTCGTAAAGAACCAAAGCAGATGTACCTGCTTTTCATTCCCACGTAGTGGCTGCTTCTAGTGTTACTCACATTTTCGTCTTTCTCGAGTTCCAGGCCCGTCTCCATGAGATTGCCCTCAAACTCCTCCCGGCAGACACGCTTGTCGTCCTCATGGGACTGCAGATCGGGCTCCTGCGTGGCCGCCTCAGGGTCCTGCGGTGGCGGTGGGCCCCGGCCCCGCCGCAGGCTGCGGGTGAGGGCGTTATCTTTCAGGCGGGATGAGTGCCGGCGAGAGCTGCCGGGTTTCTTGATTTGGTAGGTGAGGATGTAGTCCACCCGCCTCTCACCATCTTGGAAGTAGAGACCTTGCCGGCACTGCGTGTTTTCCTCCGGGATCCGGGCATTCAGCAGCTGGACAGAGAGAGCACACAGAGGCATTACAGAAGCCTGCAGTACATACATGCACATTTGTGCATACGCACATGCGGGGGGACACTAACAATGCAGATGTGAAAGGCACGTGTGCAACAGATCAGGTTATTTTCCACTATAGTGACCTAGGATGCTCTAAAGTCTACACATGTTTCTAGGAAGAAGCAACCCTGTCTATATGTTGCATTCATATCTGCGATGATCAAACTAGTTGTCATCTTGAGTACCAGAGATGAGTATCTGAAAAGTACCATAAACCGGTATGCTTCTGATTTTATGTTCTGTTTTATGGTATTTAGCTGGAATTAAATTAGTGTGGGAAAAGGGGGACAAGAAGGATGAGCTTGTCAAATCAACAGCAGGACACAAAGCCACTTCAGTTCTGCAAAGCAGTTCATAAGCAGTTCAGAGCATAAAAAGGTATTTAATTGCCCATTTAAATTGAATCAGATGATATGATATAACTACACAAAAGATTAACTGAAAATATTAATAAGTTTAGTATCAACAATTCCAAAGTTACAATATTTAACATCGCAGTCATCGTGATGTTTTAGCGGGCTCTTAATCCTCTCTATAACGTTTTGAATGATCTAGCTGAGGTCAGGTGCACAGATTTAACAGCAGTCATTTGATATCTACACTCAAATCCAACATCTCAGTAATAAAACTTCATTCATACATGTCTTCGGCTGCAAACACTGTAATCAAATTTAGCATGACAATACATTTAATTTATGAATTTGGACACAATTTCATCAAGAAATGAGTGGGAATTGCAGCTTTTGCCACCAAATCTAACCAAATTTCTCAAATCTGTTGATGGTGCCGTATCTGGGTGCTGGGTAATAAGGCTTCATCGACAAAGTAATCAATGTTCACAGTTTCACAGCAGTGGTCTTGCACAAGCAGGCTGATGTAAAAGGATGTTAAGCACAAATATTAAATGTCCACATCAAAAACACAGGTTCTATAGTGGTTTTTGGTTTATACTCATCTGGGGGTCTGATGTAAAATGATGACCAGAACCTCATAAAGCCACCGGAAGGAACCCGAGACGTGACTGGGTTGTGCTGGAGCTCATATTACACATTACTGCCCTTCAAGACTTCTACTGGTATAGTATGTAACATACAACTAGTCACCCAAGAATGCAGTAGTGATATATTACTATGTTTTTTAAATTATTTTAATCATTATCGAAATTAATGTGTAATATTTAGAAGAGGATTGAGGACTAATAGTAAATAATAAATAAGACAGACCATTCGATGGAAGTTGCTTCTATGCTATGAAGATGAAGTTGACTTGGGGCATGCACATTAGGCATTCTGGAGGATTTCCATCTGTCTGGTTTTTCAGACTTTCCAATGGCATGTTCATTGGTGTGACCATTCAGCCCATCCATTATGGTCATCATCTGCCTTATTTACTACTTACATGAAGTAGTAATATCAATATTTACCTTTAACTGCTCCAAGTATTGTGGTCTTCTCCAATGTAGTGGGTCTTCTCTTAAAAAGCCCACAATAAATAGCTTTAGTTTGGCCATCCGTGCTTCAAATCAAAGTTCAGTCTTGATTTAATCCAGAATTCACTTCATTTTCTTTACAGTCCATGATATTCTTAAAAGTCCTCACCAGCACCAATTATTAAAAGCATCAATGCTTTTCCGGTCCTGAACATCACGCATTTATCAGAGGATTATAAGGAATCCATGAAATAACTTGTCCCAGTTATTCATGGAACCAGAGTTTCAAGACAAAACAGCATGAAGACAAAATTGGACATAATCTACTAGAGCAGGAGTACTTGGTACTAGCCATCGAGTATTCCAGTGATATAGGTTTTAGTGTTAAAGACCAAGGGAAGAAACTCCGTTTCCAAATTAGGTCTTCTATTCAACAACGAAGAGACAATCAACAACTCATCCAAGCCAAAGTAATTCAGTAGCCTTTCATGGTTAGCTAATGTACAAGGAGCTGCTGCAAACTAGGTTAAGGTCACTTGACTTGAAGGTGAAAAATGTGTGGCAACAAATAGCAACAAAACATGGAATTTCCTAATTTTAAAGATTAAACCCAGAAAACACAGACAGACAGACAAGTAGTAAGTTGCTGTGGGCATGTGTCAACGTCAGCTTTCTATCATCTGCTAACTCATTCACCTGTAGCACTTACTTTGAACTTGCCATGGAATACCACATCTCTGAGGAAGTGTGTCTGCCTTGTGGGGCCTGGCAGTGCAGCGCCTGCGAGTTCAGGTGCATTCTCAGCCATCTTCCCATCCCTGTGGGCTACTGCAATGAAGCAGGACTCGCTCCCTGGTCTGCAAGCCCGAATGCGCCTGCTGCCCTGAATCTGCCTGCTCAACCGGCCTGTTACTTGAGAGGAGTTAAGAAAGCCAAGAGCTAATATTAGAAGACACTTGGATTTTAACTCTTTATATGTCCTCACATTAGTTGGAACATTTAGTTTTTTTTTGCCAAAGTTGGCTAAATTTTATAAATATTACACTCTGCGGCAAAAAAAAACAAATCAAGCCAAAAATTGACATTTATTTTATGATTTTTCACAACATATCAATGATCAGGCAAATAATCAGATAGATTACTTCGTTTTTTCATCTCTCTCTCTCTATAGGGTAAAACATGAGGACTTGATCTCAAGCCACTTTTCGATGGTCTTTGCAATGTGGAGCATTGTTCTTCCAATTGGGAATGAGCCTTTCTGCAATATTCTCCTGCACTCCGCAGCATTAATTGACTTCACAGTGAAGCAGCTTCTGGGTACCAGCAGGTGAATAGGCTCCTCACACCATGACATCTTCACCTCAAAGCTTAACTGCAGTTCAGCCGCATTCAACTCAAACCATAATTCATCAACACACACACAACTGTACTAAAACCACACCCTGTCAAAAACTGCATTCAATCCTAAATGGGGACCCCCTGCCCACACCCCCAGCAAAATGTACTGATCAGCCATGCCTCTGTTAGAGCACTTGCCCCTGAAAAGTCTGTAAAGTAAAATGAGTAATGTCATACGCTTTATTTTCCTAAATTGTTTCAGAATGAATGCACAATGCAAATGATATGAAAACAAAATCAGAATTTCAGGTACTGTTATTGTCTCAACGTTGAATTATAGTTAAATGCATTGAATTATGGTCAATGTTAAATTATTACTGTTGAAACTGAATTGATTTTTGGTCAGATTTTCAATATTGAAAAATTGATTGTGGCAAAACCTTGTTGATATAAAGTGAAAGATTGAAGATCAACGTTGTTTCAATGTTTTTGTCTGATATAGGATCAATGTCATTTCAACACAAGTCTGTTATCTGGGTTGTTACTGTACGTGTCTACAAAGTAAACTGCATGTACTGTAGCTGTCAAGGCGAACCAGAAAGGAAGACTGTCAGAATTCCCGAGACAGAACACCTGCTCTGGCCGTCTAAACCATATTCCTCCCACACCCTTCAACCTCAACAATTTCTAGATTCACCACAGGGATCAACTGGACATGTGATAGCCAGTAAATATACATTTACACAAATGCTTGCCGTGATGTACAACTCTGAACCATTCCACTTACATGCCAATTTTGCTACATATTGGCATGATCGACAGTCCACAACGCAGGTATTGAGACACAGGGAGCCTTTATTACAACGTAAATTTACTGGCAGGTAAATAGGACTATACTAGAAGTGCGTGAATTTGGACCGACAGGCAGGGGTTTATATATGCAAGTAATGAGGTTTAAACAAGGACCAGTTGTGCATCCTTAATCAACCAAGCACTAATGAGGTAAACACCAATTAACCTGGGTATAGGCAGGTAAAGCAGGGCCATGTGCCACAAAGCTCATTCAACATCAATTCTAGCTTGACTAAACCAAACAATTGCGATTAAAAGCATCACAGTGCTGAATACCGGCAGTCTATATCACAGACATCCCACCTTAGGGATATTGATTTCAGGGAGACATATGAGGGACTTCCGGGAGGGTGGGGGACTGATATTTCCTGACTGATATTATGGTACGGTAATATTATACATACATACCGATATATACACACACACACACACACACACACACACATCTTTTTTTCCCCATAGTAATTGTATAAAATAAAAAATTTACTGACTAGGGTGGGATAGGTCAGAAATTTGCTGACTGGGGCTATAGAGTGATGACAAAATTTTGGGCAAGACAGCAGTAGTAAAACTGGGTAATTTTATCACCTGAATAGTGGAACAACAGATTTCAGGAATATTACGCACCATTTATCTGGGACCGGCTGTCAATTTGTGGGAGACTCCCAGAACTTCAGGAGAAGAGGGATGTCTGATATCAAGCCTGGGTTTCTTACTGAAACCAAGCTTACTGAAACCTTCTTGAGCGCATGCACATAAAAGCGTAAAGTTTGCAATAATTAGCCAATCAAGTAAGGATGGATCACAACAGGGCTAAGTATTTCAATGAAATGGAACAGAGAGAATTATTACGCAAAAATATACAGTAAAGATTAACAGTACAATAATGCAAGAGCAACCAAAGCTAGAAAGGCATGCTGACAGTAAAAATGCATACGTACAGTGTTATTGTTGTTAAGAAAATGTCAATTATTTCCAAAAGTATTTTTTTGTGACTACAAAAACTTAAGTATTTTATTCATAATCCTATTTAATACTGACTAATAAAAAAAACTTGTAACCCTTCAAAACCCATTCACTATTCCGTTATCTATCTCGCACACACACACACACACACAGAGAGTAGAGTACATGAAGTAGTAATATCAAGTAGAGTTTTGTTCACAAGGTGTTTCATCTAAGTCATCCTTGTTTTTGCTGTTACTAGGCACCGGTGCTTATATTTTGGTGCAATTTTAACAGGTCCAGATATTCACCTATATAATACATTTTTGAGGCTTGGAAAAGATTATGGCCAAATGATATTTGAGCTACCATGTTCACAGGAATACGTGTCTGAGTTGGCCTTCACTTTCTAATCACTAACCAATACTATTTCATTTTTGGCACTATTTTCCCAAAATTGGATAAGGTCCAAATCTTCACCTTTACAACGTCTGCAAAGGTTGAAAATGATCTGTCAAATACTTTGAGTTATCATGCTAAGAGGATCAAGTATCTGAAAGTATCCGTTTTATCATCAGTACCACAATCCAACACCCTTTAATTTTGACACAATCTGTTTCCAAATTTGATCAGTTTGTCACCCATACAATATGTCTGTAAAGTTTGAAACAGGTGTGTAAAATGCTTTTCGAGTTACTATATTCACAAGACCACACGTCATCTACAGCTGCACTTTAGGTCCTTAGCTGCAACACAGCACTGCTGCTTCATTTTGGGGCAATTTGTAAAATGACAGTTAACTGTAAGGTCACCCTGTTAATACTGGGTGGTTAGGGAAATTAATATTAATAAGACTTATGAGCAGTGGTGGACTAATGGTTAGGGGAGCACACTTGTAATCTAAAGATTGCAGACCAGCAAAGTACCACTGAGGAACCCTGACAATGGTACCACATCCCAAGCACTGCTCCCTGGGTGCTGAATTAGCTGCTCCCTGCTATGTTACAATTTTACATATGGGTTAAAGGCAGGACAGATATCGTTGTTGTGCACTGGGTGCTGTGGTATGTCAACAATGACAAATAATCACTTCACTTAAAGTGCTACCTAATTGACCAGTGAATGTGAAAACTCATCGATATTCTGATCCCGAGACACATACTTTTTTTTGACTCACCAAATATGGCAACCCTAATCAGTTCTGGTTTCCAGAAATTTTTGATGTTGTACTTTAGTCTGGGTCTTGTGACAGTAACTTATACAGATTATTGCACTGATCTGGGGTTATATTCCTGTAAACCTCGTACTGGACTTGAAGTTTGATGAAGTACTACTTCAGACACACAGAATAGGCAAGTTTCATAATTCCAACCCACAAAAAGATAAACTAGCCTAGCATCTAAATACTGTAAATAATTTAAATGCCGGCATCTGCTGTTATATGATGTACAGTTATGCATTTGATACCGTTTTGGTTCCATTCACAATTCTTTTGTCAATAAACATGACAGAAAACTGGGCCCTGAACCAGTATAGTAGGAATGCATATGGAAAAAACAACAGTTATCACACAACAGTGGATATTGCCTTTACAAGCTTGGGTGTGTTCCCACTGGAGAACATGTGTCTGGCTGCTCTGCACAGCCAGGAGCAAAGTTCATTTCTCTCTGGGAAAATAAGGATGTGGTGAAACCTCCAATTGTCTTCCTTTCAGAGCTTGAGAAATAGCCCACAGTTTCACTATGCAGAGCCATTTGAGTGAGAGATGCCCATATACTGCAAGACGACATGCATGGATAAAAACTGAGTGATGTGCAGTGCAGTCGATTAAGTGTATGTACCTATGTCTGTCGTGTTTTCAAATCCCATATCCAGCAGAGTAGCTGTATCACCAGAAGGCCATTGAGCATGACCCTTAACCCCATTTGCCTCAGGGATGATCGCTGACTGCTCTGTGATCATTACTTTCCAATTTGAAGAAAAATATCTGCTAAAAAAGTAACATTAAAAGATATTATTCGTAGGCTTCGTAGGGCCCCTTTGAACGCGCAAGTCCTACCCTCCATTACAGTCACGCTGCACTTGCCTGGGCACCATGTAACTATTCACACTAACCAGGAAAGTGCTGATCATACAACAAAGCTCTTGTACTTACTCAGACATCAGGAAATAACCAGCTTACAAGAGGCATCATGCTACCAGAGACCACAAGCAGAAGAGGCTGCAGTGAGGACTTGTTCATGAGGTAAGTCCAGGAAATCTCAATGACCCCATTTCCATCTGACTCAAGTATTGAGTCAGTATCGCCAGTTTACAGTAATTAATATGGGCATAAACAAAGAATGTGGACCAAACGGACCCTCATTGTCACTACAGTGTTTGGACCCAAATGAAAGGTGTTCTTGTTGATTAACTCCACGCATCACATGCCTAACATGTGATCCAAAATATCATTTGCAAACACTGAGAAAGTGACTTACGATGGAATCCTGCTGGACATATCCAATGTCCTCGATGCCCTTGATGTTGATTATGTCCACCCCTTTGTCTTTTGCAGGCACATGGCTGTCATTCTCTGTCTTTCTTATCACAGACTGTGAGTCCAACTCTGGTAGGTGATTTCCTGAGCGGTTGTGGACTAAGAACGTTTTACCTGTGGAGTGAGAAAAGCTGGGATCAGCACAGGACAGAAGTCATCCTTTACGGAGTTCCCAAAAAAAGCTAGTGCTTCACCCTAACCCAATGGCACGGCTGCCATTCAGTTTTTTTTTACCATACAAGACTGCCTGGGTCTCAGCTGACATATAAAAAAAAGCCTATTCTGAGAACTTAAGATGATATGTTACAGGCATGTTCCTCATAAAGGTCAAGACCACAAGCACACCTTTTGAAGAGCGTCATCATGTGTTCAGAGTTAAAATTGCAGGTTAACACATCTGCCTAACTCCACTGGCACACGTGCCAAATTCGGCAAAGTTGTCAGCCTGTGTTTCTGTGATTATTCAAAGTATATATTAAAATGACAGATTAATAGTTGATACTTGCTGGGCGATTCAAGGCATAAGTGATACAAGTTACAGTAGCATCACACCAACTTCTCTTCCAAAGATAATATTGTATAAATTTACTTTTAATCCATAGTGATTAGGCTTGTGAATTAAATATACTGTAAAAAGACATTTTTAGTTTACTTGTATCTGGTACTAATTCTGTCCATTTAATGTCTGGGTAAACCAGTGGGTAAAAAAAAAAAAGTTTCCAGTATGAACAATGCACAAGGAAAAAAAATGTCTTGTGGTCTTTTAGTAAACCCAGCCAAACTGTTTGTTGCTTATCACTTATGTTATACCTATAAATATACGAAATCTGATAATATGCCTGTATGTTTCATCTTTAAATAGCGGGAATTGAGCTAATACCATAGATGGACTATGATAGTTTGTTTTTATTTTTCAAAAAAGGCTTGCATAAAATAGTATATCACTCCAAGATTATGGCCATAAATTCCATTGACCAAGAACAAGTGAGCGATTATAGACTACAGGTCAGGCATGGAAACCTCTATATTCATAACAGGCCAGACTGACACACCATAACATCCATAAACTGTACTGATACATTGATTTATAGTGGCAGACCTAGTTATGCAACAAGCCCTTTGCTTGCCTAGTTAATATAGCAACTATAAGGGTCACTCTTTGATTACATGCAGCCTTGCCAAATTATTTGAAATTTTAAGACTAGGTCCAACATCCTGACCAGGATAAGCATTGCGATGATGGATAGATGGAAGAAGATGGTTTGTAAACATCGTTTTAGGCGATTGTTCACAGAATAATTAGAAATAACAGCTTTTAAATGTTTATTTACTGCAAAGAACATGATGAGAGAAAAAAAATTGTCTTTTGACCCAACCACGCTTTGCTTTATTGAAAGATGCTTTCAAACCTCTCAGTATAACATTGTCCAGCTGGTTTCCATCAACTTTATATTTTTGACTCATATTTCCCCTGTTCGGCCTTCTGATATTTACTGATGGGATTCTGTCTAGTTATACGGGAGGCAGTTTAAACAGGCAGGCTTAGAATGAGGCTTCGTGGGAATCAAAGTTTAAAAAAGAAAAAAGAAGCTTCCTTTTCGTCTAATATTAGAATTGGTAGTCAGGGGAATTGGTGAATTTCACCAGTAAAGTAGAAAGTAGGATGTTATTTGATTAAGCAGCTACTCTGGGTCCATTTATAATTTGTTATTGTTATTATTTTTAAACACAAGTATAGTATATATACCATGTCTTATTTTCACTTAGCAAAATGTCATCATATTACACTGGGAAAATTCTAACAGAACCAACATGTTTTAAACATTTAAAAATATTAAATACATCTTATTTGAACTTTGGTCATTTTGAAATTCAAAATTGAAAATTGTTGCTTCAATTGCATATGACCATGATTTTATTACATCAATGGTCACCACCGACAGCTGTTAATTATATTCTTCCTGTATGTGAATAATGGTTCTTATATAATACAAATAAGATAATTACGTATACTTACCAGATGCTTTGTTATCATGATTTTGATCATTCTTCTTCGGACCCGTACCATTGCCATCCATCTCTGCTCGCAAAGCTCTGCGTTAAATTCCACACTAACTTTTTCTTTCCCCAGTCGTTCTTCACTCTGTCAGTTTTGTGCTCTTCTTACTCTTGCACCAGAGACCACAACCTTAAAACTGTCTGGAAGTAATGAACTTTCGCCAGGTTCTTCCCGAGCACCGCCACTCCTATAGGAGCGACAAGTATCGTGAAAAAAAAAATGGGAAAAAAAAAATCTTCAACGCGCAGTTTCTGCTCCGCAGTAAAAATACGGATGTCCTAATCAGTCTCTGTCGCAAGACTGACCACTTTCACGGCAGACCTGCAAGAAAAACAACATCGCCACATCATCGCAACAAGTTCAAGGTAAAATACATGCTTTAATTAAACAGTCCGCCCTACCAATCATTATTAAGGAATCGCCTTTGGTCGAAATTGGGGGATTTCGTTTACAATCAATTAAACGTGTATTCAAAGATCGTGAAAGAAAGGAAAAACTATTATAGCATCCACTAATTGTAGGCTATATTATATTAGATATTATACACTTGTTTTACAAATGAATGTTAAGGCTGTTTGAATTTCTTTTTAATTAGATTTTACTGTCGACGGGTACAGGTTAACCCTAACGTGATTTTCAGCTGCTGAACGCCTCGTTTCATTGAAACTGAGAGCACTGGGAGGTTCACGTTGAGACAATGGAAGCCTCTCTTGCATGACCTTCTCATTGCTCCGCTTACCGGTATCAGAGTGACAGAAACAGGTGAAGTGTACAGCAAAATCCCCAAAGTAAATGTCACAACATGGTCGTCATTCTTTGGATAAGGATAGTAGTATCTTGACAACCTTGAATTGAAATGGGCATCCCCAAGGCTCAGCTAAACCATATATATAAAAAGGGGGGGGGGATTATGAATTGTAGTAAGGATATTGAACTTGAGACATTCGATCAAGTCCAAAGCAATAACCTACTAGAATTAATCGAATGAAGGAAAATTATTCGAAACTCACCTACCGCTTCTAGGCAATGAATCTAATACAACAAGCCTAACTATAATCATGAAAGACACACATTTGTTACCCTCTTCCTATTCATTGGATGCGCACGTAATGCTTGAAATAAATTATCGGCAGGTGCAACAAATCAGATTTCAGTGACTTCGCAGGGAAGGGCGCTATAAATCTGATGCACACAAAGCAACACGCTGAAAAAACAGTACTACTCTGGGGAGAAGGTTGAGGTCCATGTGGACGTTTGTTGCTTAAATGTTTCGGCAGGTCCTGTATAATAAATTATATGATTACAATACAACACGTTGTCCAGGTACCTCTAGCCGTTTAGCGTACGTGTATTAAGTTAGAATATTGTCCACATTTCTTCTAAACAGGTGTAGATACCTCAAACGTTAATAAAGTGCAAACGGCGATGTCATGTTTAGTTATTATTATTAGTTACATTAAATGCAAAATAATAATATGGGTAAATCCAGAGAAGAATACTGTTGAACATACAAGTAAATAGGCAGAAATTGAATTTACCTTGAGAGGTAACGCCAGGGATGCAAAAGCAAGCTACAGGTAGCGCCCACGCAGAGCGCGATTCTGAGCTGCACTGCGCATCCTATCGGCCAGCGAAGTAATCCTACTTTACGAAGACCTTCCTTCGCGAAAAGGACCCACAGAGACCCGCATCTTTAATGGCGTCTCGCTCCTTCGTCGCTATATAACAATCCACCTTGGTGTTTCAAAGTATTTGTTAAAGAAAAAAAATCCTGTTTGATTAAACTATCGGTTTAATTACAAGGCACATTATTTTTTTAGGATGCATATATATATATATATATATATATATATATAACCTATATTAATCATTGAAACAAAGACGCAGACGACCTCATAATTCTCTGAGATATACGTCACAATATTTACTCCAGTCGCATGACATTTTCACACTTGTGTCTTTGTGTGGCTCTTGTTCGGGTTCTGAACCAGGCTTATGTATGTCTGATGAGGCAGAACCACCCCCCAACCCTCCATGTGCCACCACAGACACCACACAGGGACGGATGTCAAAGCATGGCTCATTTGCTCCTTTTCTCCAATTACCACACTTGATTGGAACAGCTGGTGGGCCCTGGATGACTCATAATGACTGGCGCTCCAAAATATTGCTAATACTTTGCAACTCTTCAACGAAGAGTGCATCACACGTTTTGTTTATCATCTGTATTAATGAATCCATTAAATGCTCAATGGGAAAAAAAAGTCATGTGAGAAGAGTTTGGAGGAAACAGTTGATCAGCAAAAACAGTGACAAGGAAATTGTATTGTCATATAAATTTTAAAGGGACCATTTAATCCACTGATGAGTTGCAATAAAGAGGAATTTGGGACCATTTTTTTCATTTCCTTAAGATCCCACATTAAAATAATATATACAGTGACATGGAAAGGTTGCATGGTGGTGCACTGGTTAGCACTGTTTGCATGATGGCACACTGGTTAGCACTGTTGCATGGTGGCACACTGGTTAGCACTGTTTGCATGATGGCGCACTGGTTAGCACTGTTTGCATGATGGCGCACTGGTTAGCACTGTTTGCATGATGGCGCACTGGTTAGCACTGTTTGCATGATGGCACACTGGTTAACACTGTTTGCATGATGGCGCACTGGTTAGCACTGTTTGCATGATGGCGCACTGGTTAGCACTGTTTGCATGATGGCGCACTGGTTAGCACTGTTTGCATGATGGTGCATTGGTTAGCACTGTTTTCATGGTGGTGCACTGGTTAGCACTGTTTGCATGATGGCGCACTGGTTAACACTGTTTGCATGATGGCACACTGGTTAGCACTGTTTGCATAATGGTGCACTGGTTAGCACTGATGCTGAGGTTAATTGCAATGACCAGATTGCCTGTAGGTGGGCATATATGTGACTGGTGTGTGAGTGCGCCCTGCAGTGGGATCCCCGATTTGCACCTGTCGCCTCTAGGACAGGTTCCAGACCCCCCGTGACCCTGAATAGGACAAGCAGTTACAGAAAATGGATGGATGAATAGATGTGACTAAATATTTATATTCCATTTATTTCTCTTTTGCACTATAACCAATATTTTCTGTGACTTACTGTAGCAGTAAGAACTGTAACAGATACACAAATGGAATATATGGTCATGATCACGATGTATTTGTTAAACGTGCCTACAAAATACTAAAATGAGCTCACGATTTACTTTTTTTTACTTCTTTCATTCTCCCAATTTGCTATTTTGAGCTCTCTAATTAATTAAGTTATCCTCATGTTTTGGTTTTTTTGTGCCTGCAAAGCCAGGATCTGGATTCCTGGAATTGCAGTCAAGCCATTCGAACAGGTGCTTCACATACATACACACATGTGAGAGTGAAGCTGGTCTTTCATGTGTCATCGCTGATTTGGACTAGGGCTTAGTGACATGACTAAACTCCACAATGATGAATTTTTCTGACCAGCCACCAGACAGCTACCAATAAAATTTACTGAGCTGACAACAAAAAAAATAATGAACTCTTGCACCCCACGGAATCATTGACCTGTACAGTGTTCATGGGAAGTTTGCAAAAAGATTCAAATCTAGATGATAGATGGCTTTGTTCAAAAGATGGCGACTATAAGCTTCTGTTTTTACTCTTGGCTGTCCTCTGTAGTTGCAGGTTCAACAATGGTTTTGTGAAATGGTAGTAAGATCCATCAAAGATCTGAGTAATAATATAAAATAAATTTATCCAGTTAAATTATCTACATCACTCTCCTCTTTTGAGTTCACTTTGTGCCAATTGTATTTCAATTTTGGTGTGATTTGTCTCAGAATTCGAAAAGGTCTTCACCTTACAATGTCTGCATGCCTTTTGTTAAAGATTGGACAAAAGCTTCAATTTTGGGGTGATGTCTCTCAAAAGTTGATCAGTTCCAGTTCGTCACCTAGACAGCTTGCAAAGTCTGAAAAAGATCTGTCTTGTTAACAGGAAGGCGTACACATTATATCGTACACAGCTTTGCCATTACTGTGTTTTTAAATCACCCAGATACAACAAGTATGTGGAAACATTCAATAAAACACCGCAAACTTTGATGAATGTTCACCTTGTGATGAGACCTGAACTGGCCACACACTTCCCCTGCATAAGCAAATAACTTGTTAACACCAGCTACCCTCATGTAAACAGGGACATCTGGATGGCCAAGTATCCAAGCATCTTAAAGGCCTTCCATTTCTATTTTGGTCCTGTCATATAATCACACTGGATAGGAAGCACAGGGGGTTAGAGAAGGGCAGGGCACAGGACATGCGAATGGGACTGACATCAGCCATTGTTACTCAGCTTCCATTACAGCTAGAAGTCTCTGTGATAGCAGTTTGAGACTGGGTTTATGTGGATTATACTATGGTTTGACATATGCAAACTCAGCTATCTCCAGGGAGGGGGTGGTGGGTTATTTGCAACAAGCGATTTCATATGGTACATTCACTGTTTTTTTTACACTTAGTGTAAATGCATTTGGGTCTGTCTCCTCTGTTCAAAAGACATTAGCTTTGTGGTCATCATTGCTCTGAATCTGATATTTCATGACAAAAAAAAAACACGTTATAAGCACAGCTAAAATGATTTGAGGCTTTGCTAAAAATATTGGGGGCTTAAGCCTCACTCACCTGACAGTGGTGTCTGCCAACATCATTATTATATTTTTTATCAATTCATCATAATCATATAGCAATCTGCTATATGATTGTGATGCATCTCTATGCATGATGATTCTTATCATTGACTAGGCGTCCACTGATATGTAGGTTGGCCAGTAATAAAGCTCCTAAAGTTTATGGCTACTGGTAACATTTCTTTAATCATTTATAATGAGAAATGAGTTCCTCTCATCGGAGAAGATTCTGAGAAACAACAAACAAAACCTCAGAAACCCACAAAAATAGGCACCAAAGGAGTATAATTAAGGAAATGCTACCTGCTACCATCCAAAAGGCGGTTTAACACAAAACAGGAAAAGGGAAAACTATAGATACAGATTCAGGCAAAATCTAGAAAGGGGTAGACAAGCTCAGAGTCCAACACAAAAGCATACATGGTATAAAATGTAAATGTAAATGTAACATTCCACCCAAAACAGCAGCTCGTTTTTCATTATCTGTCATCCTCGCCATTTGACCACTTTATTTTTCAGGAAAAAAAGATCACCTAATTTTGGCAGGACCCTTAGAGATTCTGACGAGTCTGATGAATCACACTTGAAAAACCAGTAGGGGTATTGCGTCCGCCATTAAGCTGAAGAACAGCATCGTGGGAAGAGGCTGGTTTCCCATCCTGACACCAGACTCTAAAAAAGACCAGCGTCCACATGCAGCGCGGCTCCCTGAAGGTCCGGGGCAGCCGGCAACGCTTCCTACCGTCACACCTCACTGTGCCAGATGTTCAGGAGAAGTTAATGGAACAGAAAGACAAATAGTTATGACAACACATTTTTAAAATTTGTTATATAAAAAGACACATTAGAGATATAAGGCTCTTTTCATTATGACAGCATATATTTGCATGAGATTTATTATATGACCTATTCATGGATTAATTATCCATTCAAGGATTTTCCATAACTACAGGGTCACTGTGAGTGTGGGGCACATTCCTGGAAGCCCAGAAGATACTCATTTAACAGTGAGCCCACGTACACTAAGGGCTTTCCTGGTATGCTACCTTCATTCATTCACACACCCATCAATGTCATATACATCAGTCAAAGTCTCTTCACGCTGATTTGAGATCTTGGCAGATCTGTGTGTGAGGTTACCCCATATCTCACATTCTATTTCTGTCTCTGTTGGTAACAGATGGACAGGAACCTAAGGGAGACGCTATGGTGCTTCACACGTGAATAACAGTGTGAGTGTCGCCCATCGGCACTGTGCCTAACACCAATGACCTCTGCATCCCTGTTTGTTTGTCTGCAGTATTTTGTTTTGGTTTGTTTCACTGCCTGGAAGGGCAACATGCTATGTATAAATTACTAATTAGTTTTGCAGCGAATAAAAAACATCTGTAGACTGAACTAGTGGCGTGGGATCCTTGTTTACGTTTAAGGGCTCTACCCTGGAGAAGACAAATGACCGTGTTCCTAAAATAGCACAGAGACATCGCCTTCTGTAAACACAAGCTGATTTGCATACAACTTAAACTGAATGTTCAATTTTAGATTTGACTGTCATTGGGAGCAGGGTGGGGGGGCAGAGACTTTCATAACAAAGAAGAACAAAATTTCACAGGACAGACATCCAATCTAAACTTTTTTATTTTCCCCCCATAAATACAGTAATAAAGTAGAATTGATGTTTTGTTTATTGCTTTTTATTTTCTATCCCATATTTAAGTTAAACAAAAGAATATTAGTGAGTAAATTTACACGATTGTGAAGAGTCTTGGATTTTTGCTACCATAGACCTCAGTTTTTGTAAGGAAAGTCTACAATCCCAGCATTCCCAGTAACAGGAGCCAGTGAAACTGACCTTTGCGTGTCCCTCCTGGGAGGTGTTTGCATGCATGGTGGCTCACAGGACAGCTGGATGTGAGCTTGGGAGCACATAGCGTGCTCTGGCGGAGTGCTCACTTACTCCCACAGGACAGCAGAGGGCGCCGAGGGCCGACACACCAAGCAGTGGCTGGAGATCCATCTCTGCAGGATCTGTTACACACCAAAAGCCACCCATGCATGTTGACATAAGGCTCTTTCTTAGGGTCCCCATGGAAATAACAGGGACAAGGGTATAACATTTTATAAATGCTTTGTGAATTTGCCTTTTTACTGGTGGCCACTTAAAGTGCTTTTATGGGGGCATTTATTTTTGTCACAGTCTATTTACAGCTTTAGATATATTTACTTAGATGGATGTATTTGTATTTCAGTTCTTTGAGAAACTCACATTTGCCGCTTGGCTTGGCTTCCCTCTGTTTCCGATGAGCACATTTCCAGTGTGGTGATGAGGAGGGGGCCTTAAGTCTATGCCAGTGTAGGTGAAGCCCAAGCAATGGGAGACCCTAAATCTGATGCCAGTTCAGTGGCATGGACATACACACCCCGTCACGAAAATGTCACATTTTTTGTGTGTGAAACTGAAAATATTTAAGTTTAAGACGTGTTCCCCAATCATTGTGAAATCCCCTGAGTTATAATGCATCCTGCACTCACGATTAGGAGTCTGCTTACTTATTTATACATATTTGACAGTTAATCGCAGTTTGTGGCCGTTTCCCACACACGGGTGGCAAGTAATTCTTCCCACATACTATATAGGATTAAAAGTCACCCAGCAAATAGACCATAAGTTTACTGTATTTTCAATTTCATCATCATTCTGATGTTCAGTTTTCAGCAATTAAACATAAAATCGCTGTAATCACAATGAATTAGGTAAAATGTCTGCTATCATGCACAATCATTTTAAATATATACAGTTTATTGTCAAAAACCTGTATTTAAGAAATGTGAAAAGGGGTCAGGCTGTGCCGCAGTTGGGGGCACTGGGAAGTTGGAAAGCTGGATATGCACGCTATGCACCCCTGTCGAAAATTCTGTGCCAGTTCATTGCACAATGCAGCCAATTTAAAGACCTCTACTACACTGACATTTATTTATTTAGCAGGTACTTCTCTCTGAAGTGATGCACATTTGAGAAAGCAGCATGAGCCAGTCCTTGGAGCGATTGGGGTTAAGGACCTCGCTCAAGGACCCAACAGTGACATCACTCTACTGACAGCAGGATTTAACAGGTGACCTTCCAATCACAGGCACTAACCCACAGAGCCACATGTCACCCTATACATATACCCACACCTCTGGACTGTATGAGAAAACCCATGGATGCCAGGGGGAAAACATTTATTCTATGCATACAGACTTGAGCCAAAAACAGATTCTCAATGCTGCAGGAGTAAAACCACAGTGCTACGTTCAGAGTCATGCACCAGGCATTCAATCAGTTCACTCTACAAGCATAAATATAACTGGTTGTTGTTTTTTTTTGGCTTATCATTTGTCAGTCAGTAATAAGAATCGTGAAGAGAACATTTACGACATTCAGTATTAAGATAGTTATGAATCATCACCATTAAGGCTGGGATGGACTGGCCGTCTGGCATACCAGAGGACCAGAAAGTCTAGGGCCAACTTTTAATCCCAGTTTGGCCCTGCGTCAAGGTAACCTTTCTCATCATGTAATGATTCGGTAACCACACCTTATTTGGCCTTTTAACCCCATTTTTACATTAAAATAGAATTCTACACTACAATGAAAATGTTGCTATATTTGTGCTTGTGTATGGACAGGATTATGAATTTGTCAAAATAAAATGTTCTTATCAAAGATAGAAAGGTCAATGACTTTGGCTCATTGGCCATTTGTCACATACACCACGGCACTGGGTAAAACCCAGAGCTCCCAGAGCTCCCAGTGCTCTGAGCTCCTGCTGGTCAGTCCATTTGGTACAGACTCGTTCTCACAGAGAGACAATGGCCGCTGGCTGTAAGGAACTCCAGCAGGGAGCATTATTTGTTTCTCTCACGTAAACATAATAAGGAACAGTTCCGCTCACCCAAAAAGGACGGCGCTGCTGATGGCTGGTGCGTATAACTCAGCACGTCCCAGGGGTGCAGGGTGCCTTTCAGGGGGGGCTTGAGAACATCCTCCATGTCTGACCCGAAGTTAAAGGA
The DNA here is from genome assembly GCF_023856365.1 of Brienomyrus brachyistius. Lineage (NCBI taxonomy): Eukaryota > Metazoa > Chordata > Actinopteri > Osteoglossiformes > Mormyridae > Brienomyrus > Brienomyrus brachyistius. The sequence goes on along the minus strand of NW_026042324.1, from coordinate 713,101 downwards.
TGCAAAATGCGGTCCAGATACTGTCACTTACAGTCCAGACTTAGCTATTTTTACAGAGACTATAAAACTGGGCACCAATAACTTCCTCTATCTAATGGGGCACAGTTATTCTGCTAAATATGGGCATTTATTAGATAAAGCCGTGGCATGTCACTGGGAACTAATCTGTATTTCAGAAAGGATTGTAAACACATAAAGTGGGAACAGGAAAAAACTGTCCAATACCCATATCATTGAAAATGTAAAAGTTATGTAGGCATTACAGAATAATAAAAGACCATTGCATGATAATGAGTGCCGAATACAGAAGGTGTAAATATACTGTGAATAAGATATTTTTAAAGGTTGGGTGTGATCACCTCTCATTTTTTTCTTCCTGTCCTACAGTAGTATCCATATCTAGTTGGATTGTTATTCACAATTTTGTAAATTCTTCCTATAAGTACAGATATACAGTCAGTGGCCTCTTTATTAGGTACCCTTCTTCTGCAGAACCATTCCAAGGACTGACGAGTGTGAGTTTAACAGATTGTGCCGTTCTCCTCAGATGTGTCTCATTAATAAGGTGTGTTCAGCACCATATGTGTTACTATTTCGTTAATCGTACAATTTTCTATAAAGTCCGCAGGCTGTTTCTCAGATGGTGGAACCACCAGGTTTGGCACCAGCGATCATAGCACATATAAACCTACTTACATCATGCATTTGAGCCATTCTAACTTTTAGCTGCACAGTAATCAGACCTCTTGATGCTTTAAATGCTATATTTTTTTCAGTTACGGCCACATGATTTGCTGTTTGGGGGGAACAGGCTATTTGTATAAACGATCAGGTAATCCAGTAGTCGCCATTGCATGTAGTATATTATGGAATGTAGTAATACTCAGTCATTTCTCCAGAACTTGGTTTGGTCAAACTAACATGTTGATGACGAAGTGCATATGAGTCAGCTATGCAAAAATGACTGTTTCCAATATGCTTTTTTATGATTTGTTTCAGAAACTGCCATGCATATTTGGTAGGGAATGCAAGTCTTTTATCATCAATTTGTGTTGTTCTCACAAAAATGGCAGTATAACCTTGACCTGAATAAAAGTGTTTTATGGGACGATTTGACTCACCATTTATGGTGACACTTGTATGGTGATTCTGTCTCATACCATCTCAACATATTTACAGAGGGACTAAGATCATGTTCCCAGATGGAAGAACATGATCATGTGGGCAGGGTTCCTGCCCGTCAGTCTCTTCCTCTTCAGCTGCCACACGTCTGTGTCCACAGTGCTGACATGATTCAGGCCGAAGACTGACTACGAGGCACGTAAATGAGGTGGCTAAGAAGAGCTCAAGTTCAAGCGTATCCTGGATATCAGAGCTGAGGGTCTGAAGAAGGTTTAATGATTAGCAGCCAGGATCCAGGACATAAGTCTAAGACAGATACTGTGTGAATAAATCTAAAGACAAGTTTGGCGGCCATCTAATAAATTCAAATCAGAGCCAACTGAGAAATCAGACCCAGATGGAGGAAACCTGAAAGCCTGACTGAGAACCAAGACTAAGTGGGCAGAACTAGACCAGCAAACTGAATTCTAAATGTCCAATTTAACAGAGTGAGTGTATCCCTACCAGCACAGACACCACAAAGCACTGGCACTATTGAAAATTGTGATTAATTCCTTATTGATGGAATCATGTGATTGTCAGGTGGTCAAGACCAATGTTGCCAATGAGGTAATCCATTGATAACAGCCTTATTGAAGAGTGGTTGCTCTGCAGCAAATTGTGTGTTAACACAGACTCAGAATCAAATTCATTCACCATGTAAATCAATGTTTCTCAGCTGGTGGGCTGTGACCCAAGAGTCACAGAGTCTGTGGTTAAAAAAAACTAATTTAGTTGTTTTTTCCAATGTCAGAACTTGCTTTTTTGACAGTGCATGAACACACTGTGCTACTGTCACTGCACTATTTATGTTTACTATTACTGCTCTTTTTGGAAATTTGGTTCAAAACTTGAAAAATCATCAATCAAAGGATCATGATTTAACTACCAAGGAAAAACATGTAGTACCAAGCCTTAACCAGTAGAGAAGTGCTGATGTAAATCACCAAATACACATTTCACAGACAAGTGGTGCAACAAACTCAAATGCAAGTTTACTGCAAAATGTTACAAAAATATAGATAATAAATTGTACACAAGAATAATTGGCACTCCCATATCCCCATTACATTCTATTTATTACTTATTTATTGTTCTTGATCTTATATAGCACTCTCTTGTATCATTGTGCCACTATTTGTCCTATTTCTTCCCCATGCACTTGTCCTCTACCCTGCACCTGTGGCATAAGAATTTCACTATGTTCTTCCAAACACATGTGACAATACAGCTACAAAATTGAGAATTATTTCTAGTTGCTTGCTCTCCAGAAACACAGCTCATTGTAAAAGACAGCTGTTAAGATGTGGCTCAGCTCAAGTTTTAATCGGCCTGGAGGTGAATCTTTGGAACACGTGGTCCCCCAAGAGGGCGCTGTTGGTGAGTCCTGTAACACGCGTCCTTGCTTCAGAGTCATGCAGGTCGTCACTGTAGCTGAGATTGCCCTCTGAATTAATTAGCAGGGGTTCAGTTCACTTCCCTTGATGATTCCAGATTTCATACAGTGCGCTAATGGTTTAAGATGTTAAACAAAACCTTTTGATATGGAGAGAACTTACAGGGTAATACGAACTGAAAATTAGCGCAACAGCGACATCAATTGGCCATTAGTTATAATTTTCTTCAGCCATGTTTAACGGTAAATGGGGGGTATCGGACCAGTGCATTACATTATAAGGGAAAGTACAACTAATGTTAAAGGACTGTATAATATTAGAAAAATTATAAAGGACAATTAAGAAAAAAAATAAGCTTCAGAATCCACAGTCATACCCCACTCATGTAAATCTAATCAAATGATTATTATTTAAATAGTACTAACAAGTTATATGTAGTTATAGTAATATTTTTTTTTGATCAGAACAACTCCATTCACTAAAGTACATTTAATGAATGAATTGGGTAATTAATGTATTTATACTGGTTTTAGTTGTATGTTTTGTATATATGTTACAATCCCTGGGGCCTCCATACCAGCAGGATTAATTGGTTAGCCAGCTATTTCTGGTTGGGCTTATCAATGCTACTAAAAGGTTAACTTTTCAGCTACGTTTGTCGTTATGCTAACAAACGCTTAATATCAAACCTGCCAAATATGAAAATCTAATTAAATCGTAAATGCACAGGCCTCCATTACAGGATTTTTATTTCTTTAGGAGCCAAGGACCCAAATGTAGAGTGAATAGAGATGTCAATACATTAGGCGGGTTTCAGAGTCAGGGACTTAAGCAAAGGTCAATAAGCTGGGAAATCGATCCTGGGAGTGAAGGGAAAGACAAGCACACGTGCAGACATGGGGAGATCGATACAAACAGACACAGTGAGAAAGGGGTCAGGACACATATTCCCGGGGCAGGGGATCATGAGAAATACAAGCACAAAAGCACACAGGAGTGGGAAAGCAGGGCAGAGAAGTGCTCAGTTACTGGACATCAGTCAACAATATCTTGGGATATTGGTTATACAGGTATAGGTTAGGTAGCTAACGAGATAAAGTGCAGCTGTCAGTAACTGGAAAATGAAGTGCGGCTGAAGACTGGGTGAGTAGGTGTGGCTGCAGCACGGTCTCCATCCAGGAGGGAAGCAGGAGAGAAACATGGAAGACAGGAGATTCTGTAATGATCGGGTAACTGCAACTGATATGCAGCCAGGTTGACTCTTCACAGGATCTCAAATGGCCTGATGTAATGCAGGGACAGGTTCTTTGTGGGGAGATGGGGCTTTACGTCCCAGGAGGACGTTCACACTCTCAACTGGGCTGGCGGAGTGGGGCAGGGCAGCAACAATGGATGGCAGTGGGGTTTTGTCGCTATACAGTGCAAGACAGCTGTACATGCACTGCTTCCCAGACTTATCCGCACATCCGGAACCAGTGATCTATCGCAGACATGCCAGTTGGCTTCCTCTCAACCAGGAGAGAGTGCAGGTTGGTATCCTAGAGCATACTGGACAAGTGTTACATGCAGAGATGAAGAAAGTGTTACATGTGGCTTGAGCAAAGGCAGAAGACAAAACATTTCTGAAAACCAGTATATGACCACTAGCACATCTGGGACAGAGGCAATTTTGTGATGATGTCCACAGCAAAATGGGATTAAGGATGATGTGACACTGGGAGGGGATGCAGCTAGCCTAAGGGAAAAGTTTGTGGGGTGTATCTATAATCTGGGTGCTCGATCACTGCATTGTGATGTGACTGCTCTGACACCAATCTTTGATGCATCTACTTCAACCACAAAAAGCACCTCAGGGTCAGGCTGGTGAAGTGTAGAAGCCTGAGTGAACACTTAATTAAGTTGTTCAAAGGTGGGCTTTTCCATTCCAGAAAGTTTGTTGACATGAGGTGTGAGTTATGGTGATGAAGGCCAAAGGTCATAATGAAATAATCGAGGTGCACCCTAGTGGTGATGAAGGTGGTCTTCCACTCGTTCTCATCCTGGATCTAGGTTACACCCACTCTGTTAATCTAATTTTGTCAACACTTGTGCCATTCTACTTTGTTTCAAGACAGACAGAATCAAGGGAAGTGAGAAGCTTAACTTGCCATGTTACTAAACCTCATTCCGGGCACGATAACATATAAACAGCCACAAGTACCCAGTCTTTCTTCTCTGGGAAAAAAAACACAGATGCTATAGGAGAGGTGGATGGGTGGATGAAACTGTACTGTCAAGCCTCCTCTCTGTATTGCCTCACAAAACTCACACTACTGATTATTTGCAAAAGACATATTTTGCTAATTTATTTGCAATTATAATTGAATAGTATATTACATGGACATATATTTTTGTTATTGATAATACTATTTTTAATTATATGGATGTCTTCTGTTGTAAGTTCCTTATTGTACGACAGACAGACAGACAGACAGACAGACAGATAGATAGATAGATAGATAGATAGATAGATAGATAGATAGATAGATAGATAGATAGATAGATAGATAGATAGATAGATAGAAAATCCATTAACCTGTCATGTCTGTGTGTGAGGTACATATTTTTCTTGGATAGCATATAATATTTCTGCAGGTTACTTGACACGTACTTCCGTAATACTACCTGCCTGAAGCTACCACAGACGTGCATTGAATTTTTCAATGGGTACTGTTGGAGATGTCTGTCTCCAGAGACACGAGAAACCTAAGAATACAGTATGCTGGGGGATCTGCAAGGTGTGCTGTGCCCTCAAAACTTCCCAGGTGCCTTGGATGTTATTCCTGGTCACTTTCCTGAGCAGGTTTCCATTCTGATTCTGTATTTATTTAGTATGCATACTGAATATTCATCGTTGTGATTTTTCCGTGTAGGAATCCACAGAGTAACTGGAGCTGATTCGGTCAGCCTTAGGGGAATGTGAGGAAAGTGTCTACAGCACAAATGTTCAGCTACATAAATAAGCCTTGCATTTTTGAAAGGAATACTTTTATGTGGGTCACAGCTTATCTCTTCTTCAACTTAGGTTACTGTCAGGAGTGGTCCCTGTCTTGACCCCACTCAGTCAGTCATCTCCACATTTGGCCAGCAGGTGTCACTGGCTATCCCATGTACCATTGTTTCCCTGGCCTTGGGTTTGAGGGTGGCCAGAGGCCTCAGCTTTGTTAGATGTTTTGGTTTTTCCCCTTGTTAGTCCTTGTATTCACGTTATTTCTGTATTGGTCCATTTTGTATCTGTTTCTGGTTATACTTATGTTTTGTAATTATTTCACCTACGCTCCCTGCATCTCCTGTATTGCCGTAGTCCCTAGTGTTTGATTATAATTACCCTCACCTGTTCCTCGTTGCCCCTGATTTCTTGTTTTGTGGTTGATTAGTCATAGCCCACACCTGTCCCTTGTGTTGAAGCCCTCCTTAACACTATTTAAGTACCTGCACTTACTCTGTTCCCCAGCTGGTCATTGTACTTCTTCCTGTGCTGTATCTGGTTCTGAGTTGTATTTTTGGATCCTGTTGATGTTAGTTTTCCCATGTGTTCAGTTCAGTTTTTGTTCTACCTACCTGCCTACATTAGACCCTTCATTGTCCCTTTTGTTTCTTTTTTGTTTTGTATTCAGTTTATATTAAAATCCCCTTGATGTTTGTAAGCGGCTCTGTGGATCATCATTTATCATGCCTCAGTGCTATAATAATTCCACACAATATTGTACTAGGAGTTACTTTCCAATATTAATATGTATTTCTCTGGCTGATCCCAGTCTTGTTCCTGGCATCCTTAGACAGCTCTCTGGTCTTGGCCATGGTGGAGTCTGACTGTTTCATGGTGTGGACAGGTGACTTTTATACAGATAATGAGTTCAAACAGGTGCCATTAATACAGGTAACGAGTGGAGGATAGAAGAGCTTCTTACAGAAGACGTAACAGGTCTGTGAGGGCCAGAATTCTTGCTTGATTGTAGGTGTAAATACTTATTTTCTGCAATATTATACAAATAAATTCTTTAAAAATCATACAATGTGATTTCCTGGATTTCTTTTTTACATTCTGTCTCTCACAGTTGCAGTGTACCTATAATGAAAATTACAGACCCCTTTCATCTTTTTAAGTGGGACAACTTGCACAGTCGGTGGCTGCTAAATACTTTTTTTGCCCCACTGTATAAAGGGCATTACTTGATGCATCAAATAACCTAATAAAAAAAGCTGGCCAACTCACCGTGTAGCCACTCCAACCCCTGCTGCTCCTTCTCCGTGGATTGCCGTAGCCGCTCCCAGGCCTGGTGGTCCTGCTCCATGGATTGCCTGGTGGTCCTGCTCCATGGATTGCCTGGTGGTCCTGGTCCGTGGATTGCCATAGCCGCTCCCAGGCCTGGTGGTCCTGCTCCGTGGATTGCCGTAGCCGCTCCCAGGCCTGGTGGTCCTGCTCCGTGGATTGCCTGGTGGTCCTGCTCCGTGGATCGCCGTAGCCACTCCCAGGCCTGGTGGTCCTGCTCCGTGGATTGCCTGGTGGTCCTGCTCCATGGATTGCCTGGTGGTCCTGGTCCGTGAATTGCCGTAGCCGCTCCCAGGCCTGGCGCTCCTGCTCCGTGGATTGCCGTAGCCGCTCCCAGGCCTGGTGGTCCTGCTCCGTGGATTGCCTGGTGGTCCTGCTCCGTGGATCGCCGTAGCCGCTCCCAGGCCTGGTGGTCCTGCTCCGTGGATTGCCTGGTGCTCCTGCTCCGTGGATCGCCGTAGCCGCTCCCAGGCCTGGTGGTCCTGCTCCGTGGATTGCCTGGTGCTCCTGCTCCGTGGATCGCCGTAGCCGCTCCGAGGCCTGGTGCTCCTGCTCCGTGGATTGCCGTAGCCGCTCCCAGGCCTGGTGGTCCTGCTCCGTGGATTGCCTGGTGGTCCTGCTCCATGGATTGCCTGGTGGTCCTGGTCCGTGGATTGCCGTAGCCGCTCCCAGGCCTGGTGCTCCTGCTCCGTGGATTGCCGTAGCCGCTCCCAGGCCTGGTGGTCCTGCTCCGTGGATTGCCTGGTGGTCCTGCTCCGTGAATCGCCGTAGCCGCTCCCAGGCCTGGTGGTCCTGCTCCGTGGATTGCCGTAGCCGCTCCCAGGCCTGGTGCTCCTGCTCCGTGGATTGCCGTAGCCGCTCCCAGGCCTGGTGCTCCTGCTCCGTGGATTGCCGTAGCCGCTCCCAGACCTTGTGGTCCTGCTCCGTGGATTGCCTGGTGGTCCTGCTCCGTGGATTGCCGTAGCCGCTCCCAGGCCTGGTGGTCCTGCTCCCGCTGCTCGTCAAGCTCGCAGCACTATTCAGCGAGCCAGGCTTACCAGCAGCAGTATGTCTCTTCGCACTCACGCAGAGCAGCCTCCACCTTCATACACAAGACACAGGTAAACATACATGCCACAATCGGTGGCCTGTACTATGACGCGGGGTTACTGGCTTATCAGGGTAACTTGTCGGATTTAAGGTACCACAGTTTAAATGGACTACATATTCGTTCACTTACATTTTGCCCAGACTACCTTAAATCCGACAAGTTACCCCGATAAGCAAGTAACCCTGTAGTACAGGCCACTGGAACGTAACTATAACCATAACAGCAACAACGCAAGGGCTATTTATTTATTTCTAAAATGCACCACTTAAAAGAGTTAGGTCAACCTCTTTTCCACCGTCCGCTGGTACAAAGTCTGGTTTCTCCGCTGTCAAAATAGTGAAATGGATTTGCACACGCCCATAACTGTTAGTTCCGCTTTGTGCATTACATTTCACGTTAGATCATGAAAATAGAGCACATACAGTAGATATTTTTATTATATTAAATGCCTAATGTCTGTTATATATGATGTCTTGTTTCTCAAACTTATGACCCTAGTGTGAAACTAGGCCATTGTGTATCTCAGTGCTCATTGTACTCAGTATAATTGTGTATGTGACTTGGACACTAGAAGTCCATTGAATTCACTAAACTACACACAAGACTATAATTCACAATTTAAGACCATCCAAAGTGATAAGTCTTGTCTTACTTTACTGTCTTATCTTTATTTCCCCAGTTCCCTCCAGTCATACATAAATTAGCTTTTAAACACTATAAATGACATACAAAGAAACAACAAAGTATATATAATGATTAAAATAGGCCCCCTCCCTATTTATACAGACCCCCCCCCCCCCCCCAACACCAAAGGAACCGATTAGCTAGATAACTGGACAGTCTTGCAGCAATCAGCTGCCATTGCTCCTGCTAACAAACAGTCCAAGGAAATGGATAAGACCCTTGCAAAGGAGCTAAGTAGCTATCTTTGTTGGTGGCCCTAAATGACCATGAATGATATATATATAATTATTATTATAATTTCTAATAATGTCCAGCATGCCAAGCAGGTTACACCAGGGGTTTGTATCACAAAGCAGGTTTCCTTGCTTAGCTGGATAACTTCGATGCTAGTTAGAGGTAACTCTGGGTTTCTGATATCATGATGTTGGTTTAATTCTTAGTGGGGCACATTGCCACAGTAACTACAAGGTAGGTTATGTTCAGGCTCATGTATCACTAACAGCACTTGGACTAATCAGAGATAAGAAGATAGATAAGACATGTAACTAGATATAACAAATGGGCTTTCCCAAACTCTCAAATGGCTTGTCATTGAAAATCCTGTGACCGTGGTAAGTTTTAAATTCAATATTCAGTTTTCCTGCTGTAATATCTTTCATCAAGTAAACTGGGCAGTTTTTAATCACAGACCTTTCATGTCCACAAGACATGTATCCCGATCATTTTTGCGCTTCCAGCCCCCCTTTCTCTATATGTACTAAATCTTGTTAATGTCTATGAAAAGAAGCAATCTCTGCTATAACGAGATATTGCTTCAGCATTTACAATTATTTGATTTATTTGAAAATGAAGTGATATGTACAGTCCCCCAAAGTACATTCCTGGATCCACATGTTCATTTCTGTCTCATTTAGTTTTATAGATCATATCCCATTTACTTATATCCTCTTCCTTTTCAACATGGCTGTTTCCCTCATAAAATATGTTAACACCTTCACATTCTTCCCTGGCCATATAACTATTAAACAGGTTTTGTAGGGTGACAGGTTAATTTAATACTGAATAATAAAACAGGAATAAATATGAATAAAACAAGTAAGAATAATTATAAAAATCACGCCTTTCTAGCTTGGGGCAGCCATGATGTACCTTTTAGCTATTATCCTAACTTTTCATATTTTACCATAATAATTTCATGTTCAGTCACATTGAAATATGTAGCCCATAGCTCTATTGCAGTCCATGATTGTGATTGCCTTATAATCACACACAGCACTCTTTTATGTGCAAGAAAAAAAGTAAGAAAAGCTAATAGTAAGCGTTGTGATATTGTTTCTCTCAGATTGCATTTGTTTGGTTTTGTTAAGCTGAAACTTATCTTCTGTAAAAAGTTGAAAGTGTTTAAAATGATGTAGCCGACACTATAACATTTCTAAGGGTTCTCAGGTAAACTGAGAACCCTTAGAACCCTTTTTCTAATTTCTCAGAGGAGGTCTAGACACATGAAACAATCCTACAGAAAAGAAATACTCTATATTAATAAATGTATCTGAGAGCTACAGTCTTTACTGGAGGGCAATACCTAAACCAATGGGAGACAGTACCACAAGTATAAGTAAATCATGGCATTCCAATAGGTGAACAATAAACACTACAAACTCGGAACAAGGAAATAAACACTACGCACTACACAAGTTAAAAAATCATCGGTTCACATTCACACACACATTCATACAAAAATCTGACTTTAAAAAGGGCGTAACTCTGGAGTGAGGCAATACCAGCCTCCCCATCTGCCTCCAGAGAAGGGAGAGAATTCGCTCCATCATACCCCACCGACCACAATATACAGCGTGAAATATCAGTACGTTCCGTGGCCGACAAGACAAAACCCCATCTACAGAGCACACTTACCCTGCTCTTGTTTAACTGTATTCACCCGAGACTGACCTAATATTGGTGACAAGCACACCATGTACCCCACATGAAATCAACAGCAGGAAAAAAGTGGATTTGTGTTGGGCACACACACTCCAGTCTCATTAGACTAGACCCAAAATTCCTCCCTGTCTCAGTATCCTTTAAAAAAATCTCTCCGCCCCTTTGCAGGTGCAGCTTATCAATTTACAGAGAGTGGTTGCTCTCCATGCTACATACCACACTTTTTCAGTTTGTCATACAGGCCCCAGATGCTGTCTTTCATAGCCACAGACTCTAGCTCCTTCTGGTGGATGCCTAGGTATTTCAAAGTAAGCTAGGAGATATCATATTGCCAGAATGACCTATGCCTTCCCTAGGACCTCTGCCCAGCAGGACACGCCTGGAATAGTTCACTTGGGAGCCATCCAAGTAGCATCCTTATAAGATGCCTGAATCTGAAGCAGCAGTAGCATTATTTTGAGGTCCCTCCAGATTTCACAATTCTTCATGGAGAATGAGCCAACTACCCTTGCAGAGAAGCTTTCATTTTGGCCTCTTGTCCTTATGAACTACTTATTTCAGTCATTATCCAAAGCTCATTGGACTCATAAGTTGATTTGTAAACTGCCAGTCTCCTTTTACAATTGATCTCGCACTCTAATACCACAGATCTCCTTAGTGCCCGCAAAACTGCAGTCACTGAGCTGTCCTTCTGTTAATGTCACACTCCCTCTTATCATCACCCACTTAAGAACAATCCTCTGAACTTCCTGAAAAAATACCATGACCTTGGATTTGAAGGTAGATTCTCATCCCTGAAACAAAACACTTGCATTAAATTAAGTGCATGCCCAAGATTCATCTAGCCCCAATGGAGACAAGACATACCCTAGACCAATGGATATGACATAGGCCAATACCCACTGTAAACGGTTTCAATCATAGGCCAACTGTTATTGCTTTCGTACTGAAATAGCATGCATCAGTGGCTCTAGTACCCCATATCCTTGTAGCACCTTCCATAGTATGTGCAGGGAAATGCGATCATATGCCTTCACTAAGTCAGAAAAGCACATGTAGGTTGTGTTAGCACATTCCCACAAACCCACACATTGCTGTGCAAGTGGGAAGAATTGGTCCACAGCTTCATGACCAGGCCAGAATCTGCATGTTTAAACTAGGAACTGGGGGGCAGGGAAGTTAGTTAAGAATATAAGTGGGGGAGACGGAAAGCCCCAAATAATATAAAAAAGTGGGAACTGTAAAAGGCCTACCCTTTGCTGTCTGTACTTAAACACTAGGAGTATTAGAAACAAAATTCATGATTTGGAAGCTTTAATTTCATTAGACTCATGACATTATATGAATAGCAGAAACACGGTTGAGTGACAATGATGGTGAAGAATATAATATGGATGGTTACACATTGTTCTGAAGAGACCAGAGAATCAACAAGGGAGGTGGTGTTGCAGTGTACATAAAACAAAACTTGCAGGCAAGGGAGCTCACTGTTAAAAATAAAAGTACAGAAGCTGTATGGATAAAAGTAGATGATAAAAACTCAAATGGCCTAATTGCCGGTGTTTGTAATACAGCACCTAATGTAGCTGCAGAGGAAAGCAGAATGTTATATGACAATATCAGGATTATGAGTAATAAAACTGATGTGGTGGTTATGGGCGATTTTAATTTACTTGGGATACAGTGGGATAGGATTTTAGAACCACTTGGCAGTTTGGATCATAACATGGTTAAATTTGAGGTTAATTTTAGTGTCCGAAGAACAAAGTCCAAAGCAAAAATATACAATGTTAAGAAAGCTAACTTTAATGGTATGAGACTGAAACTAGTAACTGTACACTGGATGGAGTTAAATTGCAAAACTGTTGAAGAGGCATGGGAAATTTTTTTAAAGCACATTATTACAAGTGCAACAAGACTTCAGACTTCCAGCAAAATTAAATCTAGGAATCTGCAACCAAGGTGGTTTACTATGGAAATTAAGAATAAAGTCAAGAGGAAAAGGGCTCTGTTCCACAACTGGAAAATATCTAATGATGTTGGAATAAAGCAGGAGTATCTAAGTCTACAGGTTGAGTTAAAAAATAACATTAGACTCGCTAAGAGGAATGTCGATAGGAAGATTGCATTGGAGGCTAATGATGACAAAGGTTTCGTCCAATATTTTAACTCCACAAGTGCTCTAAAAGCTGAAGGATTTCCCTAGTTAATTTGTAGTTATTTAATTATGTTCATTTAGTTCACTCATCTATAGCTTTTATATTTCTTATTTTTATATTTATTTCTGTCCTTGCTACTTGCTTATAATGTTCATTGCCTATCTCATACAACTTATAACTCAAGGCCATCTGACCCCCTGGCTCCAGATAAAGAGCCTGCCCCCCTCAGTGGGGGCAAAGACAGACACAGACAGACACAGAACCCGCCGTGTGTAAACATCTTTCTGTAACATCTTCATTCTGTCTTAATAAACTGCTTAAGCTTAAGGAACCTGCCTCATCATTGAACAACAAGAACCTGAGGTTTCACTGAGGAAATCTATCAGTTGGCGTCACGAACAGGATCGGTGAGAGACAAGGCCGAGAGACTAATTAATGCTGGATGACTGAACTCAACAATTGAACTCACAAATGAATAGAGGTAAGATCTTCCACCTGTCTTTGGCTAAAGGTTGAAAATAGCCTCAAAAGGTTGTTTGATGAAGATGAAGTAAACATAACTAATTGTGAGATATCTGTCTTTGTTGTGAACTCAAAAAAGATAAATCAACTATAAAGAAGTTTTTCCATTGCTGTAACGGGACTGAAACAGCATTCTCTTGCAAGAGTTTTCCGTTTTACTGTTCGGGAAAATAAAAAACAGCCATTTACAGAAGAACAAAACTGTGCTTTCGTCATTTACTGTTCGGGATAAAACAGAGTTTACAGCTCATAATCTGTGGCTATTCCAGCAAACATGGCCTTATCTAGGAAATTTGGCAGTAGAATTAATGTTTCTGCAAGGCCGACTACTGAGAAAGGAGGATTGGAGCCTCCAGATGTTGATGTGGAGTACATGATGAAAAATCTCAGTGAATATCTGGACACAGCTTGTTGTTTGAAGTCGACCGCTGCTGACAACCGTGAGAAGTATGTTATCGATACAGATTCAGGTGGCATTTGGTCTTTGGGTGACATGCAACGCATTTGGTGTATGACGTGATTGAAAAAACTAATGCTGGCCGAGAGCAGAAAAGTTTGTATGAGCAAGTTGCTGCTTTAGCTGATGTTGTCCGTGAAAAGAACAAACAGCTGTCTGATGGAAAGAGAGAGCTGACAGAAGAGCATGCTGCGCGTGTGAGTGCCGATGCTGCGCGTGTGAGTGCCGATGCTGCGCGTGTGAGTGCCGATGCTGCGCGTGTGAGTGCCGATGCTGCGCGTGTGAGTGCCGATGCTGCGCAGAAGAGGAGAAAAATGCTTTATTGAGGGAGTTTCTTGAACTGCAGAGCCAAGATTAACAAAAATCATATTGCTTTGTTATCAAATCAGCTGCAAATGGCTTCGAAAGCAGGAAACGCTGAGCGACCCCTGGGAGGTGTAGTAATAACATGGGTGACTACACCTAATCCTCCTCCTCCTCCAACACTAGCTGTGCCTTTCACAGCTCTTCCACCTGTCCCTCCTGCACCCCCTCCTCCACAAGTACCCATGCCAGCAGAGTGGCTGCACCCTGCTGAAGGTCAGAAGAAGGATCGGAAAGAACAGCACCTCACACTGGTGGAAGAATTAAAGGCCACAATGGAAAAAAGAAGCAAAAATATGAGTGCTCCCCCAGTGGTGACTGTGAGTACTTAATCAATGACTCATCCCAGTGCAGCACCACCAGTGGTGTCTTCAAGAACTACATCTCAAGTAATGGTTGATACATCTGCAAATGATGAGACATCAGAAGAAGAAGCCCAACCTGTTCATCTGGCTCTACTGAGAATGAAAAGAGTCAAAGCAAAAAAAGAAGAGGATGGAACGTACACCTATCGGGATGTGTACACTCATGAAGTGGCAGATCTGGAAAAAATAGATAAATGCTCCAAAGAGCCCCCACATCTGTAAAAGGGGGGGGGGCTAAAGACATGGCTGCACTCCTTCTTGAGGCTGTGTAACTACAACAGGACATGGGTGAACTCCTAAACCGATATAGTTCAACCACTCAGTGATCTACTGAAAGGCAGGAAAGACTCCAAAGATCGTGTTCAGATGAATGAACTTCAGTTGAAGGCTTCCAAGAGCTGAAAGACACACTGTGCAAAGCTCCAGCTGTGGGAATCCCAGACATAGACCAGCCTCTTGAATGTTCATGAGAAGAGTGGCTACATGACAGCAGTTCTAACACAAGATCATGGTGGCCTGCAGCGAACCATGGCTACTGTTCGGCAAAATTGGACAATGTGGCACTCGGATGAGGGCCTTGCCTGAGAGCCATCTTGGCAACATACATGGAGGTCATCACTGTCTCAAGCCTAGAGTTGGATCAAACTCTGGTGGTGAGATGCTCACATGCTGTCCACACTCTCCTGACACTAAACAGAGCATCACAAGTTACAGCAGCCAGATGGGCTAAGTGGACAACCATCTTGGAAACACCCAACATTGTCATTGAAAAGGCTAGTTCAAACGACCCTGCCACCCTGTTGCCAGAGTCCACGGAACAGATCGATCACAACTGTGTGGAAATAGTAACTGCCATGGAAAAAGCTGCCCACACTCAAGAAACGCCATTGTATAATCCTGACTTGGTGTTGTATACTGATGGTTCCTCAGTGGTTGAGGGGGGTGTGAGATGTGCTGCATGGGCAGTAATGACAGACACGCAGGTGGCAGTATGCCTAAAGGCACATTGGCACAATAAGCTGAGTTGAAAGCACTAATTGAAGCATGCAAAATTGCTGAAAATCAGTCAGCCAATGTATACACAGATTCCAGATATGCATCTGGAGTTGTCCGTGATTTTGGACTTCTGTGGAGAAAATGTGGTTTCCTATCTGCAGCTGGGATCAGAGGTGGCAATTTCAGGTCCAGAAAGTAAAAATCCAGACCATGATTTACTTTCAACCAATCAGATGAATACTCTGTGATTGTGACTCTTTATGCTTAACTGGTTGGTTGAAAGTAAATCATGGTCTGGATTTTTACTTTCTAGACCTGAAATTGCCACCTCTGGCTGGGACACCAGTGAAAAATAGATAGTTAGTTGAAGAATTACTGGATGCTGTCCAACTTCCTGCTGACTTAGCAGTCCTGAAATGCAAAGCTCACACCAAAAGGGACACAGTGGAAAGTCAAGGAAACGCACTTGCAGACGAAGCTGCTAAAAGAGCTGCGAGAGGTGGCGACACAAAAAGTGACACAGACTTTGATGTGATATGTAAACAGCTAAGGACAGTGACCAAACATCTTGATGACATCAAGGATATGCAGAGCAACAGTCCTGCTGATGAAAAATGGTCATGGATGGAGACTTTACAAAGATGATGTATGGAGATATGGAGATGGACCCAGAACAGTGGCCCCGTCTACGCTAATTCCCTACCTAGCGCACCAAATTTATTTAGTAGGTCACCATGATTTGGAGAAAATGGTGCATCGATTCAGTCAACACTGGTGGAACCCACAATTTTGATCACAAGCACAGCAGTTGGGGAGACAGTGTCTTACCTGTCAGAAGAATAATGCAGGTCCAGGAAAGCTGAAACCAACTCTAGTGGCACCTGCTCCGCCAGGCCCCTTTCTCCATCTCCAAGTGGAATACATCACCCTACAAAAAGTCACGCTTGTTCAGATGTACATGTCATTGTGGACAAATTCTCAAGGTGGGTGGAAGCCGTTCCCTGCTGAAAAGCCACAGCCACTCACACCGCAACGACACTGGTCAAAGACTACATTCCGCTCTGGGTCCTACCATGCCAGATCGACTCAGACCAAGGAACACATTTCACTGGAGCAATCTGTCAAGAGATCAGCCAACTCATGGGCATTGAATGGTCATTCCACTGCCAAGTAGAGAGGATGAACAGAGTCATCAATAACAGGCTGTCCAAATATCATCAGGAAGGAGTTTCATGGCCTCAGGCACTGCTAATTTTTCTCTGCAACATCAGAGGAACGACCAACAAAAACACTGGTTTGATCTTCTGGCTGATTTGAGATAATCACAGGGCGTCCGATGCATCTTCCCGACAGCATAGATCTGAAAAAAGCAGACGTTCACGTTGCTAGTGATAGCCTGGTTGATTATTGCATTAAACTCACCACTGCCGTTCAGTATACCTTTCAACAGGTTTCCAGCATGTGGGATGAGCCCGTCGATACTCTGGTACCTGGTAAGTGGGTACTTATCAAGAAACCCCAGAAAGAACCGCTTGGGGCTAAGTGGGAGGGCACATATCAGGTACTGTTAACAACAAACTTGGCAGTTAAAGTGTGTGGTGAAAGCAGATGGATTCATGCTAGCCATTGCAAAAGAGTAGACTATGTTCCTGAGATCTAATGCGCTTAGGTGATGTGCTAGTAACCTCTCCCTTAGTGGCCTACGTTGCTGGGCGGCAAAGTCACAGACTTAAACCAGCCAGATGATCAACAACAACACTACTAATTGTCAACAGACAAGCACACGCACACATACTATGGATCATCAAGCTTTCCATTTACCTTTCTTGTACAGTAGTCTGTGCAAATCTTTATGGAAACGTGATTGCCAGAACTGACGATAAACTGATGATTATTAGGCATGTAACGATGAATCGCGAATCGGTTAAAAATCAATGTAAATATATGACGATTTAAACTGGCTGATGTGGAAAATTAATCACTACTTCATAGTACTTTACTTAACAGAAAAACTGGTGTAATATTACATTTGATTTCACAACGTCAGTTTGATGTCAGATGTCACTGCGTATTCATATTGATGTAGTACGTTAGTTTTTGGTATTGACCGAACACGAGATGGTGAGGGATTATGAAATTGAGGACCCCTTGATCTTAAATCTGCAGTGTGGCAGCCTTTTAGCTTTCCGGTAATCACAAACGAAAATGGCGAGAAAAGCACAGACAAGACAAAAACTGTGTGCAAACATTGTAAAAGACTGATAACATAGACAAATAGCACATCTTAAGCAGCATCTTAAGTAGTGGGATCAGGCAAAACTTACCTGCAGATGTGAAGTTGGGGTTTTTCTTCAACCATCTCTAAGCATTTTAATAATTATTTGGTAGGTAGCAATGATTTTTTTAGCAATGTTTCCAGTTTGTTTTTACTGTTTTACTGAACATGTGCACGTCAATAGACTTTCATTGATTATTGCTTTTAAATGAAACAACACTATGAGCTCATTTTAACTTGTACATATCTATGATTAACTGTTAAATCATCTCAAAGTCTATCAGTGATGTTTGTTTGCATTACTGAATATATGTACGTTATGATAGAAGGATTCAGCAGCTAGCTAGAATTTCCACAAGAAGCTCATTCTAATCTCCACATGTCTAAGTTCAGATGTGGACCAGGGATGCAACGGTTCTCCAAAAAAAAGCCGCACACAGCAGCCAGTTCTTAAGTGAAATCCTGGTCCTTTTAATTAAAATGTTAGTTTGCAAATCCTGTCCTAACTCAAAGTGTACGGGACAACATGGATTATCTGGTCACCCTACTTCAACTCGGATGGACACAAAGCTTTTAACAAAGGCACTGGGAAACACCTTTGATTGTGCCATGGTGACTTTTAGTGCTACCTGTTGTTATGAGAGACAATGAGAGACAATACCTGTTACAGAAAGACTGATTCAGGATATTGTAGAAAGAGATGGTTTTTATCAGAACACCAGCATGCCTCATCCCTCTAACTTTTTCTTCCTCTCAGTCTCTCCCTTAGTCTGAACCCCTCTTCCATTCTCTCACTCTGACATTATTTTTTATTCTCACAATCAATCACTCATGACATCCTCACATTCCCTTGTGTATTGCTTCTGTTATTCTATGTCTTATTTGTGGTCTGTTTCAGAAAATACACATATTGTACAACAGTTTGAATGTCCCAGGCTGGGATGTTTTTTCTAGCTGAGGGGTTAGTCCAGGTCTTGGGATATTTTTTCTTTGGATTCTTATGTTCAACGCATGCTGATTTTGCACATGAGTTACATGTAAGTTGCAATGAAAGTTATTCTCTCTCTCTCTCTCTCTCTCTCTCATGCAGTCAGAGGGCTTTCAAGACTGGATTGAGGAACCGGTTCTAATGGGCCAGAAATTAATACTTGGACTTCAGCACTTAACCATGTGCCTTGTTAGAACCTGAATATCCAGTTGATATTTAGATTTGATGTTGTTTCCAGCATTATTTTAAAATAAAAGGTAAAGTGCAATAAGAAATTGTAGATTTTTGCTTGAAAATAATTTCAATTAGTCATTTAGCTCTTTTCTTCACTTAAAGAGAACATTTTGTTATGGTTTGCATTCTGTGCTTGTAGCCAGCTTTGGACAGAGATTTTGGGGCAAAATGTAAGGTCTGTTATTGCCTTTTTCTTAACTAAAGTGCCTTTAATCATATCTATTGGCTATTTGCATGCATATAACCTACTGTCACGATCGCCGCGATCGCTGGGGAGCGGGGAATCACTCGGGCAGGCAGACAGGCGGAACATGGGGCAAACTAGGGGTTTATTCAAGGGACATCAATGACAGACCATGAACTAAGGCAAAACAGGGGCTGAAATAGACAAGACAGAGCAAAACAACAAGGTACAGCTGGGTACGATCGGGGAAGCACACGTGGATAATCAGGGGGGCGTGGCACACATGAGGATCGTACGAGCTGGGCGTGACAACCTACTAAGTCAGTATTAATTTAGGGTAAAAAATTAAGCATATTAAAATGGATGTAAAAAAATACAAACTAAAATTTGCATGAAAACCAATCAGTCAACTGTAGGATACAGTAAAAGAAAAAAAAACTGCTATATAATGTATTTTACAGTAAATGTATTTTTCAGTTTACAGTAAAATACTGTGAAGATACTCAAAAAACAAGTTTTATTTTTCATTAACGGTACAAAATCATACATTTTAGTAACAGTAAAAAAACTAATTTTACAGTAACATAATGGTAATCCTTCTGCCAGTTGTATACAGTTTTTTTATAAGAATATTTTTTATGTGTTGTTATGAAATTCTTTATCAGAACTAGCAGCATGAACCAAACCTGTAGACAGAAATTAATTTCCGGGTGGCATCAAACTCATTATTGTGCTTCGTGGCTTTGTGCCTGGCTGGAAGCAAACAAATTTTGAGGGGGGGGGGGTCAAATCTATAATTTTACCCCATTGGCTGTAAGCCTGGCATAACCTTGTGTGAACAACAGAGTGATACATAACAATGTTGGGATGCTGTTGTAAAACACTTGAACACTTGAGGGTGTTGAAAAGAGCTGAGGGTGGGGAACATGTGTTACTCAGAAACTGCCTCCACAAAGGGCTCTGGGATGCAAATTGTCAGGTTCACAGTGAGCTCAGAATCAAAGGGAGGAGTGATCAAGCACATAAATGGTTCCATGTTGACCAGGACAAATTTTATCTAAGATAAAATAAGTCTAAGATGTCAAATTGATATAAGAATAAATATTAAACTTATTTTTGTCATGTTATGTATTGCAAGCCTCACTTTAAACTTTGACACAAGGAGAAAAAAATCAAGATGTATTGTGTAGACCAGTACATCTCCAGGACAGGGACTACAATATAACCGGCCACATATATGCTAAGTGCAAACATCCTTGGGAGCAGAACAACACCAGAACTCAGCAGGCCTCATAGGATTAATAGGTGTGTGACCATTGAATAGCAAGGGAGTTAACCACCCCGCATTATCAACAGAATGTGCATCACCATGATGTGCAAGAATGTGCAAGATCCTTTGTATCACATTATGAAGGTATCACTAATGTATTATACATGAGAGCTACATAAAGCATTCGTAATGCAAAATAAATGTCTATAATGTGTTATGCCTATTAAATATTTATAGTTATATTTTTAATGTTTTATGATTATAATGCTATAATGCATTATAATGCGTTATGAATGTCTTCACAGATTTTGTAACGGCCTGCATTCCTGCCCCAGGAATGAGCCACATCTGTTACCATTCTGTCTTACCTCTCATTTTAGCCCTTGTGTGACTCACTCCAGCTGCCCCATATCTGCTCCCTCGTTAGTGGTGTATAAAGTGCCTCCCGGTCTTGAGCTCCTGAGTCCAGTCATTGATGTTACTATCTGCCTGTGCTCTCCACTGTTGTTAGCACTGTTCAGTTGCCTAAATAAACCCCTTGTTGTTTGCCCTTATGCATGGCTCCTACCTCTGTCGTGTTTTGCCACGTGACAGAATGACTGGATTCCCCAACAATGCCGGCAGCCTACACTCCCACTCCAGCTTACATGGATTTATTCATCCGGCAGACCAGATCTCCAGGGCACTCAGGGTACTAAGGGGGATGCAAAGTTCCCGGATACGCCCTCTCTTCAGGCAGAGGATTTCTTTGCTTTATAGACCTTAACCTGAAGTCAGTGAACGAAAGGCTCTCCATGGTCAACCTTTGCTCGGACCCCCAAGAGGCAGCAGAGATCTGCTGTCTGTTGATCAAGCTAAGGGAGTAATTGAGCATGAGGTGTCCAAGTTTCACCCGTCTCCTGATGTGCCTGAGGAAGTGGCAACTAATTTTCTGTAGCAAGCCGCTAAAGTTCTTGTTGGGGGCTTACAACTCTCCACAGGTCTTCCTGCTGTAGCAGGGTGTGGGAAGAAAAAGCGGCAGAGGCAAGCAAGTTCCCCAATGCCCTGCTGGGGAGACGCCGCCGTTCCCTGCTGGGGAGACGCCGCCGTTCCCTGCTGGGGAGACGCCGCCGTTCCCTGCTGGGGAGAGCTCCTTTGCCTGTTCCTGGTGAGATCCTTGCTGATACATTTTATGGATGCCAAAGTGGAAAGAGATCACCCCATAGTTGAAGGGATGTGGCAGCAAATGAATGGTTGAATGCAGGCAACGTTTAATTTGTGAATGTGGTGAGTCCAAAAGTATTTAATGGTTCATTACCGCTTCACAAATATTATATGGATCAAGAGAAATTGCCCCAGAAATGAAGCATCAGTGCTGTGTGGCATAAAAGGAAGGAAATTGCAGCTATAGAAGACACTTGGTCTTCTGAACACAATAGACAACTAATAAAGAAATACTACAGAACTTTTTTCAAATTCTGCAGGCACATTGTAGGAATGACAAACTCTGTGTAATCAAATTTTGAGATGGATGGACCCTAAAACTGAAGCAGCACTGCATAGTGATATAAAAAAATGGTAGTTTCAGATATTTGATTACATTAGCTTGATTGGTGAAAATCAGATCGCAACAGCTGCAATTGAAATGCGTGTTAAGTTATAATTGGGACTGAGGCTGCTAGTAAGTTGAGAAATGTAACGGATGTCAAATGACACAGTGAAGAGGAGAATTTGAAAAATTTCAGAGCTCTGACATTCGCTAACAGCTGCATTCCTGTGACCACTTTTCTACTCAGCTGGATGAATCAACAAACTAGCTAATGCAGCTCAATAAAATGTACTAGTTTGCTACCTATGGCAAGGAAAAATAGAAGACTTTCTCTTTTATAAGGAGGTACCAGGGAGGACTGTCATGCCCGGCTCGTCGGCTCCTCGTGTGTGCCACGCCCCCTGCTTACCCACGTGTGCTTCCCTGATTGTTTCCAGCGTTGTCCAATTTCCATGCTTCGTCTTTTCTTACTTAAGTCCTGGTCTGACCTGTTTCTCCTGTCCGTCATTGTAGTTTGTTGTGGAAAATGTCTCCTGGTCCCTTTTCCCCAATAAAACCCCGTAGTTTGCCCCGATTTCGCCTGTCTCGCCTGCTTTTTGCACGCCTGCCCGCACGATCACCGCTCTCCCCGCGACTGATAGTGACAGAATGACGGACCTGAAAAAGAGAAAGCAAAGGAGAAGGAGGACCCCGGAGGTGCCTACGATCTGCCTGGGAGCTTGCTCTCTTGCCGGGCTTTGGCTCCCAACTGGGGACGAGGAGGAGGAACCCTTCCTGCTCCCGGACCCGGAGACGATCATCGCGGAGCAGCAGCCTCCCCACGAGCGGCCGGCCAACAGGGTGGCTGGGGACACAGACGCAAGGCTGGACACCCGCCCTGCCCCCTGGCTCACCCTCCCTCACCTGTGCTAGGGCTTGGTCGGCGCCTGCGGGTCCTGGCCCTCCGGGTCGGCTGTCGCCTGCGGGTCCCCCTCCGCGGCCTCGTCGCCCTGCCTCGGTCCCTCCTCCGGCTCTTCGTCGTTCGCCTGCGGGTGCCCCTGAGGCGGCTCCTCAGTCGCCTGCAGGTCCGCCCGCTCCTGCGCGTCGGAGGCCGTAAAACCCCGTAGTTTGCCCCGATTTTGCCCGTCTCGCCTGCTTTTTGCACGCCTGCCCACACGATCACCGCTCTCCCCACGACTGATCGTGACAAGGACATTGGGTGAGGAATTATTTATGATTTCATGACTGTGAAACTGAGCTGGGGAAAATGTGTGGTTTGTAGCAGCTGCGTGACGAGCCAGAAGAGCAGAGTTACTGCAAGGATTAAAGTTGCTAACCCAAACGTTGTAACTGCTCACTGCATGTTGCATTGGGAAGCTCCTGCAGCTACAGGTATTTAACCAGAACTGTACGCAGTTTTGAGCACAGTTGTAACGACAACGAATTTCCCAAGCTTTGCAGTCTCTTTGTTTGGCCTGCTTTGTAAGGAGGTGTTTGCTAGTCACAATGCCCTGCTGTTTCACTCTGAAGTGAGATGGCTTTCACAAGGGGAAGTTCTGCAGTGGGTGTTTGAGCTATGCAAGGAGATCTGAGTTTTTAGGAGATGTCAATCCTGACAGTGCAGAGTCATTTGCTGACTCAAAATTTGTGGCAAAGCTGGCCTACCTTGCAGACATATTCAACCCACTCTTCAGCCTCAATCTCTATCCAAGGAGGTTATAATTCTATCCTGGAGTTGAGTGAGAAAATCACAGCATCCATGAAGAAAACTAAGCTATGGAAAAAAGAATACAAGATGGAATTGTGGGTATGTTTTCCAAGGTTTCAGATTTTCTTAATGATGATAACCTGTTATTGGATACAGTGAGACAATTAACTACCACACACTTAACTTCACTCAGTACGCACTTCTCTGATGTCAACACTGATGCCTGGGACTGGGTACATGATCCATTTGCACCAGCTGCAACAATGACAAGCAGCCTTACTGGTAAGGCAGGAGAACAACTGTTGCAGCTCTCCTGTGACAGGACATTAAAGGTCTGAATCTAGCAGATGCCTTGTGTAGACTTTTGATCCACCTTCTCACAGAAGTATCGTGAACTTATTGCAGAGGCCATGAGAATTTTGCTTCCCTTCTCTGCTTCCTACCTTTGTGAGGCCTCATTCTCAGTACTTATGAAAAAGCACAAGGCATGTTTGCATGTGGAGGATGACCTCAGAGTAAGGCCACAGCCGGCCAAAGGCGACGTCCCCCGATGCGCCGGAGTGGGGGGACCCGCAGCTGCAGCAGGTGGCGGAAGCAGAGGGACCTCAGGCGTACCTGCAGCAGGCGGCGGGACAGGCAGGTCATGAGCAGGCGGGACAGGCACCGGCGGAACAGGCAGAACAGGCGCCGTAGGGACGGGCGCTGCCCCTTTAAAAGTCCTGGGGATATGCAGGATAGCGTCCCTTATAGCGCTGGCCCCTTTGTTAGCCAGCCGCTCCACCTGAAAGTGGTACCGCTCAAGGGGCGGCGGTAGCTCCGCGGCGGCTAGGCGCATTTCCAGGAAGGGGGAAGTTGCCCGCGAAGGCAGCTTATTGGCGGTGGCGACGTCAGGAGTGAACCCAGCTGGTCTCCCTTTTGGGAGAGGCTCATCCGATAAGAGGGTGAGGAGCGAAGTGGGAGAGAGAGAGACTGTCCCGAGATGGATGGCCAATGCGTCCTCAGGACTCCCCTCCTGCTGCTGCTTTCTCCGCTTCTTCTTCCTTCTGCTTGCGGTCGTGGAGGAAGGCTGTGCAATGTCCGACGGGACGGACGGCGGGCGGACAACCTCTGCGACACGTGGCGCGACCAGATCGAACCTCCGTTCTGTTAACTGCTGGAGCAGCTGCTGGAGGTTCGAGTACACCTCTCCCAGTTGGTGCATGCCCTCGGGTGGGGACAGCTCTACCAGGAGATCGCCGCTCTTGCTGGCCAAATCCAGCACTACTGGGTCCTCCTGGACTTCGGGCTGGTTCAGCCAGTAAAACACCTCTTGCAGCAGACCGAGACGCCGGTCCTCGGTCTGCTGCGGTGCTTCTTCTTTCGGGTCCGTCATTCTGTCACGAACCGCGGGTGAGGACGGTCAGGCAGACAGGCAGGTAGCAGGGAAGGACGAGGCAGGCAGGCAAAAGACGGGGAAAACTGGGGATATATTAAGGGGGTGACAGCTACAGGAATCCCAGGACATCACACACATATAAGAGGTTTGGTATCCTTAAAAAATTGTTCTCCCTAAGGGGTCCCTGGCCTGAAAAAGTCTGACAACCAATGATATAAATTGTTGGCTTCCATCTATACTGCTTCTAGTATTAAAAAGATAGTGGCTAGGGATGTGCATCTCATTCACAGAGGCCAATGCAATACACATTTCTATACATTGCCAACGATCCTATATATATATATATATATATAAGAGATACATATAAGGCAACTACTAATGCCATATGATATGATTCACCCCTATTGTGATTCAATGTGAAATCAATGTGATTCAACGTAAAATGATGTGAAGCAAAAGAATGTGATTCTGTACAATTCAGTTGCACCTGAAATCAGTTTAGAGAGGTGGAATCAATCAAAATATTAAATAACTAATTTTATATTTACATAAATATCTATTAATAAATTGGATTTTACAGATTCAAAGATGGTTAGAATCAATACATCCCAAATTGTACCTAAAGCACACTTTTTTAATTGTTTACTTTTATGCCAGGGTACCGATGTGATTCAGGGAATCTTACCATCCCTAACAGTGGCTGTTAATAAAGAAAGTGGCATCTTCTTTATTAAAAATCTCGTGCACTTAACCCCAAGACTCGCCACAATGGGCCTTATTTAATCGATCTAAAGCACACGGTCTGAACTGCACGGTGAAAGTGCTCGCAGGGTGTCGCCTACCCACTTTTGCTAGTTTAATGGCATAAAAATAGTCACTGTACCAGGCGAATGGTCAAAAAGTGTGGTACTAAATCTCATAATTACTCATGGGTGTGTTTGGAGCATAGCATGCTATAAACCAATCAGAGTGTCAGCTCCCATGCCCTGTAAATAACAGTGAAATTCTGCGGCATTGACTTCAGACCAGGTTCTTGTTGGTCGATAGCACAATCACTTTCCAGTCCCTCATGGTAGTAAAGCGGCATCAATGCGCCTGACTTTCACACCCACGGGCTCCCAGATGGGCACGAGCATCGGCTATTGAAACAACGTGGGTGCTGGACTGGAGAATGACGGCTGCATGGGGCTCCAGCTAGCAAAGACATGTGTGCTGCGTCTGGCATTGCTTTGTGCCTTGTGTAAGACAGAGTCCAATATGTTTATTTGCACTCTGTATGTGGGTTTGCTACTTTGAAAACATTGTGTACCCTGTATTGGCTGTGGGAATGACACACAACAAACAAGATGGTGGCATCGTTTTAAGTATGGGAGAGATTGTTTCTGGCAACATGTTAGATTTAGTTCTGTCCAGACGTCATTTGAAATATGTGGCCACCTTACAGGCTGACATTAGGGGTGCACCAAGGAGGACCTTGCGGGTGTTGTAGCCCCTCCTACAATGACCACAGCATCCCCCAAAAAATTGGTTTCTTTTTTTTTAAATTGTCTGTAAACTCTGTACATCATATAATGTATGTTCTTCTACAGATATTTAATTTCTAAACAAAGTATCTATTAAAAAAGATTGTGACGTCTGACCTTGACTAATGCTTCTCCACAAGTTATGCCTCTTTGTAGCCAGTGGTCTAGCTGTTAGCTACAGAAGATGAGTTTCCATTATAGACCGACCCTTAATTCCGAAATCACCTCATCTAGAGGCTCAGATTCAACCCAAACATTGTCTGCTTTATCAAGGTCTGCCCTACATTTTTTTTAATGCAGTACTATATACAAACATTTTACAAGCACATCTTAGGACATGGTTCACAGTGACAACACAAGCGGTAGAAAAAACTAAAACAAGAGAAAAGGAATACAATACAATGCTCGAGGAAGAACATGGGAGACATTTTGTTTTTATTTTTTTAAATATTTTGAATATTTCACATAGATCAATACCTGCCAAATGTATTGTTTTAATTGTCTTGCTAAGGGAAAAAAAATGAAGTCACATATTAGGGTTTGGGATTCCCCATTTTCATACTTACACGTTTTTCCCAAAATACACACAGTCAGAATTTATTTATTTTATTATCCCACACAGCATATGGTGGCTTCTGCTTCTACACATCTTTCAGCCAGACACATAGCCAGATCGCTACCGAAATGTTTGCTACAGATGAGACACACTCGCAGTCACAAAGGATATGTATACTGAGAAGACCCCCCCCCCAAATTTACTTCCTGCTTATAGTCTAAAAGTTAAAACACCTGCTCTAAATAATCTACCTCCTCCATTAACATTAAATCATTGGCGCCACCACTGATTGGCCTCTCAGTCAAATCTAAACAGATAAACAGCAATTTCCATTCATATGATGGAATCGCATAATGAGACATCGTGTTCACTGCTTTTGACCTATTTGACGTCTTAATATGTTAGATAGTGATGTGCAGTGAATGACCTCTGATCTTCTTATAACACTGTCACTTACTGGGGGTTGTTATCTACTAGCCAAATAGCTCTGCCTGCCACCCACATGGAGCCACACATCATGAGAGAGAGCGAGCAGCTCATAGCCACAAGCAGACACTTTCATGTGCTGAGAGAAGCCTAATAAAACAGGAGGACACACACACACACACACACACACACACACACAGTGTATACGCATGGCGAGACCTCCAGGACCTCTATAATATCTTCTAGAGCCACTGATGTTGTCAAATGACTGTCTGACTCACTCAGTCATTCCCGAGGGGTAAGTGGCTTGCGTACATCAGTCAAGGAACAGAAACTGTACACTGCAGATTCATATATTAAAGTTAATGGCTTTAGGGAACTCTTCAGAGGCTAGTGACCATGGAGCCCCCAACCACTGCCACTTAGAACCATGGTTGACAAAACGTAACGTCAATTCAGAAGGAAATGTGAAAGAAAAGAGTCATAAATGGATCAGGATAACTATGTGGAGCACAAGATCCAGGATTTAAACCCCAGAGGTTTTTGCTTTACCCCTAAGCCAGGCGCTTAGTGTCACGCCCTGCAAATCTGCCCCTCCTGTTACTCCCTGTTTGTTATGCATACGTCTTACCTCTGGTTCCTGCCCTGGTGCAATGCACTCCATTCTACTCCCTTGCTAGACACCCTATACAACACCTAACCTTCAAAGAAATATGCAGCCACCAATGCCTTCGAGCCAAGTCACCCAATCTGAATAGCAGTTCAGTCATGTACATTATATTACACACACACATACTGAAATGGCAGCTTTTTTCAGGCTCCTGTACTGGTATGACTGAATACAAAATATAATGTAACTGAAAAGAAAACATTAAACTAATTGCTCCCTTATTGATTGAAATTAACCCTCTGGATTCTGAGGCCTCTTGGCCTCTTTCAAGGTAGTCTGACATGCCTTCACATTTTAAAATATGTCACCTATCTAAAAAAAACATTTATATCAAAGTGCTTCAAATGCTTTTACTGTATTCAGCAAAAACTAACACCAACAATCTGAGACCGCTGAGAATGTCATTATTCTATTTTTTGTTAAAATCAACTTTAAACGAATACTCTTCAAAAACCTATTTACAGAGGTGCTGAGAATTTGTAAAAGATCACATTATAAACATTTCTAGCCTAGACTTGAGCTCTAAAGCTTATAGACATGGCGGTTGGCTACTCGTAGGTGAAGGAGACATTCTGAAATTTTAAGTGGTTTGGTTACTAAAGTGTTAGGTCTTTGGAGTGACACTATTTTTTTCAAAGTCACTGGCCCACACAATGAATATTGATGAGATAGTGGTCACCACACCTGTAATAGTTTGTATTCTGTCGTTCTCCATCAGTCTGGAATGCCACTGTCACAACTGTCAGTCAGTGTGAATTTTAAGAAAAGAACAACATAGTCAAATGATCCTACATAAACAAAATCTGTCACTAGAAGCGACACAGACCCGTTAATAATTCCAGCCTATAAACTTGTTTCATCACATCTGTTTAACTGACTTCTCTTAGCTAAATTAAACTCTACTCTGTGCTGGAAGCGTACCATGTATACTGTCAC
The DNA here is from genome assembly GCF_023856365.1 of Brienomyrus brachyistius. NCBI lineage: Eukaryota > Metazoa > Chordata > Actinopteri > Osteoglossiformes > Mormyridae > Brienomyrus > Brienomyrus brachyistius. The sequence goes on along the minus strand of NW_026042324.1, from coordinate 684,002 downwards.
ACCTAGAAAAACGAATAAGGGAATCACAAAAAGTCACAGCATTCAGAAAAATACTCAGAAGCATTCAGAGGGTCCCCAGACTGGAGATTCCTGATGCTCCAACATGCTTCCTACTTACGCTGAAATGAGTTATAAAATATGAACTGGCTCTATTCCATCACGTAATCATGGTCCCATATGATACAGACTTGAATGGATTTACATTTCTGCAGTTATTAGAACTGAACATCTGGTCTATGTATAATAATAATAATAATAATAACAATAATAATAATAATACATTTTATTTATATGCACCTTTCTGGTCACTGAAGGTCACCATAAAAAGCACATAAAACTAATAAAAATTCATATTGCAGACAAACAATAGACAGCAATAGGTGAAACCAATAATAAATAAAATAGCCTCCATAATGGATAAAATGGCCTGCATAATGTTATTGAAGGATATAACGTTTTGCATGATCAAGTTCAAAATCATATGGAATATCCATCCATTCATTTTCCAAACCACTTATCCTACTGGGTCGCGGGGGGTCCGGAGCCTATCCCGGAAGCAATGGGCACGAGGCAGGGAACAACCCAGGATGGGGGGCCAGCCCATCGCAGGGCACTCACACACCATTCATTCACACATGCACACCTTTGGGCAATTTAGTAACTCCAATTAGCCTCAGCATGTTTTTGAACTGTGGGGGGAAACCGGAGTACCCGGCGGAAACCCCACGACGACATGGGGAGAACATGCGAACTCCGCACACATGTGACCCAGGCGGAGACTCAAACCCGGGTCCCAGAGGTGTGAGGCAACAGTGCTAACCACTGCACCACCATGTCGCCCCCATATAGAATATGCAGTTCAGAAAAAATGGGTCTTTAACCAGGATTCAAATATATGTGGAGAGTCAGTGTGATGGTTGTTTTCTGGCAGAGAGCCCCAGAGGTTGTAGAATGTAGCAGGATAAAGTGCTGAGGACTGTCCCAGCTCCACTAGCCCATAGCCTCCCATCCCAAATCACAGTCCATGTACTACTTCATGAGGCTGGACCCTGTTTGATCCTCAGCTGCTTGTTAAGGGAATGGCTGGGAAACAATTGGGGGTGGGCAGGGGCCGTCTGCCATTTCCTGAGCTAATCGGAACCAGACTTCACACATTACTGAGCAGGCCTATTGCATGCCTCTGGAGGCCACAAAAAAGAATCTTCATGTGTAAGCCCAAAACCGGAACTGCAACTGTTTATTTCCTTCCTGCCCATTAACGGAGGCCTTTGGCGCGCACAGATAAGCAGAAGCACATTGCCGCTTCCTCTGGGATTCCAGTGATATGCCTTGACTGAGTCCAATGGAATGCTATAAGATAAGTTTCCTTGATTTAAAGGATGCAGCTGCTGGAAAGATTTTTTTTTTCTCGTCAGTGTTCATCTGTGTATTTGAAAATGAACTTGACTGAGTGTTACACCACAGGTGGCTTCAAAGCAAAGCATGACCAAGTAAACAGCACCAAAGCAGCAAAAAAAAAAACAATATTCGATTATGGAAAATCGAAACATTCACAAATTTAAATTGTTACATTTAAAATTGAGGGCAGTGTGTGGTTCAGCCTCTTTACTTGTGGTTCACAGGTTTCAGCCATTGTCTTGGTAGGATAGTCGCAAATCTGACGGCCCTTGAGCCAGGCTCTTAACCCCCAACTCCAGGAATACTGCATGCAGCCTCACACCGCACTGCGACCTTCAAGCTTCTGCCTGTGTGTCTCATAGGAAGCAACATGGGGTAGGTGAAGTAAAACATTTGAATGTACTTTTGCAAATCAAGGATCATTTCATGATTATTATTGAAAAACTGAAAACACAGATCTGCATTTAAAGTGAAAGCAATGCATGCAGTACAAATGGCGATGTTAATTTAATGTGGAGTCATAGTAAATATTAATGTTGATTATTCGCATAAGTTTAAACATATGAAATCTCAGAAGTGACATAAAGAAAAAGGCACATTGATTTGCGGATATAAAATAAATATGCAATAATCCAATAATCCAAGATTTGGATATTCTTGTTTCTCAGATGTGCAGAGATAATCCCCAGCCACTAGATGGCACAATAAACTGTGAAAAATGTGAAGATATGCACCTCATAAGATCTACTGTGGATGAGTTGTGGTCCGTTAATTTCCTATGGAAAGCTAAGGTTGGGCTTTGTAATTCTGCATCAGGAGGGATGTAGAGAACCAGTAAGCTACTAAAGAATGTGTCCCCAACATTTTCTATGACAAACTGCTTGTTAAACATACATAGCTAAACACCTTAAAAACATGATATAGAAAGTTTCATAATTGTACTAATCAGATTTGGTCCATGTAACTATTATCCTTTTGAATTTCATTATTTATTGCCTACATATTGTTGTAAAATGTTTATCATTCTTTTCTTTCTAATAATTTTCCAATGCTTCATTTTCTATGTTATGGGCTGTACCACATATTTGTCCTTTATCGAGTGCATATCTCTTGTTAAGAACTTTTTTTCTCTCTGTTGCAAGAATAGCCATACTGTAGTTTTCCACCAGTTCACAAATGACGTTTTCATAATCATCCAACCTTAGGCTATTGATTTCAGGGAGGTGGATGAGGGACAATCGAGAGGGATGGTACTGGCTGGGCTTAAGCGATTGTCATGACGTTTGAATCATATGACAATACCCTTTCTGGGCTCAACCCAGGTTCAAGCTAATTTGCTGTAATGTTGTGTGCCTTAGTATTTTAATCGATCAGAAACAAAAACTAAACAACAATTTTTCATAATTTTTTCGTGTTTAGTATCAGGTGTAATGGTGCACAAAGTTTCACAGATCAGCACAAACCTGCAATTTCAGTACAACGGGGAAAAGAGAATTTGTATTGAGATTGTTTATTACTAGAGCTGTAAACCAAAGGAAATGCTGAAAGACTAACAAGACACTCTTTTTCTGAAAAAAATATGTACAAAATAAATAAAAAATATAACATCATTACAGTCATAAACTAATTCCCATTTAGTATGGTCACCAATGTGTCGTTGAATCTGCTTAAATGCCACAGAGAAACTTTCAGAGACTGTTTCTGCCTTAATGGTGATTTATACTTCTGTGTCGAGCCTATGGAGAGCCTTGCAGAGCCTATCCCGAGCCTTTGCAGAGCCTATGCAGAGCCTATGCAGAGCATATGCTGAACCTATCCTGTGCCTTTGCAGAGCCTATGCTGAGCCTTTGCAGAGCCTATGCAGAACCTTTGCAGAGCCTATGCTGAGCCTATGCAGAACCTTTGCAGAGCCTATGCTGAGCCTTTGCAGAGCCTTTGCAGAGCCTATGGAGAGCCTTTGCAGAGCCTATCCTGAGCCTTTGCAGAGCCTATGCTGAGCCTTTGCAGAGCCTATGGAGAGCCTTTGCAGGGCCTTTGCAGAGCCTATGCAGAGCTTTTGCAGGGCCTTTGCAGGGCCTATGCTGAGCCTATGCTGAGCCTTTGCAGAGCCTATCCTGAGCCTTTGCAGAGCCTATGCTGAGCCTTTGCAGAGCCTATGGAGAGCCTTTGCAGGGCCTTTGCAGGGCCTATGCAGAGCTTTTGCAGGGCCTTTGCAGGGCCTATGCTGAGCCTATCCTGAGCCTTTGCAAAGCCTATGCAGAGCCTTTGCAGGGCCTTTGCAGAGCCTATGCAGAGCTTTTGCAGGGCCTTTGCAGGGCCTATGCTGAGCCTTTGCAGAGCCTATGCTGAGCCTTTGCAGAGCCTATGGAGAGCCTTTGCAGAGCCTATCCTGAGCCTTTGCAAAGCCTATGCAGAGCCTTTGCAGAGGCTATGCAAGAGCCTATGCCGTGACCTACGCAAATGGACTGTGCCATCATAACCATTTATACTTGCGTGCTGGTGTGTCTGCGTTGCTCTGCAATTACACCACCAAAACGCTAGTTGGCTGAAGCGAGGGGTTTAAGTTTCACTAAAATATTTTTACTCTGTCAATGGACAATATACTTTTGACAACGTTTTACTCTTGGTTTATTTAATCTGTTCTCACATTCTCCTTTGTTAATTGGTGCAGGTCACTTAATCTCAAGAACAGAAACAGGTTGCAGGGGATTGGCAAAGTGTGCAGCAAAAATTCAGGTACGACCTTGAATGACTCAACACATCTGTACATGGTCAGGACTTTGGACAAGGCCCAGTCAATTCTGGCTGATCCTAGTCACCCCGTTTAAGGAGTTCATGTTGACTCCATCTAGCCACAGATACAGTTTGCCTATATGCAGAAAAAACAGCTGAAATACTCATTTATCATGGCTGCCATTAACTTTTCAAATAACTCAATGTGATTTTTATGCTGTAGTTATTATCCATTGTTTTGTTCGTATTTTATTTTTAAGAGGGATTTTAATGTTTATTACTGTGCATTTATTACTGTCATTTATTATTGTTTATATAATGTTCATGGATATTGCCATTAGTGCAGATTAGTGTCCAAATAATTGCTCCTTGGGGACAATAATAATTCAGCGAATTTTGCAATTTTAATGATTGTTCCTTTCAAGATTACTGAGAAAACATTTAAAAATCAGTTTAAAATTTACCGACATTGCTATTGCATGATCTCTGTGTGTGATCACTCATAGACAGGTTTGTGAGAAATAAATTTATTTTGAATTTCTCTTTTGCATTATAAATATCGCAATACTTATCGCAAAAAAATCACGATACATGAAATATTCCAATATCGTGCAGCTCTAGCAAGAACATTTGCAACTATATTTTTCGTAGAAGCATGAATGGCTTCTACCGTGTGTTTTTTTAGCAGCATGAACAGATGCATGGATGCAACCATGGCCAAAACAGCAGGCTAGCAATGAGTTAAACTCAATTTGTCGCACATTAAGATCTTCCCAGCTGGAAATAAACAACAAAACATATGTGTAGGAGGAAGTGCGATGCTACCAAACAGACCAATCACAGTTGCGGTCTCCCTCGTCACATTTCTGGGAAAGTGTGCATCAGGCTACAGCATAGAATCTACACAGAAGTATAAATTAGCTTTTACTCCAGTTGTGCACACAATCAGAATATGCTGCCTCTAATGCAAAAGAATGTAGGATATGTTTTCAGAAAATATCTGAATTCGGTATAACGGAGCAGAGAGACAGTTATATCAACTATGTGTTAGAGTAATTTATTGGGAAACTAATATGTTTCCAAACCATCAATTATGACTGACTGTAACCAGCACTGACCTTGAGAAACTCACAGCCACAGTTAGCCTGTTTTCCATGTTGAACATCTATTTGTGAATTTAGGTACAACCCCACCAAAAAATGTGTTTATTTGTTACTTGTGCATACCAACCGTTATGTACCAAGCTATGTACCAAATGTTTACCAATAACAATATTGGTAAACGTGTAAAAAACAAAAACGGGTAACATTAATTCTTCTAGAAGAACAACTACACTCATCAAGGTTTTAATTAATAAATTTAGCCCCCTTTTCCCCTCAATGATGCCTTGCTGACGAAAGACATCATGGTGAATAATGTAACAGGTCCCACCATTGTGGTGCATTTGCACCATCAGGTCCCGGAAACAGTTTTACATCATGCGTTGCATCTGTGGATACTGGGGTTTGTTAGTCTAATTTTTGTTAATTATTTTTTTTTATCCTAATCCCACTTCCAACCCCACATTCCACTCAGCAAATTTTATTGAGAAATACTGTAATAGTGCTACTTTTAAAAATACTGTCAAAATAATGTTTACCATGGTATAATCTCTGGATGGGATGACGATAAATTCAGGGGCTAAAGGGTGGTGGTTAAATTTTTTTGTCAGCTAATTTTACTTGCGTTGAATAGCGGAATAACATATTTCCAGGACGCTGAACATACATAATGTTGAAGAATGGATTCACGGCTGTGAGGGAGCTGCTTTCAATTTGTAAGAGACTCCCAGCATTTCTGGGAGAGCTGGGATATCTGTCATTAATAATAACAACAGGCATACTAGTATTATGCAATCTGAGAAATCATGCAAGCCAACTACACCCGATCCTTCCTACCAGATTTGCAAGGGCCAAGGACCCCCCCCCCCCCCCCCTCCATTCAGTGGTAGAGTCCATTGCCACAAACGGAACGGGTGAAAGACCAATGAAAGAATGATCACCATATTTATCTTCCAATATTCTGTTTTCCTCTGAGAAAGTTTAGCTTGTTTTTTAACTTCTTAACTTCCAAATTCAGAATGATAAACGTTACATGGACCTACAAGGAACACTTTCCATTTTATCCTGCGATAACTGCAGCACTATTGGTGCAGACAAAATCTTGTAAACAAGTGAACCCACCACATCAATGTTATGTGAATGTGATTCAAATTTTTTGGAGTTACCCTGCTTTACAGATGGCCTTATACATTTTTTAATTTTTGGGGAAAAAATTACATAAAAATGAGATAAAAACAACATTGACAATGGTGTTTATTACTGTTACTATTTAAATATTTTTTACTTTATAATATTTTTAAATACCCATTATGTTGAACATACATAAGACTTTTAAGTAGGCCTATACATTGTAGTACGATTGTAGAAGATGTGAAGTGATAAAGGACCTTCCTTGATTTATTGACCTTTCATAATTTATTGAAATTTGTCTAGAACTGGAAAATACTTTCAAGAAAATTTTCAGCAAAAATTTCTGATATTAAATGTGATGAGCTACAGTATTCAAAATGTAATAGACCAAGGCAAATACTTCTACTTTTGAAGAGTAGCAATTGGTAGTGCTTCATTTGTTCAAATTTATCAAACATAGTATACAATACTCTGACTAAATAAAAAATGAGGCATTACAAAGTCTCTTTGTTGCATTATCCATCTTAATTACAGCATATTGGTAATAATGATAATCTATATAACCAAGCCACATGTAGTTACATCTATATCTTTGGAGTTGCCTGCTTTAGAAATCAATATTTCCTGGTAGCCTGGAACATTACACTGGGGTGATTATTTCAAGGTCGTTTTTACAGCGTAAGCACTTTGCTGAATAAGTCCTTAACCTGGTGATGATGAAATTTGATACACTTTCCTAAAAGCACATGATACAATGTTATGAAACACTACAGAATTAGTTGGAACAGTATTGGTAAAGTTGGACTGTACTTCTGGCAAATTATTGCTGTGAATTGAATTTAAGCATTAAAAACAAAAAGTGAGTGAGACTAGTGGCAGTCTTGAAGAATTATACTTTTATGCTCGGTGAACATGCCTTCAGGTATGTTTTAACCATGTCTTAACACCCCGGCTGACTTCATATTCACCCCATATATTGCATATTTAGATAGATAGATAGATAGATAGATAGATAGATAGATAGATAGATAGATAGATAGATAGATAGATAGATAGATAGATAGATAGATAGATAGATAGATATACAATAAAATATACAAAAGGGATAAATAGAATAAATAAGAATAAGAATACAAGGGAATTGCACGTTTCAAGTATTAAAATCTATGGCACCGTTGGCTATTAAAAAAATAACTGTAAATAAAATAATACTAATAAAATCGTAATATAAAAAAAAAATTGGGACGGAGAACCCATCCATCCATTTTCCAAACCGCTTATACTTCTGGGGGGGGGGGGGTGGGGGTCCAGGGCCTATGTGCTTGAGGCAGGGAACAACCCAGGACAAGGGGGTCAGCCCGTCACAGAGCACACTCACACACCATTCACTTGCACATGCACTTCTACGGGCGATTTAGTAACTCCAATTAGCCTCAACGTGTCTTTGGACTGTGGGGGGAAACCGGAGTACCTGGAGGAAACTCCACGACGACATGGGGAGAACATGCAAACTCCACACACATGTGACCCAGACTTGGACCTGGGTCCCAGAGTTGTGTGACAACAGTGATAACCACTGCACCACCATGCCACCCCAGGACAGAGAATCGAAACAGTGAATTCAACAAAAATAAAATGTATTGTACTCTTGCATAACTGCCAAAAATGTTTGGTTAGTTATTGACTTATAAAGATGTGATTTGTAGAAATCTGCTGACTACTGCTGATAATGCTGACTACTGCTTTATCATGCAATACAACAGTTTCTCGAGTTTTGGTACGTGACCTGTGTAAACTGAACAGCTTTTTGACAACTTTGGATAAAGCTCTGAAGTGAACCAACCAAATAATCCCATGGAACTTGTGAGTTTTCAAGAAGAATGAAAACATGTTTCCTGGGCTGTGGAACTTGTTTTGTCCGTTGGCTGCTGTTGGGCAGTAACAGCATATGTACGTCTTGTCCATCTTGCTTGCTGGTCCTACAATCAATCAATTCATGTCCAGTGGCTCCACTGTTGCAGCATTTCAGATAGACATTTAGTACTGAACTGGCTTTTTGTGACTTTAAATGGCACAAAAATGCTCAGGATATATGAATATTAGAAATATGAAGAAAGAGAAGCGTTTCGACAGAATTATTGCCATAAAATGTAATGGGCTTAAATTCTTTTCTCTGTGTGATTTTTGGATTGACAGTGAAATGACTGACCAGCAGAGGACTGCATTGATACTGAAGCATTTGGTTGATGCTTTTGACTTTATTAACTTATTATAGAGCTTGTAACCACTGTACTAATAAGTCACAGTCTGATAATATGGAATATTAACATGCATTAAACAGAGTTTGTGTGGAATGGCACCTGTACACAGAGCCTTGGCTGCAGAGTGTTTATACAGGAGCAGACACTAGTTCTTTGACTCCAGGACCCCTGGACTCACCATGGCTCACCACAGCACGAGACCCCCTCCTGCGGGGAAATCCCTTCCCCCACTGTCACCCGCTCCCTCAATGTGTGAAACAGGGGGCGTAAAGCATGGAGGTACATCTGGAGAGGAGGCCTAGCTCTGGCTCTCCCACCCAGGCCTGTGGGGTCTCCCAGCTCCATGCCGCAGGGGTTGGCCATGGCAGTAGTCGTCCAGTTGACCCCCCACCACCCCCACCCCTTCATTCAAACATTCTACCCATAGCGCCACAGAATATCACATCATGCCAAAATGTCTCCCTCATCTCCCAGCCCCCGTTGTGATATTTAAGATTGCCTTCATGCTTCGCTAATACTGGATTTTTTTCCCATACTTTCCATGTGTGATTATTTATATTTGTATTTTCTGGTTGCTTTAACATAGTTAAGGGAATTCAAAACCACTTCTGTGTCACAAAAACTTTTTTGGAAGTTAGTCAAGACGTCAGCCAATGCACTTAAAGGCACATTCCTTTAAAATCTTTTCTCCAACCAGTGTCTATGACTCACTGACTCTTTCCGTGACCCCAGGGGCTGGCCAGGCTGAGGCTTCACATGCCCACTGCTGGTGAGGCTAATGAGAGACTCCCCTGGGAAGAGGCAGGATGTGATTGGCTGGGACGAGCAGTGTGTCATGTGGCGACCAAGAGCAGCAGTCAGTCATCTGAACCCTGGACAGCTGCATTGGGGGGGGGGCTGCGAGGTGAGGGCTGGCAGTGCACCGATCTGACATGGGTTATGAAATCAAACGGGCCCAACAAAGTGACAGACGCCAGTGACAGACACAGAGGTCGATGTGCTTCTCTTATGTAAGGAGTCCCTCACTGGCAGCCATCCCCCACCTCCCGTGTTCCCGGGACCCGCGTTCGATGGATGTTTCCCTGCTACGTCACTGCCGAGAGCCAGTGACATCAGAGGCATCTGACTGGCAGCGCAGCCCTAAACCAACGCCCGCAAAAGGTTAGCCTGTCCTTCCTTTTCCTGCTGAATGATTAATTCCTGAGTTAAACACTGACACAAAAGTAAACACAACTTTATTTTAACAGCAAAGATTAGATGTCGATGACCAAAGAAACTATTCCTGTTTTTCCCGAGGACATTATACTTCCAGATACATTCTGCCAGCCGGGGATTTTCCAGACCATGGCATAGTCCAGGTTCAACTACTGCTGCGGACTCTTGAGAAGGCTTCAGGTCCACATGTAGAGGTGTATCGCTCTGACCGAGAAGGTTTCCCAGGGTGGATCCGGATGCCGTGCAGATGGCCTCCTGGGGCTTCCAATCCCCCTGTCGGCGCCTGTCTGGTGGGGGGGGGGGGGGGGGTGCATGTGCTGCTGCATTCCTTACTAACTGTTCCCTGGCCACTGTGGCACTGGGCTGGCACCATTACCACCCAGCACGACGCTTGTTTGTGGTGTTTATGTGATACAAACATGACTGAAATTCATCCAGCATTCCTGTGATCACTAGCGATCTGTAATCACACACTAACACACACACACAGGTTTGTATTTATATCTTTGTGAGGACAGTCCATTCATTTCTATGGGGAAAACTCTAATCCCAACCTGAAGACCTTAATCCCTACCCAGCCCTAACCAAACAAATGGTTTAGTTATTTAATTCTATTCATATATCTTTGTCAGAACCTGAAAAATGGTCCCCACAACATCAAAATAACAAGACATTTGGTCCCCACAAAGTAACATAAACCTAATCCATACACATACACACACAGGCTTCCATATGCTCACACTCACATGCTAATGTACAGATATGTATCCCTTGTACAAAGCAGCACATTTATTTGAGTCACACATTTTCATCTTGATAAATTGGTAATATAGAGTACATATGTTTTCATTCCATGAATGACATTGCCATAGCTGATTGAGTGGAGATTGACCCCCCAGTGCAGAGTGTGTTAAATTGACACTCCATCTGCATCACGCTAAAAATGGGTGGTCCTGGATTTTATTGTGGATAGTTTGTTACTGCTGGCTGTATGTTGTTCATCAGAGGTAGTTTTATAATAATCTGACTGTTATTTATCACAAAAACTGGAACCCACATAATTCCCACTAACAATTTTTCATCATAAGAATGTTTACTGAATGTTACAATTAAGGTTTGGAAAATTAATGTCACAGTTAGAGTGTTCTCTGCCACATTCTGGGAATCTCCCCATTTAGCTGGGAAGTAACATATAAGCTGTCAAAGTATCAACAGGAAATACCTCATATTCAGATAAAGGAAACTGCTCGCTGTGGTTGTGTAACTCTGAAGTTACAGGAATGATAGAGTTGTACTTATGTAGAATTACATTACATATACAGTCATTATGTATATGGGGGGGGGGGTCTCCACTGCTGGGTCCATTACAGAATCCCTACCCACAGTGGCACATAAGCCCATACAGTTAGTCTCACCGACATGCTACATAAGCACATGGATGCGTAGATATACACACTCATGCCAGACCTAAAAATATGAGGCACAAGTTCAAATAGGACATTTAGCTGCCAGCCTGGGTATTACAGGTCCCATGAGGGTCCTACCCAGATGCAGGGTGTATGATCTGTGTTGGAGGAAATGGAGATGATCTACGCGACACAGGGGACAGGAGGATGTGAGAGAGACGTTACAGGAATTTGTGGGGGGAGAAGAAGGAAGATAAAGGGCCATTTCAGGGATATGAGCAATGAAACAAAGAAAGGAACAATTCAGTTTTTAGGGTAGCAACTTAGGTGAGCAAATGGGCTTTTGCTCTGAATGCAACTCCTTAACAACAATGGCACCTGCTGAAGGTCAGTCAGGAAATCTGCCCCCATAGCCCAGCCGAAGGGCGACATCACCAACTGAAGGGTTGCAAAGTGTATCACAAGACATCACGAAGTAACGTAGGGCTCTGGTGACTCAGCAGGACAGGCGCCCAGCTGCACGACACACACTGACCTAAAGAGGACAACAGTCATTTCGGTAGATGAAGGCCACTACCCATGTTATGACTCAAAGGAGCACGATGTAAATGGGAGATGATACACTGCCTGGCTCCTCAAATCAGATAGATCTGACCTTGCATATAGGACTGACATAAAAGAGTCATTGTTTTTTTTTAAATATCACTGAGCACGAAGGTGTGCATCCCATCACTGAATTGATCCGCCCTGGATATCTCATGCCTGAGTTCATTCTCATAGTGTGTCATGGAGCCCTTGAAATTAGTACTTCATGTTACCACTTTAAAGCCTTTTTTGTCTATTTTTTTTTTTTACAGTTTTACAATTTTTTTTTACAATTTTCACTTTAAATACCCCTGTGTCACCTCTGGATGTAGGAGGACCAAACAATGCTGGATTATCTTCTTTCTGTATTGCAAACGACATTGGTTTGTATGACAAACACTGCATCCAGCACAATTTAAAATGCTATATAATATAATATAATATAATATAATATAATATAATATAATATATGATTTTCTAAATAAAATAATTTAGAATGTGACAGCAGAGTAATTTATCCTTTGTTAAATCAGTTGGGCATTGTGGAAGTGAAACATTTTGAAGCTTTATGAAGGCTAAGATGAATGTGAGCAATTCACTATGGGGAGACAACACAGGGATGGGCACGCGAGTGTACAGGCACAGGGATGCGCACGTGAGTGTACAGGCACAGGGATGGGCACGCGAGTGTACAGGCACAGGGATGCACACGCGAGTGTACAGGCACAGGGATGAACACAGGAGTGTACAGGCACAGGGATGAACACAGGAGTGTACAGGCACAGGGATGCGCACGCGAGTGTACAGGCACAGGGATGCTCACGCGAGTGTACAGGCACAGGGATGAACACAGGAGTGTACAGGCACAGGGATGAACACAGGAGTGTACAGGCACAGGGATGGGCACGTGAGTGTACAGGCACAGGGATGCGCACGTGAGTGTACAGGCACAGGGATGGGCACGTGAGTGTACAGGCACAGGGATGCGCACGCGAGTGTACAGGCACTGGGATGCACACGCGAGTGTAAAGGCACAGGGATGAACACAGGAGTGTACAGGCACAGGGATGAACACAGGAGTGTACAGGCACAGGGATGCTCACGCGAGTGTACAGGCACAGGGATGAACACAGGAGTGTACAGGCACAGGGATGAACACAGGAGTGTACAGGCACAGGGATGCGCACGCGAGTGTACAGGCACAGGGATGCACACAGGAGTGTACAGGCACAGGGATGCGAACGCGAGTGTACAGGCACAGGAATGGGCATGCGAGTGTACAGGCACAGGGATGCACACAGGAGTGTACGGGCACAGGGATGCACACAGGAGTGTACAGGCACAGGGATGCGCACGCGAGTATACAGGCACAGGAATGGGCACGCGAGTGTACGGGCACAGGGATGCGCACGCGAGTGTACGGGCACAGGGATGCGCACGCGAGTGTACAGGCACAGGGATGCGCACGCGAGTGTACGGGCACAGGGATGCACACAGGAGTGTACAGGCACAGGGATGCGCACGCGAGTATACAGGCACAGGAATGGGCACGCGAGTGTACGGGCACAGGGATGCGCACGCGAGTGTACGGGCACAGGGATGCGCACGCGAGTGTACGGGCACAGGGATGAACACAGGAGTGTACAGGCACAGGGATGCTCACGCGAGTGTACAGGCACAGGAATGGGCACGCGAGTGTACGGGCACAGGGATGCGCACGCGATTGTACAGGCACAGGGATGCGCACGCGATTGTACAGGCACAGGGATGCGCACGCGAGTGTACAGGCACAGGGATGCACACAGGAGTGTACGGGCACAGGGATGCACACAGGAGTGTACGGGCACAGGGATGCGCACGCGATTGTACAGGCACAGGGATGCGCACGCGATTGTAAAGGCACAGGGATGCGCACGCGAGTGTACGGGCACAGGGATGCACACGCGATTGTACAGGCACAGGGATGCGCACGCGAGTGTACGGGCACAGGGATGCACACAGGAGTGTACGGGCACAGGGATGCGCACGCGATTGTACAGGCACAGGGATGCGCACGCGATTGTACAGGCACAGGGATGCGCACGCGAGTGTACGGGCACAGGGATGCGCACGCGATTGTACAGGCACAGGGATGCGCACGCGAGTGTACGGGCACAGGGATGCGCACGCGATTGTACGGGCACAGGGATGCGCACGCGAGTGTACGGGCCCAGGGATGCGCACGCGATTGTACAGGCACAGGGATGCGCACGCGAGTGTACAGGCACAGGGATACGCACGCGAGTGTACAGGCACAGGGATGCGCACGCGAGTGTACGGGCACAGGGATGGGCACGCGAGTGTACAGGCACAGGGATGCACACAGGAGTGTACAGGCACAGGGATGCGCACGCGAGTGTACAGGCACAGGGATGCGCACGCGAGTGTACAGGAACAGGGATGCGCACGCGAGTGTACGGGCACAGGGATGCGCACGCGAGTGTACGGGCACAGGGATGGGCACGCGAGTGTACGGGCACAGGGATGCACACAGGAGTGTACAGGCACAGGGATGCGCACGCGAGTGTACAGGCACAGGGATGCGCACGCGAGTGTACAGGCACAGTGATGCGCACGCGAGTGTACGGGCACAGGGATGCGCACGCGAGTGTACGGGCACAGGAATGGGCACGCGAGTGTACAGGCACAGGGATGCACACAGGAGTGTACAGGCACAGGGATGCACACAGGAGTGTACAGGCACAGGGATGCGAACGCGAGTGTACAGGCACAGGGATGCGCACGCGAGTGTACAGGCACAGGGATGCGCACGCGAGTGTACGGGCACAGGGATGCGCACGCGAGTGTACAGGCACAGGGATGCGCACGCGAGTGTACGGGCACAGGAATGGGCACGCGAGTGTACAGGCACAGGGATGCACACAGGAGTGTACAGGCACAGGGATGCGCACGCGAGTGTACAGGCACAGGGATGCACACAGGAGTGTACGGGCACAGGGATGCGCACGCGAGTGTACAGGCACAGGGATGCACACAGGAGTGTACGGGCACAGGGATGCGCACGCGATTGTACAGGCACAGGGATGCGCACGCGATTGTACAGGCACAGGGATGCGCACGCGAGTGTACGGGCACAGGGATGCGCACGCGATTGTACAGGCACAGGGATGCGCACGCGAGTGTACGGGCACAGGGATGCGCACGCGATTGTACAGGCACAGGGATGCGCACGCGAGTGTACGGGCACAGGGATGCGCACGCGATTGTACAGGCACAGGGATGCGCACGCGAGTGTACAGGCACAGGAATGGGCACGCGAGTGTACAGGCACAGGGATGCACACAGGAGTGTACAGGCACAGGGATGCACACAGGAGTGTACAGGCACAGGGATGCGCACGCGAGTGTACGGGCACAGGGATGCGCACGCGAGTGTACGGGCACAGGAATGGGCACGCGAGTGTATAGGCACAGGGATGCACACAGGAGTGTACAGGCACAGGGATGCGCACGCGAGTGTACAGGCACAGGGATGCGCACGCGAGTGTACAGGCACAGGGATGCACACAGGAGTGTACAGGCACAGGGATGCGCACGCGAGTGTACAGGCACAGGAATGGTCATGCGAGTGTACAGGCACAGGAATGCACACAGGAGTGGACAGGCACAGGGATGCACACAGGAGTGAACAGGCACAGGAATGGGCACGCGAGTGTACAGGCACAGGGATGCACACAGGAGTGGACAGGCACAGGGATGCACACAGGAGTGGACAGGCACAGGAATGGGCACGCGAGTGTACAGGCACAGGGATGCGCACGCGAGTGTACAGGCACAGGGATGCACACAGGAGTGTACAGGCACAGGGATGCGTACGCGAGTGTACAGGCACAGGGATGGGGACGCGAGTGTACAGGTACAAAAATGGGCATGCAAGCGGACAGGCACAGGGATGCGTACGCATGTGTCTCGACTCCTACCTGCAGCAATCACATGTAGTTTAACATGTAACACGAGTAGTTAATGATGGTGGAAACACTTTGAAGAGTTCAAACAATTAAATACCCAATGCTATTTAATATCCTACTTATCAGAGTTTTTTTTTCCTTTCAAAAGTGAGGGGATGGATCAGCCCCCCCCCTGCCTCCCATCTGTGCCCCCTGATCTACACAATTACTTGCAATTAAACAACATAAAGCAATCACCACAGCTGTGAAAATGACAAAAGAGGAATGAGTAAACCATGAAACGAGTAATCCCTGGTATTTATGATATTTGTATGTTTTTTAAGTCCTCAAGCTTTGATAATGAAACATATCAACACATGTCTCTGTGTCCACATGGAGTCACTCATATATAAGTATGTTAAAACGCTTTGGTTTACCTTATATACGCAAACCTTGCTAACAATGCAACATATGAAAAAACCATGCAAGAACCTGAATTAAAAGCTTTTGAACCCCTTGTGTAATTTTCCTGTTGAGGAACGTTTATTTACTGGAAACCAGTTAACACATTAAAAACGACACAACAATGGTGGTTTTCAGAGGTCTCAGGGTCTCTGACACAGGGGATTAACCCCAAGGATTAGAAGTCAGTCATCACAGTTTCAGACAACTGGACTAAACAAATATTTGGAATATTCGTCCTTTAACGCCACTTAGCTTTGTTGTTGATGGAAACTGCTGTTGCCTGTGTTTCCTTTCCCCCAGTGTAATGAAAGGTGTTGTGAGTTGAGCTTCACTGGTATTAAAAAATACCTTCACGTTGTGTCATACTGTACATCTGATGGCTAAGAACTATCCCAAGTGTTTCATTTGACAGGAGGTGTTTCAAACTGCGGCAGTGTCGTCTACGTACATATAGGGGTTACAGTGGGTCTTTGAATTCTAGTAACCTCTTTGTGTGTCTGTGGAAGGGTTCTTGTTATCTCTCCGCGATACCAAAAGCAAATCTAAAACTTCAAAAGCACATCATAATTTGTAGACCAAACTAAGTTAGGAAGCTGCATAGATTGATTTTACACAGTATGCACACAAACTAGGCTGTAAAATAACTAGTTCCCCAGACAGATATGCTTCAAGGCCCAAGGTGAATGACACTTTCTGTGATAGATAGAGCAAACAGCTTGGAGAATTCCGTTGGCCGCATCACTTTCAGCCTGAGCGCTTTAAAGTTATTGCTAGGTTAATGCCGGGCAGGACACACTTGCTGTGCCGCCCTGCATCCTGCGTACCAAGGGACCCTGAAATCAGCAATGAGGGCAAGAATGACCAATAATAGGGGAAAAAGAGCGACACAAGCAGGACAGACACCTCGTGTGCCAGTCATGTCATAGGGATTCCCGTAGGGCTCAATAGAACACCAGAGGTAGGGGCCCCCAACCATGAGACGTCACAGTTCCTGCCGCATGAGTGACTCCCTGTCATCCTCCATGGCGTAGCTCGCAAATCCGGGCCACATGCAAGTGGTCCTTCCAGCTGCACCTTGAAACAGACACACATGTCAATAGATGAAAAGAATAATCTTTGTATGTCAGGAAAGACTGTAATAATAAAAGCAGATGAGCGTGTACACTTTACCGCCCCTTGAGGAATTTGAAAGATGCCCGTCAGAATATCGCACGGATTGCGGTGATTAGACAGCAGTGACGTCACATGCACACATCATGCAGCGAGTAACAAGAGCAAAAGCTAAACTATTCCAGGTGACACTGCGAAAGTCCCCTTTGAAGAGAATAGAAGTATGGAGATTATGTTTTGCTCTAAGGTCGACACAAGGACAGATGGCCTGTGGCTCACGTTTCTTCTATCTTTAGAGCACATTGACTGATCACGTTACCTTAACGCAAAGACAGAGTACGCCTGGGAAGTCATCTTCGGGCCAAGTAACGGTGACGGAACATGCAGCACCCCTCCCAATGCGAATCGTGCACATTCATAGGCTTGACCATTCGCATTTTTAAAACATCCACACCTGGCCGTGCTCACATATTTAGCGGACATCTGTTTTTTTATCTCGAGATTGTTGTGTTGATCTGGTGATTTCTTTTGTTATTCAGGGGTCCTAAAATTAAAGCCAATCAAAAGTGTTTCCGTAGAAGCAAGATTTTGTGGTGATTATTGCTGTATAGTATACATGCATCCATAAATACACACACACACACACACACACACATATATATATATATATATATATATATATATATATATATATATAAATGATTAAATATATCTGAATGATTTTATATTGTGATTTTATACTGTTTACATTGTACAAACACGAAGGATGAAGACTCACCATTCCACTCTTTTTTAGCTATGCCAATACAATGATAAACAACAGAGGTTGCTTTTAAATAAAAAGCAATTTGAACAGTCATTTAAAACCAAACCTTTAATTCTCCCACACAAACAATTTAATCACCTCCACAAAGCCTGTATAATTAGCAGGTTGAGTCTGAGGTACTTCCATCTCCTTTCTAACCAGCTGCCTTTCCTAAAATTACATCTGAGGTTAATAAGGTAGCTAATATAAGGCGAAACATAACAATGAAAAATGATTTCTGTGCCAACACCGGTGGGACACGTTAAGGAATTTTGTGCAAAAACATCCATGCGTAAATTGGGCCTTTTACGAATGAATTATTTCATATCGGTATTAATGATTATTCCTGAACACCAGGTGGCAGCACTCTCACTCTGCACTCAGTGAGCTCTTTATTGGGGTGTAAGACTGCAGCACTAAAGAACCATTCACATTCAGCTGGCAGCATTCAGAAGAAAGAATAATAGCCATAGATTAATCTAAGTAAACAGAGATAAAATGGCCACCTGTGGAACCACTTCAAATATTAGCAAGACCAAACACAGTGCTCTAAAACTCACCTGCATCTCTCCAAATAAAAAATGTACAGGGCCCAGTTTACAGGTATCTTTTGTGATAAAGATTTTGAGTATATTTTGCTGACTCCAAGCAAAGTACAAACAATGTCTCATTCATACATGCATTTTGGATGCTACTTAACCAATATTTTTAATACATTTAGGCAAAAGCCAAATGGTACCTCCTTATGGCTGCATTCGCTGCATCTTATCACTTTCTTGAATTACATGGAGTGTATCTAACGAACCATGATTTAAAAAAATAAAATAAACAATAAAATCTGTACAAGAATCTGCACAAATGGCTGAAAAATCCATCACTATAAATATTCATTAACCAGGCTGCTGTTTTGCTCACTCCAGATTCCATTCCATAAGCAATGGTCTTCTAAGTGTTTTCAAGTGTTCATTCAGGACAGACCTACAGCGATGACGGGCGGGGGAGGGGCTTTTTATTTTGGCGGCTGGTTTAAGGCAGTTATTCTAGACAAATTACCAGCACTGAGGAATCCTTCAACTCAGATGTCCTGTAAGGGGGAACCTTTAACCCCATGTGTGCCACTAATCCCCCCCTGGAAGCCGCGGGGGCTGAAGCCAAGTCAGAAATAGATGCGGCAGCGTGCGCAACCTGGGGAGACAGAGTGACTGCAGTGGGTGACCCACCCCGGAGCAGCATGTGGGGCTGCCTGCAGGGGCTGCCTGCAGGGGCTGCTGGCAGGGGAGCCCAGGTGTGCTGGAGGTGTCTTGCTGTGCCCCTATACTACTGTATGTGTGCCTGGTGCTGTGCATGCTGGGAGTTAATGCCTGTCCAGTGAGATTTGTAATCTGCTGTTTCTAAGCCCCCCCCCCCCATCCATCCTTGACCCATCACTGCTCCCCCACAAGGCTTGCAGACAAGACTGAATGGAGACTGAAGACAGGGTCGTGGGGGAATCATTCAGCCAATGTCCCCCTGCCCGTGACCAGCTGTGTGCCTAGTGTTGGGGGATTTGCCATCTTTTTCCTCCAGAGAGGGACGTGCTAAGTGACGGCCCAGGGGAAATGACCCCCCCCCCCCACCACGCCCAGACTGCCAGGCAGAGCTGCTGAGAGAGAGAGCGGCTCTGGGCTGTGATCTACACCAACTATTACCTTCCCTCCAAGAGTACAGTTTTGTAATTAATGACACCGAAGTATCCCAGTGGAACATTCTTTGATCCACAACTGTCAACACTGAATAAAATTGTCTATAATTTATTGAACATATAGAAATGTCAAGCAAAAAACATAAATTTATTAAAATTTGACTTAACAGATGTAAAAGAAGTTTAAAGAAAAAAGTATGACAATTCTTATGCTAAAAACAGAGATGTATAGTTAAAGAATGTTCCCCCATCACCAACAAAATGATGCTTCCCAGGCTAAGCACAGTACTTAACAGGAGATTACACAGCCACACGCTTCCTAGCATGTACTTACAAATCCTGATTTTCAGATCACTGAAATAACAGTGTTTGGACACCCTTCTTCCCCTTTTTGGAAGCCATTACAAAGCCTGATTTAAACAAACAGTCGCTTGCAGCATGTTTAATCCTGGTATTATATTACAAGACTAAATGTTTCCTTTTCTTGGAAAGATTAGCAGGGGTGGCAATACAGACAAGTGGCTCTTGTTGTCCTCTGTGTAAATACTGGGTTGAGATGCTGGTGGGATGAGAGAGCTGCCACTCAGAAGGGCGATGGTGATTGGACATACTCTTCTCTAACAAAAAGATGGTCTGGAAGGCTTTCCCATAGACTCCAGAGTGGCAACGAGCTTTATTTGTTTGCAGTGGGTTCCCACTCTTGCTGCTTATTTAAGTTAGTAAACTTACCTTGAGCCTCTGCTACGGTTTCCTCAACTGTGGATCAAAGGGCACTTGTTTGCTTCCAGCTGCCGGTTCCTCATGGCTGGAGCTCCCATCTTAATGTCTACTCCCTACAAACCCACCATAAAGTCATTAGCTCCCCACCATCAGCAGCCTTGGACTTTCGTGTCTCTTTCACGGCCATTTGTGGGCTTTGCTGGCTTATGGGCCCCTTAGGACTGCTCCGAGTCTAGAGGTGTGTGAACAGCGGTGTGTCTGGCTCACCGGGTTACGATGCAGTGTTTGCGATTGTTAGGTTGCCTTGGTCGGCAGAGTGATGTTACCGTGGGGCCCTTGAGCAGCCCCTGCTCCAGGAACGGACTGAACCAGCTTTCAGGGTCAAAATAAGAGAAACAATAACATTGCTTTGGGTAGAAGTGTTTGCTAAATAAATGCGTGTACTTCTGCTCCAGTACTGCTTATGCTTCTACATGGACATTCACTGGGAGCTCAGCCTAGCCACACTTATGCCATGTCGATTCCTTGAAGGTATGCATGTAAATCTAAACAAATGTTTGGCACCTCTGTGTACTAGCTGTTGTCCAAAAGTTGAACGGAATCAGTAGGCGATATGATCAAATACCATGCTGTACAAAACAGATGGCTTCATCTGGCATAACTGGGCAGAGAAGGGTTCATCAGATTCAGCTTCAGAACCATCAGCTCAGTGAAATGATTTAAGCAATATTCCTTAAACTGCACTCAGCTTGAGTCATGCGGTTCCAGACCATTTTCTAGCAGCAGGAGGATAAGACTTAAACCCGTAAAACCCGTTTATTCATACTCAATTGATATTTTCTTCCCAAGCCACTTTAACATCTCTCAGCATATCGATTATTACAGTTGGATGTTTGTTCCTAAATCGTACTGAGCTCAGGGCTGCAACAGACCACCAAAGATAATCCACTCTTCAGTTATTAGGGAACATGACGTATCATAATGTCTACTTCAGATTTCACCAGTCAGTCCTGCCACATCAGAATGACACACCCAGGTTACATCAAAAGAGGGCAATATAAAGCTAAACTAAAAGGGGACTGAAGTTACAGAGGCTGACTGAGTGTGAATTGCAGATGTCATATATAGCGTCTCTCCTTTCTGCACTGGACACTCTCTGCAGTACAGAGTTAACCTTAACTTCCCCACTGGCAAAGTTTGTATTTATAGAGCTGCAAGCCAGAAAAGCTGACATACCGTGGCCTGTGACAAGCCCCACTGGCATCTCCTTCGTTATTTTTAGACCACAGTCCGGCCTGCGCACAAGACCACTTTCAGGTTTACAGGGAAATTTAAGGTGACACTGTTATTTTCTCAGCTGAAGTACCTTAGCTTACCCTGTAATCCCAGATCACTCCAAGCCCAGGTCACTGTCATGATTATCAAGGGATAAACTAATTACTGATTTTCATTGTTTTGAAGTAATGTCATCTGTCTATAATGAGATGCTGCTCTTTATTAACCCGTATGATGAAAAGGCAAATGGTGACACATTGAAGACGACATTGTCAATATACCACATGTGCATATAAGGAGCATTGGAGCAAATAGCCTGTGACCATTCTACTCAGATGGAGAATAAAACATGCACATCAATTCAGTGTTTAGAACAATCAACTGTATACAGAACAGTACAAAACAATTTACTCTCTACAGAACTTACAATGTCATAGTGACAAACACCTTCCAGCCAGATTAATTCAGAACAACTCTATAAGACTGGGCCTGTGAAATTAGTCCAGCTTCTCAGAGCTGCAGAGATTCCCGCAGGCACAGGTATTTGGAAGGCATTGGTGAAGTTCTTGTAGGATCATTTACAATCTTCAACCCCCCCCTCCCCAACAACTTACTTATCTGTGAGTGACAACACTGCCTGGTTCAGCGAAATAATGTAAGCCGTGGTGACGGACTGAATTGTTCAAACCGCGTGTGTTTATCTTACAGCTCTCTGAGTGTTAGCCTGACCCGATGGCTTTGATAACATGGTTGTTGCTACCGCTGACCATATCCAAATACCAATAGGTCATGACCTTGACAAGATTCAAGGAGAGACTCTGGGTATGGATCACAATTGCTGACCACCCCCACCAGCTTCTCATCCCCCCGCAAGTCTACCCACGACAAGGGTGACAAAGTAAGGGAACAAGGAAGCCAAGACCAAAGTAGAAGGGACAAAAAAACCAGAAGAAACAAATAACAGTGAATGCAAAGTAGTCAATGGCTTTTTGACTCCTGGCATGCTTTGAGGAGTATATGGACTGTGACTTCTAGGTCCTGTTTGCACAAAAGGGATGTGCCTTTGAAAAGGCCCTGAGCTGACAGCTTTTTCTCGCTCTGTGTGGCACGGGCCAGGTCTGAGGCACCCATTTCACTGGGCCATGACGGCGGGGAGAAGAGTTACACTTTGAAAACACACGGGGCCCTCGCCTGATGCTTTTGTTCTCCCCGCGGTCCACTGTTCTTGCTCTGTGCAGGGGAACAATGAAGGTGCCGTCGTCGGATTGGCTGTACCCGAATCCAATGGCAAACAGTCGCTGGTGCAGAACTAATCTGTGAAGAGGTCTTCCTGCATGACAAGCACCCCCCCCCCCCCCCAACCCTCTCGCTGCCTCCCCAACCCAAGAAAAAGCTCATGTTTGATTGGGAATAACAAAAAGCAACCAGCTTTAAGTGACGCTTCGTCTTTTTCCACATTAGTTTGAAGGCCTCCGCTTGGGCCATTCCTACTTATTTGATGTGGCAGCAATTAGTGAGGGACTTTTGTGCTCCCTGAAGACGAAACGGCCCACTTCGATAATCACGTTTATGCTCTGAATGGAAACAAAAAGCCAAAAGGACGGATAACATGGCTACATCAAACGCTGTGCTGGTTGCGCTTGTAACTTCGACAGCTCCCTGGTCTTTTATGCGAACGAAGTGTTACTTTTCCCATGAGAAACTTGCAAGGGCCAAGTGACATCATAGGGCGCCTAGCACCCACCTCCAGACATCAGACTGTCTATTTATGTGGGTACCTAAGTCCGCCATTGGTCCGCCGCTTTGATTTCTTTGAAGGCCTCATTGAGCAATAATAGCAATTAGGATACTTTTAAATGAGCACTGGTGTCCATCTGTCCCGTATGGTGTGTTTGTTCTAGATAACCCAACTCCTAATAACATGAGCTACAAGATGAAAGAGTTTCCTTTCAGCCATTTATGTAACTGTCCCACCCCATCACACAACAACTTATTGTGCTGCTATTAAAATATTGTAACACTGGACAATGTTTCATTTAAGGGATTACTTGCATCTGCACTTAAAACAGATGGTGTTCAAGGTTGTGCTAGACACATTTGGAGAAGATCACCTGCCTTTGAACAGCAGTAATATATGCTGGTGCCACACTCGTTTGAAATTTATTATTTTCACCAGGTGTTAAAAATGAATAACAGTTCTGCAAGTAATATGTCAATTTGAAGTTTTTCTTTACTTCATCCAGCTATGCCATAGCCTAGCTTTCCACACGAATCCCTCAAGATTTCACCTCAATTCCCCAAGAAAGAATTGCGATACTTGGAGACAGGACCGCGGCACAAATGTTTGTGTGTAAGAAAAAACCACTGATTTGGAAAAGGATCAAGGGATAGCCCACCTATCACATAATGGAAAGCCTCTGGGGCTGCCATATTCACCGCACATGGTTGTTTTTTAGTATTCTGAAGTGTGCAGTCCCTAACCGCTGTGTGTTGTGCTAATTGTATGGCTGCCTTGTTTATTGTGTGTGTACGGCACAATTGCTGGTGATTAAGAGACTACGACTGTTGACATAAACTGAAAATGATACGGTCTCTTCTATAAAAACATTGTCATAATTATGTGGGCTCTGTCCCTCATGTTTCTTGCTTTCATTTAGAGGTTTGCATATGTAATCTAATTAGTGCCCAGAGATGCTTCACAAATGTTTCGTTTCTGGTGGCTGCCTGCTCCTCTCTGGAGTATTTTCGGCCTTTTCTGGGGTCAGACGCCAGCACATTAAAGGTAAATGTACTCAGAGGATGCGGTGCAGTGACAGTGTGTTGCTCACCAAGGGCTTTCCCTCATCTTCCGTAGTCTCAACCTCCCAGTTTCCCTAAGTGAATTATATATTTTGAGAATGTTAGATCGGGACTTCCTTAACTTTACCAGGAAAGAAACTTTTTTATATTGCAGTCCCTACTCTTTTGTGTGGAGTTTACATGTTCTCTTCAGGTCACATGGGCACCCTCTGAGTTCTCCAGGTTCCCCTCACAGGACAAAGACATGCAATCCAAAGCCAGAGCCAATGCATGTCTCAGAACGCCCCAGTGTGTATGACAGGTGTATGAATGTGTACGTTTATCTGCCCTGAAATAGACTGGCATCCAGTTCAGTGAGAACCTCACCTTGTGCCCCCTGCTGCCTGGGACAGACACCAAGCCTCCCTATTACCCTATGCAAGATAGGTGTTTAGAAAATGGATGGATGAATGGATGATCTATTATATTTTCATTCTTTTGCTCCATTATACAGAACTATTCATAGTTTTCAAATGGGAAAATGGAAATAGCAAATTCAGAATTTCTTCATTCTATTCAGTACTGAAATTTTCTACATAAAAACAACTGCTGTTCAGATACTGCGTTAGACTCAATGATTTTTAGTTCTTTTAGATATCTTTCTAATTCATTCTAGCTGATTCTACCTTTTAGTACCAGCTGACAAGGTTTAGTCATGTGGCAGGGACTGTAACTGCTGCTTTTCAGCCTAGAAGACTCAGCTGCTTTAGCTCAGCTGCTAAAATTCCACATCCCACCACAAAACACTGAAAATGACGAGATGGCTTTGTTTTTCCGTTTTAGGTGATCGTTTCCTCTCCTTTTACAACACTCTGGCCTACCACAATTATGACAGTAGGTCTGGAGCAGTTATTTTTCCATGAACCGCAGGTTATTCAATCCAGCACACATTTTCGTCGGTTCAGTTTATGTGGAAGTTACCTCATGCTGTATTTTTGAACATTATTAATTTATGCATGAGCAGCTAAAGTTTGCTGCATTCTTCCATGCTATGGTTTCTAAGGCATGAGGCAAGAGTATTATTGATCAGAACTGTAAGAAATAAGCTTTGCACACATGTATGCAGACATATCTATCATAGTGCACAGTTAAAGCATAGAAAATATTCTTTTTCATTCCATTTATTCTGCATGTATCTATTTAGATGCAACTTGAGTGTATATCACAGTTTGTTAATGCTTTAATATTTCCTGAGGAATTCTGTCTAGCAGACATGTTTTATTTCAGGTTTGGTTTAGGCTGAAAATATAACGGCATTGTTTCCAGGGCTCCTGTATTTTGTTGAGGCATCACTCTGTATTTTAAACGACTTCAATACATTTTTAGCAGGCTACCATGGACACTGAAATGCCAAGAGTAGTTATTGTCGAGTCAGAAATGCATTCTTGCATGTTTACTAGTTACTACCTTCCCTAGAAGCAGACCACCCTACCCCCTCCCATCCATCTGGTTGAAGAAATGCGTGAGATTTCAGCCATAATCACCTGGACCTTCTCTAGACAAACTCTATAAATAGCAGCCATTCAAACACTGTAGGGAAATGGCAAATTAGTGAAAACTTCCTTAGCTGATCAATGAAGTGTTGCCCATTGTTGTTTTACAGTCGGAGGGAGGGGGTGATAGTGGTGGACACCTCCTTGTTGCCCCTAGGGACAGACCTTTGACACTTCCATTGACAGGGAGCCCAACTGGGACTTCCTTCGGGGACATTGAAGACAGCAATTTGCCACCTCATTATCAGCTGGATTCACATGGCCGGTTTAGGGGAGGGTCTGTCACATCAAGGGCTGCAGACCAGACCTGGCCTTGGACAGACACACTGCCAGGTCGAAGCTCTCCTGCCTGACAAAGAGCTGAAGAAGCTGCTTGTAAAATGTCTTATTATATTGCATTGTTTTGCAGAGTGATTTTCCGGAGGTGCAGGTATTTTTAAATGTGTGTTAAATTTTGAGATTGATTTGATGTGTGAATTAAAACATGGTTCGTGGTATGCAGGGTAAGCATTCTGGTGTTCTTCATTTTTCCACAAAAAATGCTATTTAACTAAAATACTGCACAGCACAGTGTGGTGCAAAAGTCAGAAAATATCACTTAAAAAAGATAACCATACAAGCGGACTTTCAGAAGAAACTGAAATAGCTGTTAAAGTACAAGGTTGTTACCAGTGTGTTGTCTTTATACCAAGTAACATATAAGTGTAGAAACTTTATAGGAATACTATGTTTTTCAGTTAACAAACAATAATTGATGTCACACCAGTCAGATTTATATTTAAGCTTGTATATATAATACAACTAAGCCGATACAAGCCAATTCAATGCTTGTATATTGCTCAAATATTTATTTTCAATTTTGCTATATAAAGCAAAAATTAGATACAGCCAGTAATGATGATTAAATGTATACCTACCCAGGCTAACAGGCTGGAAGACTAAGAAGTAACTTCATCGTGTCACGGAATGTTTAGTTACAGCTCTGTGTGATGGGCAGGTCAGCTGTGTTGCATGCTGGGAATTTATAATGTACAGAAGGCCTGTCTGTGCTGCACAGATCCACCTTTCACACATCCTGGGAACAGGTGGGATTCCCTGCCACCATACATTTACCTGTAGTAACTGTGAAATATTATTTGTTCGGGATTTCTGTACTTATTCATTAATTACTATTATGCTCCTACAGCTGAAGGTAGGCAGGAAGGTAATATTAAAAGTTCTGCTTTGCATTTTCTGCATGGCCTCTCAAAGCCTGAAGTCCCTGTTTTAAAAATTACAATATAAATTATTAATATGCAAAAGTATATTAAAAGAAAAGAAACACATTAAACAATAATGACTGAAGCATTAGGATTTAACAAGCCCTAGACTCATATAGGACTCCTGTTTGAAAAGAAAAAAGTGTGACGTGAATCAATTCATGGACATATGTTCAGCACAACAGTGTATGTATGCTACATATCCCAGCATGCCTGTCATCTGGTACTGTCTGCATTATTTTTGTGTGAAAGTAACCATGCATTTGCATGGCAAAGGGTCAGACCGTGAGAGGACCACAGGATATCACCGTACAGGAATGAAAAACAGACAACTGTTACTAATTACTGGCCATTGTCCAGGGCCGCCGGGCCACAAAGGGCAAGAGAAGGTGGAGCAAGGGCCCAGTGGAGAGCCCAGCTCCGTGTGCTCAGTGTGCTCAGTGTGAGCGGCGAGGGCACTCGACATGAACCAGGGCCCGTTATGGAGCAGCCTGGAGGTGGAGTGCAGGAGAGCATGCTGGACGACCTAGAGGAATGCAGAGCTCGACCAATGAAAAATCTCCCCTCACAACATTCAAATGAACTCTAATTGCACCTCATGTCAGTCTCAAAATTCCTCTTGAGTTTGGAATTGAGTTTTTTTCAGGGTATTAAAAAATATATACACACACAAACACACACTGTATCCACAGCTCAATATAAAAATTGAAAAGATATAGATTACATTGTATTGATGTATCCATACATACATTTGATACATTTTTAAATAATAATCCAGACTATTTAAGGTATGATTTATGATTTATATAATGTCTTAATATTTCACTCAGCATGAGGCAATAATTCCCCTTTTCTGTGAATTCTTTAAATGTTATATAATAAAAGAATTTAGAAGAAAAACATTTAGATATTCATATCAAATTATAGTTTCTTAAAAAAACACACACACACAAACTTGTTTTAATATGGGAAAATGCTAACAGAGGTCTGGCATTTTAAGGCCACTTAAGTTTTAAAGATTAAATTTAAATGACACCTTTAAAGTATGGTAATGATTTCAACAATTGCTACTTAATAGAAGTGCAGCAATTATTATCTGTCCTCAATTAAGTATTTAAAATCACAGAGGAAAATTTTTCAATGCACATGCAAATATTTATTTCGCGTGATTTCTTATGAAAAGCCAATTAAACTCAGTAATAATACAGATTAATATGTAGTATAATGTCGGTTGTATTGATGAAGTGTTTCCATCAATTCATTCTGCCCCATATGATGAAAGGATCCCCAATGGTATTGTGTTTAAATTTTTGATGAATAGCAGATATGGAAATGCATTCTACTGCAGATAAGAAGGTGGGAAAACACTGTCAGATTCTGAGGGGGGGGGGGGTGGGGGGGAATGCTTGTTTCTCCACTTGCAGCAGTGCATGAAAGTAGGAAGCTATTTGAGGAATCTGCCACTTTGAGCGCCCTTCTTGCACCATTGAGCGAGGTGGGATGCTGCCTGTCTCCGGACCATCGCACAGGACAAGACTAATGACGGGGCGTGGGCCACCGGGTCCAATGGCCACCACATCCAGGAATCCACGGATCAATTAGTGAAACAGGAGATGTGGCAGCTTGCTGGTCTTGGGCTGTGGGATGGGGGTCTCCCTGGTCCCCCACCCCCCTCCCACCTACATTGGGTTAACCCCATCTGCTTGCTCACCAGTGTCATAACCTGGACTTCTTACACTTACATTCAACAGAACCTCTTTCTTGAAATTATGGTAGAGAGGAAAAAACACTCAGGGGATCATTAACCTTCTTTCTGATGTAAATACTTTGATCCACGTTGTGAAAAATGCTCCCATATGGGTTGCCAATTGCATAAAATATGCTTGTATATTATAGGTGCTATGTGTATTTCACTTCAAAAGACATATTACGCAGCTTCAATGAAGGCTTGTCTTTGCTATAACAATCCTTCATCCATTTATTTTCCAGAACTGCTTATCCAGGGCCAGGCTGCGGGGAGCCTGGAGTCAATTCCAGGAAGCAGGAGGCAAAGGATACGATGAATGGGATGGCAGTCGATACAGCTTCAGTCTGGTGAGGAACATCAATATGTCTAAAGTAGGAGTCCTCGATTTAGCCTGGAGCCACTAGATAAGCAAGTAAAACTGAATAAACGTGTCTACAAAATGTTTAATTTAAAATGGGCCTTTACTCTTAGTATTAAATGCATCTGTTTCTGAATATGGTACTCGAGACTTTGGAACATCAGCAATAGTTGATCTTATGGAGGGATGTTCGCATGCCAGTTTTTTTTTTTATAAATAGCAGAAAGATGCCAAAGGTGGCATCTTACATCTGACCATTTTGCAATGAAACATCTTTTAAGATTGATTGCCTCACACCTCTGGGGCCCGGGTTTGAGTCTCCACCTGGGTTACATGTGTATGGAGTTCGCATGTTCTCCCCATGTCGTCGTGGGGTTTCCTCCGGGTACTCCGGTTTCCCCCCACAGTCCAAAAACATGCTGAGGCTGATTGGAGCTGCTAAATTGCTCATCGGTGTGATGGGCTGGCCCCCTGTCTTGGATTGTTCCCTGCCTCGTGCCCCTAGCTTCCCAAATAGGCTCTAGACCCCCTGCGACGCAGAAGGATAAGCGGTTTGGGAAAGGTATGAATGATTAATTAAACTGATGAGGGTCAACCTCAGACTTTCCAGCTAGCACAAGGACCACCTCTGCTCCCCCCTTTGCTCCTCATATGAGCCACAGAGCAGATCCAGTTCTGAAGATGCACCTCCAAGCTTGCCCTTCTTGCATTGCTCAGACCTCGCTCCTCTCCAAAACTGCTACCCAGATGACAGCAGCGAGCAGCACATACTGTAACATAATACCCAGCAGTTCCCCTTTGGCGCTGGCCTCTGCCGTCTTCCAGCTGTTGACCAAGATGCACTTGCTCCTATCATGAGGAGGCGCTGGAGATGTGTTTTGTGAAGTGAAACAAAACGACTGGCTGAGTGGCATCACAGACTCTTTAGATATATATATATAACACACACAATATACTGTACATATTTGATTTTCCACAATTTCAACACATTTGTCATGTTTTATCTTGGATGATTATTTTGGATAAATGAATGAATGAAATTCCACAGCGGTAATTATGTATATATTGCATGTTAATTAAATTTATACCATGTTTTATAATCACATTTTTAAAGCCACTTAAGCAAAGTAAAATGAGCTTTATGATTTTGTATAAATTTATGTGGATCTTATTGATATTCAGAACTACATGCAATAATAAAAATGTCCAGTCACTGTTGCATCGTATGTATTTTGTAAACCGGTGAGTTTTCTGTAGCATTGAACCTGCAGCAGTCTCATCATTTGGTGTGACCATACAGTCATATGGTGTAACTAAAAATTGAAGCAACTGAATTAAATCCAAAAGGAAAATTGTAATTATTATGGATCAAATATTGAAATAACCACTGATACCATATGCCACGGTAGTGCAGTGGTTAGCACTGTTGCCTCCCACCTTTGGGACCCGGGTTCGAGTCTGCAATTTTTATGTGTGTGGAGTTTGCATGTTCTCCCCATGTCATCACGAGGTTCCCTCCATGTACTCCTCTTTCCCCTCACAGTCCAAAAACATGCTGAGGTTAATTGGAGTTGCCAAATTGCCCGTAGGTCAGGTCTCCATCCTGGGTGGTTCCCTGCCTTACACCTGTAGCCTCCAGGATAGGCTCTGGACCCTCCGCTACCTTGAATAGGACAAACGGTTTCAGAAAATGGATGGATGGACAATGCCGTATGCATAATTAGAAGAGTATTATTGGAACTTTTGCATCTGTTTTCTGGGTTTTTGAGGGAAAAAAAGAAAAAGCTTAAAAACAAGCAAAGCAAACAGTTTTTTTAGGACACCATACCTTACCACTGATATATTGTTAAAATATGCATAATAAGGAATATACTACTTTACAATTTTTTTAAGATAAATGAATGATGCTCTACAGGATATTTTTCAACAGCATTGAAGGCAATCTTAGCAAATTCATTAAATTCACTACAAAAGTACTAAATACATAATAGCAAAATATTTCAACAGTTATCAAAAATATACTGATATCTTACATTTTTTAAACTTCCCTTTCCAAAAACTAATCCGGCCATTATCACTGTGTGCTTCCGATAGTGTAAGCAACGTTTATTAAGACAGTCAGTCAGAGACATTAATTCATAATTACACCTCTATAGGAGCTATCCATATGAGGACAAGATTAGTCTGCAAGAACAACCAGAACACAAAGGGCAACACACAGCACAAAGTGGCACCAGACATGACAGAAGAGCATGAGACCAAAGCAGTCGTCATTTTCCTGTCCGGCACCCATGTCGTTTAAATAGCAAATATACTTGCGCCCATGGGCGTTACAGTCTTAAAATGAGATGGAGTTAGCTTTGTTGGTGCATTGCTTCCTTGAGGGAGCAGAAAGTGATTGCGCTATTGACCGACAAAAAACCTTGTCTAAATTCAATGCCTCTTAATGGGAATGGAAGATGACACTCTGATTGGTTTATAGCATGTTACACCCCAAACACACCCAAGACTAATTATGAGACGAAGTTCAACCCTTTTAGACCATGTACCTGGCACAACAATGACTTTTCTGCAATTAAACTAGCAAAAGTGGGTTGGTCACACCCTAAAAGAAGTTGGTAATTCAGACTGTGCGCTTTAGATTGTTAGAATAAAGCCCAAAATGTAGTGAGGCAAACGAGTCAATTAACATCCAGAATATAGCATCTGATAACAATGAGATCTTGCTTGCACTATTACAATCACACACTGACAAAGGCATAGGGGTGAAATGTATGCCATTTAAGGTTGGACCCAATATCTGTTATCTTTATTGCGTTATATCATCGAAGAAACGATGGTATTAATCATCTGACACCGTACAGTGTTTTTTTTCCGTAATGCGAATGTTCTTTTTTTTATAAACACATTTTCATGTTTTTATTATGTTATGACACATACTCATATCTTTAGATTTCTCCTGCTTGCAAGGTGATGACAATCATGCTCACTGACAGTTCCAAATGTAATTGTAAGTTCTGCTGCCAGACACATCTTTGAATGTGTCATCCCAGTATTTGGCTGTTTTTAGTTTGCTGAGATGGATATAGGCCTGTGGCTGCAACTGACTGTGTCATACTGTAGCAAATATCTGCAGCTGGCTGGGAGCAAGCAACTTCAAGCCTGATACTCTCTTCACTGAGGACAACATCTGGCCTGCAGCAAACAATGTCATGTTGCTGACCGAATCGCTATGTCCATTTAGAAAGAAGGGAGCGTTATTTGCTATTGAAGCTGAAAGTCAGATGGAGGCACCATGCTGCTACTTTCGGGCCACCTGTAGAAATAGACAACGCAATAGAATGTGAAATGATTTCTCACTAACTGCGCTCATAAAAGAGGAGCTGTCAAATCTACCTCTTTTAAGTGACCTTTGACTATAAATGCTTGGTTGTTGGTTTAAATCCTTTGTGAGGCACTTAATGCTGTTTTGTTGAGTAAATCCTTTGTTCTTAGTTATCCAAAAAAAAGATGCTTGATAACATTGGACACACAAGCTACCCTGAATAAAGTCATCTGCAAAAAAAACAGGACAGAATGCAAGCAAACTTAAAACCAGGGGTTTCTGGGTTCAAATCCTGTGGGATCCCCTTGTTAGCGCCATCGTTGTACATCCTTTGGCACTTGTATACATTGTAGGAAACCATGGACTAATAATGAACAATGCTAGGGGTAAACTATACTATGGTCAGAGCACTGAGCAGTCCCACGGCCCGGCCAGTGGCTGGCTCCTGCTGGCCGCTGACACAGTGAATGTGCCGCTTGTGAAGAGGGACCCCCCCCTGCCCCCAGAGGGTCCTGTGACAAGGGGAATTAAGAGCACATCACCCAAAGGTGTCACCACATCGCCTCCCTTTCTTCTCGCCAAAGATAACTTGGTGCCCTGATGACGGAGCACTTCTGACGTCAGGGCCTTTGTTCCTTTGTGTCTCTCTCCACTCATCTGAAGATGTCGCCACAAAGGTCCCTGGTCGCTGGCTTTCAGAGAGCCATGTCCCCTTGTCAGGGTAAATGGGTAACCTTAGCGCCAGAATTAGTCTTTCTCGCTGAAAAAGGGCTTTATGCTAAGGCAACTATTTTCGAGGGTGACAGAGACAAAAACGACACCTAAATTCTCTGCCGTCCCGCTGAGTCATGCAGGGGAGATATTTCTTCTTTCTGATAAAACAGGTCATTAACTTAATAGCCAGTTTTTATGCACTTTGTTGCTAACAAACATTCTCATATAAACTAATCATTTGACTAATTTATACAGATATTTTACTGAAGCAATTCAGGTTAAATAAACAGGTTTGGTACCTTTCTTTGACTGGTAACATTTGCAAGCTCAAGTCCTTAATGACAAAGGTAATTTCCCATCTATTGTAAGATATATGGTTCTCACATTACATTTCAACACTTTACTTTGCTTAATTATAACTACATTATTAAATGGGTCTTTTGTACTTTGTAACATCTTCTTTTACAGACGCCAATATGGAGCCTGAAAGTTTGATAACTATATGTATACAGGTGAGAAACTATATTATACAGTATGAACTAGATGGCGCATTATGTTACATTAATGCAACATTGCCGCCCTTCACTCAAACCACATTTAAAATCATAAACCAGTTTAAAACTTGTGCAAAAAAAGATTTGTTTATACTTAACCTCAATGTTAACCTAACTGTTTATTTTTCAATTACACAACACTGTGGAGTGGAATTCCCAAATGATTTATTCCCATGCTAGATTCCTGAAAAGATGTACCAGTAAATTATCCAGTTCAGGGTCCCAGTGCATTTTCTCTCTCCACCAATGCATTTTAATGTGAGCAGAAATAATGGCTTCATAACACGCCAGACAGCTGTGCTCTCAAACCACTGGAGACCAAGAAGGAATTGTCTTTAGGGGCATATCAACAATGAGAACTGAGAGTAAATAGATATGATGTTTATTTATCGGCAATGAGAATTAAGTAGGTGTTGGTGGTTTGGCGGTACTTTCTGCACTTTAAAGTCTTCCATGGTGCTGTGGGCTGTAAGCGCTGCTGAAAACTTGTTCAGACTAAAACTGGAAATATAGTGACCTTATTTTACCCCTTGAAGCACTGCCATCCAGTAGAAATACTTGTATATAGTCACAAAAACAACCAAGTACAATTTCCACTTTTAATATAAAGAAATAAGTGACAAATCATGTCCTGTACTAGTTTAAAATGGGATATCGCATCTCATTTTTCATTGTGGGATGTCAGAGAAAAAAACAACATAGTGTAACCCTATGACGAAAAAGTTTATTTCTGCTCATTTATTAAGATTTCAGATTGCAATACATCCAATTTGCAGTAATTTTTCATGTTCTGAATCTGGGGAAGTTCTAATTAAGAGAATTTGAAGGAGTCTGGAACGAAAGAAATAATGAGCTCTGATAATTTGCGATATTGATATTTTTCATATCGATTATTACAATTAAATATTTTTCCAATTTTCCATCCATACCAAATATCAAGCGCTTGAACATATGCCCAACTGAACAGGGCGGTGGAAATGGGTACACCGCCATGTGATGCGTTTGCCTGGGACCATACAGCACCAAACCAAACTGAACCAAAAGAAGATACAGGTTATCTCACCAAAAAACAAATCAAATGTCAGGTACTGGTTGCTAGGCCCTACATGCTTTCCCTCATGTCTAGAAATTATTCACTAAAATATATCCTGTCACCTCACCAAACAGTTAACTGCGTAGAGTGCAATATGATTCTTGAATATTGCGTGCACAGTGAGTCCCCAGTAATGCTCAGTCCTTATATCGCTGTATCCTTATAGTGATTCAAAAATGTCCCACAATCAAAAAATGTGAGCTGGAACAGGCAATCCACTTCATTATTTGGTCTGATGTAAAGTACAGTTTTGTCTCATAGCCAGTGTTTTTTGGGTGGCTCAGCGACAAAGAATAAAGTAGACAAGGAAATTTGAAAAGTCCGGCCTCTGCAGCCGGTCTCCATAGTGACACGTGAGAGCACTGGGCACCGGCCCAACCAGCTTCCCACATTCCTGTTGACAGTCTGAAAATACACATTGTATTAGTGCAAAGCTGTTCGAATTCATTCCCTCTGCCAACCATGCATGGAATGCACAGTGCAGGAAAATACGCAGCTAAATACCAGAGCCTCAGAACTGTTGCATGACACGGTTTGCTTTGATAGTCCACGACTGGCATCAACTACGTTAGCCCACATTCCTACAATGTGTGGCCAACAGAGACATTTTCTCACAAAAATATTTGAGAAAGGAGCCTTGGTTGGGACACTGAGTATTGAGCAAAGTCTAATCCACAAAAAAAAAACAAATCAAAAGGTAAAAACTGTAAGTCCCAAAAGCAGAAGAGTCCCTAGTACGGTCAGTTCAGTGAGTGGCACCAGCCTTCTCCTCAGTCTTCTGTGTCCTACACTATGCCTTAACTATCTTTATTTTAGGTCAGTTTTTCTGCTGTTTTGGGCCAGATGCAACAAAAGAAGCTTTAATCTTCTCACCCCAGTCTGACATGCAGGTATGTCACAAGTGCTAACTGAAATGTTTTTGAGGCCCTGAAAGCAATTCAAGACCAGCACCTCTTCTTGCCACACAAACATACATCAGTTGTCAAATAATATCTATAAGAGGTGACCGTAAACCCTACAAAATCTCCAGTCTCACCAGAAAAGTATGTCTTAAGGAAGCCGACGCACATTTCAGCTTGATAACTACCAGAAGCTGGCATAATTAGAGACAAAGAAAGAGCAGAGAGGGCTGTTGAATGGGGCAGATGGAGCTGGATGGGGCCTGTGTTTTGAGAGGTTAAATGGCCCCTCCAGCTGGGCACAGAGCTTGTGGCGAGAAGCGGCTGCCTTCGCCGGGCCCGGATGAGGAGCAGAAGGAGGATGCATGCGGTAGTTAAGCCTGGCATGTGAATTAACACTGTCTGAGCTTTGAGTGATTCTAATTGCACGGAGTAGGAGGAGAAATGCTATACATAACAATTAGCAGGGTCCCTTCCTATGGGGGTAGCGGCTCCCTCTGTGTTACCGTCAAGAAATGTTTACTGCACTCATCCACAATGAAAGCCATTGGAAAAAGAAATACACGATATTACCTCCCCCACACACACGCAGCCTTGATTAAGGATGCTGGAGTTACTCTAAAAGTCGGAGTTTTTGAAATTCATTTCATATGCAAGTTTTATTAAAATAGCAACATAACAATGTAACTCATAGCCCTGAGTAATACAGTAATACTATTTACAGAACAAGGCAGAACTGCCTTGTGTCTGCACTTATCTTATAAGCACACGCTGACTGGGTAGGCTTTTTTGCTGGGTCTCCTATATGGAAAGTGTGCCTGTAATCTTCCCCTATTGTTTCACACAATAACTTCATAGGGCTTTGATGTCCATACTGTCTGTGTTCAAGGCAGACATTTTACTATACAGGGAGTCAAAGCAGTAGCCTCAGTTCCCTTCTAGATAAGTGTTCTCAGGTAATACCAGGTGCTTCTAGGGCACATCAAGTTATATTAGCAGAAAGACATTCTCTACACACAGGCTGCTTTTTTATTTCTTTTTGGTCAAATACCAATACATTTCTTGTGATGAGAAAACTGGCAACGTTCTTCAGTAAACAGTATGGTGTCCCTAGAACATCCTGACCCCTTAACCGTACACTGTACTAACCCGATAAGATTAGTATCTTACAACACAGCATGTCTGGCTTGGAAAATCTGTCCAATGCAACATGTCAGTAATAAATAATCCCTCATGGTATATACCTGAATCCAGCAAATAGCACCTGTTTTACTGTCAGCTTGAATAAAACACCAATACATAAATAAAAGGCAGAGAGCCCTTGCAAAGGATAGGCTATTATTGTCTCCTGGAGATGAAAGATACTAGCAAGTACACTTTATTCTTTTCATAAAAACAAGAATCAGACAGACAAGACCAAAGGAAGACCACAATGTTGTTGATTTATTCAAAAGCCACACCTGTTGTTTGTAGTGATTATCTCTACCCACAAGAGTATAGAAAGGACTCCAAGTGCAGATATTCACTTCAAACAGTCTGTGCTGATTTACCCGCCCACCCCCAATGCTTTGTGCTGAGATGGCCAGTTACCCCTTTTGAATAACCATGGATTTTGTTCTTTTGGGCAAAGTTAAATCAACATATTTGTCCTTGAGGTTCTGCATTTAATATAGATTTCAAATTATGGCTTAATGAATATCTACACTTGTACCTACCATTCAAATTTGATTGCAGCAGAAGGATGCAAAACGTCGGAAATATTCGGCCAAAAAATAAGTGGGTTGACAATTTGCCAGTTACAGTGTCTTACATTCTATCCAGAACAGTTAAGATCAGTCCATCTAGTCAGTGACAGTAGAATGACAGGAAATAACACCCATAACTACGTATGAGGCAACAGAGATTGCCACAATTTTACAAGACAATCCTAATAAAGCTTTGGAACAGCCTGGAAGCGATTACAAGACACCTCTACATGATGAGCATGGGTTCAAAGGCGAAGGGCCAAATACCCTGCCTAGCAAATCTCATGCCTGTATATATAGCTGTGGCCCACACTGACACGCATGTCCTCAGCTCATCTGCATCCCGCTATTGACGCTCACTCATATTCTCCATCATAGACATGGGGAGAGAAATACAATGCAGACACTGAGCTGAATAAAAGCCTCGGTGCCCTCAGGTGAGGGCAAATCAAAAGTGAAACACGCTACTCGGGATGACAGTCAAGCGTCGCTATTTGCATGACTTTTTAAATTTACTAAAGATGAAAACAGTGTAAGCACAACTTAGAGTCGTGTTCTGCGTCTTAAGTAAACACAGTCTTACAGGGAGCAGACGACCACATCAAGGTCACACAAAGGCTGCTACTCAGAATGAAAGGCATCGACAGAAATAGAGAGATTATCAGAGATTCAGGCTTAGCAAGCTACCGCCGTGCGTGGAATGCGGGGAGGTGAGCACTGGGAGTATGAACTGGGAGTATTATCTTATTCCTTCCTCTGACAGCTCGTAACGGATGAAACTGCTGAGTAAAGTGAATCAGTCTGCTGCCACTTTCACTCGATTGGCCGCTGAGACGGCTCTGATTGATGAAGCACGTAAGATTCCGCTACCCAGCATGCAAACAGTGAGCCTTTCTCAATACACCCCAGAAACTCATTTCATTTGCATGGTGGAAGAACCTGAGAAAGAACAATGTATGTACACAGAGGTTTGTGCTGCTCCATCCATGTGACTTCTGCAAGGTTTATCATTAATATCTAATTGAGGGTTACAACATTGCATTTTCCTTTATTTTGAATACTTTAAAACAATTGTGCAGCAGTATGCTGATAAGATTTTTCTCCCATACCCAGAACATGATCTCTGCCATATATTTCAGGAAACTGGAAAACAGGGTATTTATATTTAAATGAAGATTTAAATTTATACCTTTATCCAAACCTCCCTAAGCTTTCAAACTGAACCACCTTCACCTATTTATTTAGCTAAAAATGTAATAAAGCAGATAATTGTCCATCCATGAGTCTGAACCAGCATTTTCCTTTATCACATATCTGTAAATTTTAGGTACTAAAGTCATATCTGCAGAGGTTCTATTGCTTTTTAACTCAGTTACTAGCAGATCTTTGGGGCCTAAATGTGGTGACTGGAGTCAAAGCCTGGAGATGCAGCAGCTGAGTCAGAGACACCTGAAGTAGAGATATCTAACAGGGTCCTCCTGACCCTCAGGGAGGGAAATTAATTTGTAAACGGCGCACACTTTGAAAGAGGATCCTGTCTGACATTGTGTGTGACCTGGGACTGTGACACGGTCGGCCCCCGGCTCCCTAGCAGCTCAGCTCATGCACAGAGTTCTTGTGAGGAGAAGCCTGGCTTCTGACCATGCAGGGGAGAGCACAGGAAATGGGTTACGTCTGGCTTAAGGAAGGCACAGTTTTCATTGGCTCTCAGCTTTTGTTCAACTGCTTTGCTCTCTCTCTCTCTCTCTCTCACACACACACACACACACGCACACACAGACCTCTTTTTTGTTGAGCTTTAACCGTATAAGTCCTTGATGTCCCACCCTCTAACTTTTCCCCCCTTTTGATTCCTTTTTCACCTGCACAGAGCCCTTTAAAAAGGGACAGAGAGAAAGAGCCAGAGAGAGATCGAGGGAGGGAGAGAGAGACGGGGGAGGGGGGAGATTTGGTGTTGTCACATAAAACCTGTGTTTCTCAGCTTTCAAATATCTTATTGAATCTTTCGCAGCTTTGATATTTTAAGTAGGTATCACAACAAAGAGGCAACAAGTAGCTGGAAAGGTAATGCAGTATATTAAGGCTGCTAATGGCTTCAGTCCTCTTGAAGAGATCTGGCTGAAAGCAGAGAGACGTCCCCTGTGCCCTATTTAGTTTCGCAGGGGAAGGCTCACCTGCCTACTGTGCAGACCTCTGCAGATAATCAGCAAAAGCTGGGCTGTTTGTTTGAGAGGAACGCAGAACTCTCCCCACACTTCGTCTGTTCCAATGACGTTAGACAGACGCAATTTCAATTTGTCATCCTTGAATATGGAACCGCTTATTTTTTTTTACATGGTTTTGTTTTATATTAAAAGTCCTTACAGTTCTCCAGATCGCTCGCAGGATAAGGGTAACCTCCGACAGACACAGCATCCCTGTGTTTCCCCATCTACCGGATGCTTTCCCGCAACTGTACGTCCGAGAGATGTCACCGGCTTGTTGGTTCCAGTTCCATCTGGATCCCCAGATTTCAGCTGGGAAGCATGTTGATTTTACCCCTCTGCATGGAGCTGCGTGGTTTTCAGGGAAGCTGTCAGGTTCCTCCTGGAGATCATATATCTTCCTGGTCAGCATGGGAACATTGATTGATGGCCTCTAAGGTGCTTTATTAAACTGCAATCTCAAGACGTTCGAGTGAAACATTACACATGGCCACAATTAGGTTTTTGACAAAGCAGCTTGTCGTCACGTTGAGTAATGCTCAGCTGACTGCTCTGGCAAATGCGAGGCCGCATGAGGAATGCATGTATAGTCGCTGGCCCTGCATATCTTGCACCTCACTGGGGTGGAGGAAACCACACATGTACTTACTGGCCCTGAGTATCTTTTACTTTAATGAGGTGGCCAGTGGGGAACAACATTAACACTTCAACAGAAGCGAGATTTTATATTTTTAAAAATAATTTTTGATTTTTCGCATACATTTAGCGTTCTGTGTATATGTCAATGACGCATTTTTCAGTACTAATGGGTAAAATTTAACAAGCAAAGGATTTCATAATTATTCATCACATTATTGAGACCATTTAATAGCATTTGCAACACTACACATTCGCTATATTTCACTCACACATAATCTCAGAAATTGTTGACCTTTCAGCCTCTCCTTCACCCAGCAGAGCCCACATGTAGAGATCTGCTTCACTGTGATCGCTGTATCTTCAGACGTGGCATATGGAGTCTTTATGGAGGTATGCTAAACAGCACAGCACCAGACTTCCTCAGCAAGAGTAAACAGGGAGTGGAGGAGAGCGGGCAGCAGTCTGGGGAATGCTCTGCTTCTCATTAGGCTTTGTCCCAGGGCCTCGTTTGGGCCCAGGAGAAACACTCCGCATGCTGAGGGTTACAAGCTGCTCCAGATCCACACTCATTTCGTCTGTTCCCACTTTCTCCCATTTGTTTTAGAGTGTAATGTAATTCACTGCAGAATAACTCGATACCCAAATGTGGTGAAAATGATCACGTTGGAAATTACAGGGTATGGCTGTAATGTAGCTTTGTTTCCAGTATCTTTTACTCGTTGAAAGTGGTAATAATGTGTTCTTGAACATGTATAACCATCATCAGAAATGCTGTCATTGCTAGGCAATCTTTCGAGGAATTTACTAGAAGCATCTTGAGTGAAAGCATGCTGGGAATGATAAAACAGGAAAAAATGCATTAAAGATGGCCATCATTGTATACAAAGACAATGTTTCAGGGCCTATTTTTTGGCTAAACTAACAACAATTAAAGCCCTTAACCTCAGCAAAGGTCTGTTTCCATGCTGTGTCCTTGGTATCTCCTCTAAAATAGTTACACAAAGCAAAGTATGTCCTAGAGATTGCTGAGGGGGGCGAGATTCACACAGACAATAGCTTACGCCCACTCCATTTAGCCCAAACTTCATGTGTCACATCTTAACGAGCTCTCTGGTCATTAAGGTATGCGTCACTAACAAACAGACACGCTTTCTCCAGGCAAAGTACAGCTATGACCCTCAAACTTGACTAACACTGCATGGTAATGGTTTGAGACTCACATACATTAATGTTGTGTGCAGCTTCTACAATGACCACTGCTCATCCTGGGATTTGAACGGCAGTTCAAAATAAATATTAAAACACATTTTTAACCATAAGAGCCACTACAAGCAGCTTAAAAACTAAAATAACAAGTATGTGCTTAAACTAACCAACAATTACTTCCATTATCACATTTATTCCTTTATGAAGAGCTTGTTATTCTCCCGGGTGGATATAAGCCAGCAAGTGCTTCACCATGGTAAAGCATGTGTGTGCACGCCTACAAAATCTAGAGTTACCACCCAGTTTGTCCACCCAGAAGCACCACGGGGAAGCTCATTCAGACAGAGTATCGTTCTGGTGACCAGAGCCTGCTTCGTGCTGAGCAGGATTTTGTAGACACTTGTAACCAGAGAGCTTTGCTCTGAAGTCCTGAGCACCAGCCTCTAACTTTACAGTCCTGAGTCCCAGAACACCTGTTCATGGTCTGACTGACAAACAATCCCGTCATTATTCATCTGTGAATTGGCAAGTCATATCCTCCGGTCCCAGAGGCCTGACCACAACAAAGAGAGCTAAAAAAAGATGCTGCTTTTTTCCACTATTATCTGAGCGTCAATTAGCACTAATTTTATGGTGGTAGCGTGTTGACTGGACTTCCCACTACAACACCGAACTCGCGACCATGCAGAGTAGTGTGTTCTGGTAGCTGTGCGAACAGTTAAAAGAGACAGGAACTGGTGCAAGCTATGAAGATTTTAGGTTTAACTTTTGTAATTGCTTGAATCTGAAATAAAAAAATATAAAACTTTCTTGATGAGTAGGACTGATTTTTATGGAATATGTTCAGGTAAGTCATTTTTTACTAGTACTAGTTACATAAATAATTTTCATATTTCTAAACAAAATTTTAATACAAATAGCCCTATCATAATCTAATGTGGTTAAAAAAAAGGATGTAACTGAATTTAACTGATTACCTTAAAATATAATACAATAGACTCTCTAATATAAAATATAAACAGATATAAAAGTATTTGAGGAAATGGAAGAATGGATGGATGATGAAAGCTTTTATAAAAAAAGGTAGCAGAAGATAGACCATGCGCTTGCAGGAAATGGGCTGAGACGGATAAAGAGTTGTACTTTCTAGTGGTGGCCTCTCCAAATTTCTGTGCATTCTTTAACTTATTAAGGCCTTTGGGGTGGGGGGGGGCTGTATTTTCAGCCCAGCCATCCTGCAAAGCCCATGATCTTTTTTAACAAGCCCTTTTCCCCCTAATATCTGGGATTCATTAGCATCCATTAGTCTTGGTGTGGTAGCATTTCCGACCATCTCTCGAAAGGGTTGTAGCCAGATGAATCAGACTATAAACAGTCATTTTATCCATCACATGTCAAACTTTGATATACTTTCTTGTCAAATTATTTACATGTCAATGTATGTATGTATGTATGTATGTATGTATATAAAACGTATACATAAAATGTACACATAAAATACCGATATAAAATGGTAATACTGGAACTAAGTAACCAAATTCAATGTCATAATATACATTG
Organism: Brienomyrus brachyistius; assembly: GCF_023856365.1. Lineage (NCBI taxonomy): Eukaryota > Metazoa > Chordata > Actinopteri > Osteoglossiformes > Mormyridae > Brienomyrus > Brienomyrus brachyistius. The sequence continues at coordinate 640,537 of NW_026042324.1, read as the reverse complement.
AAACATGCAAAAGTTAACCACTTGCCTAGAAATCAAGTAAACAATAATCAAATGACACTTTCCATTTACAGCGCTGACCTAAATCTGTGTCATATGCTAATATCTAATGTTTATTTACTTAGAGCAATATTCTGATTCCAACTGCATATGAATATTGCATCAATAATAATAATAATAATTATCATAAGAAGAAGAGGAAGAACTTTCTGAACATAAACACACAGGTGACAGAACCTAGAGGGACCGTTGAGCCTTGAATCTCAAGACAGCCTCCTATCAACAGCTTAGCAATAAAACATGTGCCGTTAACACAGATCTGTCCTGTCAGCTTAAAACCCCAGAAAGACATCAGCAAACACCGCTAAAGTGATAAGTACCTTTAGGACAGACATCTGTCAACTTTCATGAAGCAGGCCAGTAGCAGGCTGCCTACTGGCTACTGGCTCAGCCAAAGGAACCTATCGGAGAGGCCCAGGCCAAGAAAGCCAAAGTTCCACAGTTGGTAGGTTGTGGTTCTTACTGTAAAGAGTGCTTAGCACATTTAATGTTATTCCGAATCTAAACAAAGGAAGTGCAGAGCAGATAGTCTAATAATTTGAGATCATGAATCATGTTCCTGTGATTGTTATTGAGTGTTTTACCCTTGAATAAAGAAATTGAATCTATTGATTACATTGTATAGCCACTAGTATGAATAAATGAATGTCTCAGATGGCCGTGGCTATTGGACGTGTTTCGGGTAGAGGGTTGTTTGTAAACGAATATGTGTGTTAAATCTGGCGCAATTTCAGGTCATTAGGTGAGTGAAATCATGCAGAGCTACGATCTTGAAAATCCCTTTACTAAGAGACTCCTTAAAAAAACAACACAGAGTGTTACTGGATCTAAATAACAAAGCCTTTTTAGCCACTCAGCCTCTGCCTGATCGGGAACAAGCTTGTTGCTCCTTTCTACAAATCCCCATGACAGTGAAACTGTTCTCACACATTCTTGTTAAACAGGTGAGTCACTGGTGGCCATTACATGTTGTGAAATGACTCATGCATTTTTATTTCAGCCAATTAAACTCACTTTATATCAGTTTGGTTTGATCTTTATTATGTAATTAAAGGGAAGTGGTTTTCGGATTTTCTAAAATCTTTTTCAAAGCGTTACATTGTCTGCATGACAAATTAAAAATGAAAGGAGCCCATTATAAAAAATAAATCATAAAAAAAAGAATTAAATTAGGGGCCCATGGCTGAGTAGCTGGATTTACCATCCCCCGCCAACCACACTGTAAGACAAACCAACATCATATGGAAACACAATGAGTGCCAAGAAAAGGCCCAGTTAAGGTCCATATAAATGTCACTACAGTGTTTTCTAAAGGGAGTGGGGAACAATACACATAGTGCCACTGCTTCTGGGCTATCCATCTTTTTAACTATAAATAAGTAGCTTTCTCATTCAAAAGCCCCTGCTGGGCACCCCAGCCCAGCGTCAAAGCCTTTATATTAAAGGGAAATTAGGTAACTTTGAGTTTCAAATGAGCCACCGACAGCTGCTGCGTCACTGTCACTCAGACCCGGCTGCGGTTCCATGACAGCGTACCCAGGTCCAGGATCCCGTCACTATGGATGCATTACTGCGGACATCAGGGTGCCCACATATGTCATAGGTACATTACAGCCCCAGACAAACTAGACAGACTAGAATATGTCAAAAACCTTTATAAACCCCAATTCTATTTCTTTACTTAAATTTCTGCCAGCAACAGCAATACTAAGGATTCTACTGTAGTGTCTTTCTGGACACTGCAAATTATTTGTGGTCTGTTAACCTCCACAAACTCATAAAAGCAGACAGTGATAGATTTCATATTACCGCATCCATTTGGAACTCAACTTAGCAATTATTTGTATTTTATAACGTACATTGCCTATTTTGTACTGTATATTGATTCATTTATTCTTCACAAGATAGCCAAATTAATGCAGTATAATACCTGAATACATTTATTTTTGCAATTTGAAAACTGGTACGGAACCATTAGATAATAATAAATGTGGCAGTTAACCTGAGACTTTTATTTTAAATACTGATTTAAAACGTACACTGACTGACTCTGTGACATATACATTTAAAGTCTTCTGATAAGTAGCATATGCCTGAGTACGCCATGCTTAAATCAAGTGTGAAAAACATTTAAAGTCAATATAAATCTATTTTTGACTCAAATGTTCCTTTGTAACATATAATTCCCCTCAACATGAATGGACTTTAAACACCGGAAATTTCCAGTCTTCTCTCAAGAGATGTTTGCCTGACAGGTATTTTGATTGCATTTACGAAAATAAATTACATCACATGGATTACATAATTTAGAAATAAAAGAATTATTGTAGAACAGTAAATTCTACTAACTCGCATTACAAACTCAAATGCACGATCCAGTATATCAGATTATTGTCGTATATTCATGTCTCGTTTGCGGTTTCCTGTGTTGTTTTAAGAATCGGCACGCAGTTAGTGCGAGGTGCGGGTAAATAAAAGGGTTAACGTTTCTTCACTGACCTTCTGAAATGGGCTATGGGAATGAAATGGTTGCCAATTTGTTTGCAACGCGTTCAAACTGTACGGGAGGTTCTTTCTGCCCTGACAAGCAGGTGAGATCAAAGTGAGGCAGGACAAAGGGGGCTCAGCCGCGATTTGTCAGGGGACGAAAGGCAGCCCCGTCTGGGAGAGTGGCTGCTGCCCGGCCCGGCCCTCAGATCACTAGCGCACTAAAGAAACCATGGCATGAGAAAAAACTACAGCAAAAAGGTTCAAAGGTCACTTTCATTTGGTTTGGATTATTGGAAGGAGGCAAGAAAAAAAGAGCCGGTGGATACCGAACTTCATAATGACGGGCAGAGCGTTTGTGCGCATCAATTAAGGAATGCAACGAAAGGTTTCCCATGTATCACATAAAACTGCAACATTCAATCATTAAAAACCTACTACGATTTAAATTCTACGAAAAATATTGTCCGTGAATAAAATGGAAATTCTAAAGCTCGTTCCCAGAGACACAAAAAAATCTTTTGCTTTACACCATACAAACACATCGCTGTTGTGTATACGATGTTATAGTTTTCACCCCCTTGTTCGCGTAATTTGCACTTAATACCCGAAGATTAGCTTGAGGTGAGTCAGAAAGCCACGCGTCTCAACACCTTAATGGCTTTAAACTGCAGAGGGAGGGTGCATTTTATTGACAAACCGCTCCCACTGGGGATTAACAGGTATCATTTATCTTTACATATATTTTTTTTCTTGCCACGTTCGGTTTATTATTTAACATGTAATTTAAGTCAGCCTAGCCCAATTTTTACATTTAATGGTAGTCCATCGTTTCCACAGATATAGACATTAAGGGCTGGTTTTAAAAAAGATTTTACCAGCACTCAGTGTATTATTTAGTGGATTGAACGCCTGTTATACTCGTTTGTAATGTTGGTTTGCCACGGTGATGCGCTTCATTTTATAGAAAGATACATGAAGAACAATAGTAGACCTATTGTTTCTGAGTAACAGTATAAAACTCTGTGTTAAAACTTAACAGGTAGGCTATCCATTTTTGACGGCATTCAAATGTCCCAAGCATTTTGTACAGTACTATAAATGAACTAAGTACTTTGTAAAAGCTTCGAAACAGGTAAGGTAAACTACAGTAAAACTTAACACGATCACGCCAGCTCTCTTATTTAAATGATACATCAATAATATTAATGGTCAATAATCAGCTTTAAATATCCTAATTTTAAAATCGATTTTCTGTAACACATTGAGGGTATTGGGATCATGCATTAACGTATGTGCTTATTTTCTCTGGCAATCTAAATGTCTTAATTTGATGCCCATTAATGCAAGAAGCGCCATGTAACAGGTGATTATGGGTCCAGTGAGATTACTGGTCACCTGTAGCAAATTATATATTTCCCGCCTTAAACGGTCATTCACATCCATTTAAATACAACTTAAAAGCCATTTTATTAGCCTGTCTTATAATTTGATAACTATAATGTTAAATATTAAGTGTGGTGATATGAAACAAGACAACAAAATTGGAGATGATTCTACTGTTAACTACATGATTAAACATTCGATTTTATAATGAATTTCCCATGAAGGACCTTTTGGAGACAGACGGGATTTACGAGGGTCACAGGCATTCTGCTCTCCAGGGCCGGACGAAATCAGACTGCTCTCTGATTATTACTGTGAAGCGTTGTGGGCGGCTATAGACCATAATTAAAATACTTCCAGAAAGAAACAGAAGACCACATCAAAAGTCCCACCCTCTGTCAGAATCAAACCACATTAAAAGAACTCCTTCAGAATCGGTCGCCAGAAAGCCTATGATATACATCACTTGGATGAAGTTTAACTGTGTTGTTGTCTCATTCGCCAAAGGCCAGAGGCGCATAAGTGAGGGGTAATACCCAAGTGGCACTGCCACCTTTTCTTTACTCTATAGTGAACTATGACATAAGAGAGATGCTTGATAAACTGCAAGAGGAGACAAATGCACTGCGCGTTTCTCAGAAGCATTGTAGCTTAATCACTGGTATAAAGCCAGAGGGCACGAGATTTGTAGATGATGGTGCTAATTATGAAAATGGTAACCATAATGCGACCAAGATGGAAGCAATTTAAGCAATAGTCGTTTGCGTGTTAGTCTTCCGCCCACGTGCTGCAACCTACCCAGGGCTTTAATATTAAGAAAGGGATAGTCTGCAGCAGTATGCATTATCTTATTCTGCACAGAGAGGAGCCACAGGGCATCGTGTGTGGACTTACTGTAGGATTACACGAGCAAGGGCCGATACACTGGACAGAAGAAAACGTAGGCTATGTTAACGTGTTCATTTTAATGGCGATGAGCTTTTGGGATAATATAACTCTGGTTTTGGCTTTATATGCGTAAAATCGCTGAGACTCATTCGCAGCTGCCTTCATTCTGCATGTCGGCAATATCGTGGAATACAGTTCTCGGATACTTTTCTGATGCAGCTTTCGAGGATGCACCCGAACGGCTATGGTTTTAGAAACATCCCATTGGATAAAGAGTTAAAAAAATGATTAGTTTTTCTTTGGGTACTTTGTAGCTTGTTAAAATCGTTTTTCTCGTTTCCCCCTTCCCTTTTAACGTCTAAGAAACTCTATCGTACTGGATGTAAAATTTCTTTATTTTAATGAAGCCTACTAAGAGGAAGTATCTTGTTACAGCAAGTTATGAAAGACTTGTCAGATGAATCGATCTTTACTTTGCACTGGTCGTTCTTTATATTATGTGTATTTGAAACTGAGTTGTAAAGGCGATTATGTCATTTCTGTTTATAGATAAGACAGTGCACTTCTTAAAATACGTCTGGGCTTATGGATGTTTTAGCGTATCAGTACAACGTCTCTAAATAAAGAATAGTGGTGGTTACATTTAGCGTGTACATTGTCCTGCTTAAACTCATTGCGCGATATTAATTTAAACTATATGACGTTGTGATCGCATTCGTATGGAAAAAATATTTTGGAATATCATTTTCTAGCTACAGTGAACAAACGTGTGCTGGAATCATGCTCTTGTCATTTTTAACTTAAGGATCGGCCTTCTTTGTTATTATTCATATGAATGCTTTAAGAATAATAAAACATGCATGTATTATGTATATATTATGAATGAGCCCCAAAAACGGTATACTACATGTTTTGTATGTGCATCTTTACGAGACACGTATGCAAATCGCTTCATTTTATAATTGTGTAGCGTTAGTTGGCACGTTGTGCCTAAGCATTGATTGTGACAGACCAGGGCAATGTCCATGGCGAAGCGCACAGTGTATAATTTTCCAATGTATAATTGGCCTTTTGGGTCTTTCAAAAGGGGATCGCAGAAGAAACTGTGCCCTCAGAAGGCTCGCTCTTTGTGATGCGGTTTTCCGCAATAAGCCACTGTGTGTAGTGCTGTGTAATTTTATCTGTGCTGCACTCTCATAGTTCACACAAGACTGATACCTTGCCTCCCTTCTCCTTTGTATCAATTGGTCGGAGTTCAGCCCATTGTTGCTGGAAGGTTCTTTTATTTCTGAGCATCAACGAAATCTCACGATAGCCTCCTTGTGAAATTCACTGGCTTTTTCCAGCATGCCGACTACTTGGAGAGCAAATGGGACCCAAGAACGACAGCACGACTAATCCGCGTTTGTTTCACTTCGCTGGCCCTAATCGATGATCGCGGGTTTACAAGATCGCTACAAATAAAGGGAAGAGATCCGGGCAGATAAAACTGGCACTGTTTCGTAAGCTGGATCATTATGTTTTTTTTGCCGAGCCAGAGGCAATAAGACTTTTTAATGGGACCCCTTGTGTCAGTTTTCTGTTTTCTTGCACAAAGACTAAGATTTTCGGCCATGCCACAATGGTTATAATTCTGGTCTTGTTGTTGCTGAGTTTCTTGGATCCCAGTTATCAGGAATTGTCTTCGAGGCTAACTAGGACATCCAGGGCGCCTTGTGCCAAAAGGCAGGAGTGTGACCCAAGGCAGCGGAGAGATGCTGGGGGACGCGGTGGAGTCTACGAGCACCTCGGTGGAGCACCGAGACACAGAAAGCTGTACTGTGCAACAAAGTATCATTTGCAAATACACCCCAATGGGAAGATAGACGGATCTCTTGAAGAAAACAATCCGTTTAGTAAGTAGATTTCATCGTTGCTGTTTAATGTCGTTCGTTTTATGGAGAATAGTAGCTTCCAAGTTACTATAATTTCGTGATATCGCTAATGTCATATAAGACAGCATTCTCCTACGTATATAGCTGTCGCATTGCTAATGTATTATGTACCTATTTCGTTTTATCTATTTATTTACTTACTTACTTATTTATTGATAAAAGAAGAATTTTCCTGACTTACAAAAATAGCAACTTTGTTGCCGCATTTATTAATCATCGATATAATAGATTGTATTGATATAATATCTCTAAATTATAAATGAGTATTCCTACTATTTCATTACAGTGGGCAGCAAAATGTCATTTTAATCCTCCTCGCAGCCCCAGAACGATAAAATGAAATACTGTTTTGGAATTTATACCTGCCTCCGATAAAAACTGGTGAGAAGTTCGTTTGTTACTAATTACTGAATAAAATATTAATGAAAGAAACTAAGACACGTTATCTTAAATAAAACCGCAAAGCAGGAAAAGCTTGCGGGCTTGCTGTGAAAGTAACAGAAAATCCAAACAGATATATATTATATGGTGATCTGCGAATGATACTGTAATTGTTAAAACTATATCTTCTCAGCGGAGATTTTCTTCCGTCACTTCCTCACGCAATGACACATATCATATTGAAGACATAACGTAACGTTTATTTCTTATAAATGTCATTTCACGTAGTTCAGTATTTACAGTTATTAACTGGCACATTTTCTAATTTATTAACGTGTTAGTCCACTTTTCAAGCTCTCCTATCCGATTGCAGAAAGCTAACCAACCAAAGCATAAAACTGTTTCAATTCAGTTTTCTTCTGCGTATGCAGTATTCTTAGGTAGATTAAACCGGTTACATTCAGAAACGTGATATTTGTACGATTTTTTTCTCTAGATGAGTTGCTGCATGCTGCAGTTATTCACCTCCAAGAAGACGGCTTGATAATTTCCTGTGGTCCATTTACTTTTTTGATTAAATGATTTTCTTTTGATAAATAACATCAAAATATATTGAATTAATAATTATTTGGTATTAAACTGGTCAAAATGAATAAAATAAAAAATTTCAAAAAATTACTGCCCGAAATTTATGAACGCTATCTTATTTTGTACAGAGCCAGGTAAATTCTTGTTTTGTCCAGCAGAAATTTTAGTGACATAAAACATCTGTCACCTTTATCAAAATATAACCCAGCTTACTTTTAAATCGACAAATAAATGCCGACTTTCCTATGACACTGTAAACGATTCCGTCCTTATTCCTTACACCCCCCCCCCATTCATTCAAGCAACAACGCGCGTTTTTATGGGTATGGATATTTCAGCTCCAGGTGGGTGACTGTTGTTATAGGGTTATAGGTATATAGGGGTCAGAATCCGCCTCCATCGACTTCCGGTGAAATTATCATCATTATTGCGCGTGACCAATAAACACTTCAACCGCAGTCACTGAGAGTCAGGGCAGTTCTGTCAGAACTAAGCAACTGCGATTTTCATTATGGTGTTTGTTGTAATTGCCGACATTCTCTGTGACCTCTGTGAAGATTGTTCTCACGAGATATTTTGAATTTCTTCTATAAGGTATCTTGGAGATCACAGCAGTTGACGTCGGTGTGGTGGCAATAAAGGGTTTATTTTCGGGGAGATATCTGGCCATGAACAAGAAAGGACGCCTTTATGCTTCGGTAAGTTTTAAGTAGTATCTCTCACACCAGGTTCACATATGTTTGGGGGGCGGGGGGGGGGGGGGTAAAACTACATTTGTTTTTCCATTTCACATGTATTGTTTTGGTATTATTATTATTATTATTATTATTATTATTATTATTTAAGATATTATACTCATTTCATGCTTTAGTGTCTTTTGTCTTCTGACAATGAAAATTAGACCTACAGTTACACAAACAGTACTCAATTTATTGAAACATATAAAAAGAGCATGTAATTACAGTTAGGGTTATTGATAATATAACATATTCACAAGAAGGTAACAATGCATTATAAATGACCTGACAACTGGTTTTTGACTGGATTAAGGAGGAATATGGTTATCTGGAAAAAGGACCAGTTAAAGTAAAGCAATCTTTAATTGCTGTTTTTGGGTTATTACTAATTCTACAACTATACATTAAGGATCATTTATCGCAGTTTTCAGTTCAAATAGTTTGCTGACAGCAGGAATTGTCAGTTGTATTTTGATGCCTCCAAAAGCAAGTGATCCATGCACCCAACTTCCAATCATTTATCTTGGCCAGAATCATGGGAGGGCCTGGAACCTATCCCTGGCCGCAAAGGGTGCAGGGCTGGGGAACCTCCTGAATGGGACGCTAATCTATTGCAGCACACATAAGCTCATGCTATTACAGTCATAGGGCATGGGCGATCAGGAGGTGCCAGTTAGTGAAAATGCATGTGTTTGGAATTTAAAAGAAAACTGGAACATGTGAAGACCATGCAAACTCCACACGCAGGAAGCAGAGTGACTCGTGAAGCAAATGTGCTACCCACTAAGCCACTCTAAAGCTACATATGTTATATTCAAGGCTTTGACTGCACATTCATAATTGCTATTCACACTAGGTCATTTAACGCCATTTCCATTCATTCTGCCTTGTCCGACAGTTGTCGCGCTTTGTTGATCCAGGCTATGTGGTGTGGGAATATGTAAAAGAATAGCTAAATATAGCAGATAAGAATCAATGAGAAGATCCTTGATATTTTTATTGATTGTTTTTGCTGACAAAAACTACTTTATTTTGCTATAGGAAGTGTTCAACCAGGAATGTGAATTTGTGGAACGGATCCATGAGCTGGGATACAATACTTATGCCTCCAGATACTATCGGACATCTCCGCCTTCAGCTAGTGCCGGCAAACAGCGGGCCAGTGCAGAAAGACTATGGTATGTGTCAATCAATGGAAAAGGGCGGCCGCGTAGAGGCTTCAAGACCCGGCGGACAGAAAAAGCTTCTCTTTTTCTACCAAGGGTACTGGCCAACAAGGACCATGAGATGGTGCACCTTTTCCACACGAGCCAGAAATACAGAGAGAACCTTCTAAGGCCTGCCGGGAGAGCAGAACGTAGGCGTCGCAGGCACAGGCTCGCTGCTGGCAAGGCCAAGGAGACAGAGGACTGAAAACAGGCATCATGGGTAATATTGTCCTCCAGTAGCTCACCAAGAAGTGCTTGGCAACAAGAAAAACCAATTGAGCCAAAGAAAGGACAACATAGAGCGCCGGAGAATGTGTGACACTTGCAGTGGGACATGCTTATGACCCCACGACCATAAATATTCAAAATTACGTTAAAAGGTTTTGGATTTGCCATGTAGGTATTTTTACCATGAGTAGCCTATCAGTCGTTTTCAGAATCTTTGCTCTACTTTTAATAGTAAATATCGATGTATATATGTGTATTATAGTTTTCTATTTCATTCTCGCTTCAGATATGTCTAATGTACAAATCTGTTGTTTGACATGGAGTTCACACATGTGCTTAGACTGTGTCATATTACAGTTAAAAATACACCCATGAAGATAGCATACAGTAAAGCACTTTTTCTTTCTAACACAAGTTTAAAAAGGAAAAAACATGGTAAAAATGAGGTACAAATGTATTTATTATGTGATAGTCTACTGTCCTTGAACTGCGAAAGGTCACGTTGTATATTTACTAAAGTTATGCATATTTATTGTTTTCTTTAGGTTTTAAATTATTGATGACATGCAGTTCTTTTGGTTTCCACTGATGTTTTAATATAAAAAAATTGATGTCTGTGTATCAGTGTCCCGATAGAATAGGCATTTCTGTGTATCCACAGGGAGTTGGAGTGTGGAAGGGAAAACATATTGTGTTACACCAAATTAAATGTCATTGCTTATCTGAAAAAAATGCACGTAATGACAGGAATATTTATGTATGAATACTATTAAAATTAAACTGTACTACCAGAAATTAATCATTACAACAGAATTACTACGGATAAACATGATGTTCAAAATTTACAGTAAACCATTCCTTTGAGCTATATTAAAACATCTAAATTATTAGAAAACGTCAACAATAAATGATACAAAACGTACCATTTTCGCATTTTCTTAATTTTAATTAACTTATTTTGTTTATATAATTGACTTGCCTCCGTTGTCTTAAACTACACGCCCTCAGAAGCACAAGTTCCTTCTGGACTTCGTTTATTATCCTTATAAAACATTTCTCTAGAGACTTTAACAGATTATTATCTATATTGTTGCTTTTACCAATTACAATTGCCTTCAACACACAATTAGCACAAAGTAGTTTTAAATGAAAAAAATATATATAATGCCGTGAATTTCATTTCTAACCGACAAACACAATTAACAGTAACGACTTTGAACTTTGAAAACCGTCTAATTACTCACTCAACAGTACAAAACCCAGCCTTACTCGTTCCATATTAACCTTGTGTTAGCAATGACAAGTGACATCTGCACAGTTTCTAATGGGTAAAATGGTCTCAGGAAGCGCAAAGACTGCTCTGATGTCTATGGAAAAAAATGTTATCCTATACTCTGAAGGGTTGAAAGCTTCCGGGCTATAACAATAGCCGGCTCTCTGGGGAGTTACTGGATGCTATGTTGTCCGAGACATTCTTATGCTCATAAAACAGGTACCATCTTCAAAAACAGGGGAGACGACTGTGTAAAACATGTCAAGGGAACCGTAATGCTTCACTCTTCACTTTTAGTACAACTTACTGTGAAATTCGAGCACTTCTAACACACGGGAATACCCGTGTGTTAAATACTTTAGAGAAGTGAAAGAGTTCGATTAGTATTTTATATTACGATTTTTTTCCGATGCAGCAATTGGCTGCATCTTCTTTAACACTTTCCAAATATTTAAAGGCAAATATAAGTACTATGAAATACTAAGTAATACAATAATGTGTATTATAATATTTTGATTTTCTTAGCCCATTGAACGTGTTTTGACAAAGGATTTTAAGTTATTGATATCAAATCCGGAAAATCGTCTTCTTAGAACAAGCGAATGAGAGTCGAGTCAAAACAATGCTCACCCTGGATATCTATATTTACACAGCCGCTCTATTAGTTCAGTGGCTATGGGGTTAGGTTTCCGGGTCTGGATCAAGCAATTTGTGCCGACCCTAGCACAATAACATGTGGCCAGCGATGTCAAGGAGGTCAGAGATGCTCATTAGAGCACTTAAGAACATTCCCGTCTATCACAGATGCAACGCTACCATGGCACCATAGTTTAAACCCTATTTCTTTGGCTATAAAGCATGGTGTTACTCACCAAAAGTGGAGAGAAGAACGCTATTCAACTACAAACCTTTATGAGTCATATCCACCTGTCGTGTTAATTTGCACACACTGCACCCTAGGGGCAGAAAGGCAAAGGCGATTTTAGCGATAGAGAGCGCAGTGGTGTAATGACTTGCATATTATTATAGGATGAATAGCAGACGTGCTACATGAAGGTCCACGCCTCTACCGATTTTTTTTCAGCAGGTCTAAAGAGCATCTACTGTCTTCCACCAAAAACTAAACTAATACTTTTGAGATTCAGTGATGGCAAGCTCAATAACTATAGCTCCCACAAGCCAGATTCACTTTATTTAATGACTGTCTTTGGACTGTGAGCTACACAATTTAATAGCAATAAAACGATAAACACGGAGTAGGTCTTGTGTGAGAGAAATGGAGAATGTGAGAAGGAAAGATGAGTTGGAGGTAGTTGTAACATATAAAACTATTCATGCGTTAAGTCTAGTGGCCATCTTGTTATCAGGTGCCAAGACAAGACCTCAAGCATAGCATGTGGACATTAATGAATGATGTCCCAATTAAAAGCACAGCTATTCAGGCTCTCTCCATGAAGTCTCCCTACCATCAGGGGCAAGAACCCATTCATGCCTAATTGGTATAGTCAAGAATTCCTCCTGTACAAAACCTAGGATTGCTTTGTTTGCTCTGCCATGCCTCTTCTCAGATTCAGAGCTTGTGTTTGTCATACTTTACTACAAAGACACAATTTCCTTTTCAATGCTAGTTAATCTATACATGTAAACCAACAAGTGAAGCAGAAAGGGACACTTTCACACAACATTCTATTTTGAAATAAAGGTCATTGTGACTGATTCTTAACTTATGACACGATACAGTTCATAACAGTGTCTTTCCTTGGACATAATACTAAAAATATTAAAAACATCAACTATTGATCAAAATGCTGAATTTACAGCAATTTGCTGTTAGAATACTTGCAGAGGTGTTTCTCAATGAAGGCTGGTTCTTTAACGTTGCCAATTAAAACGTTTTAAATCAGTCATGACTTCAGTGTTACTTGATAGCTGGCATTAAATGTTGGCCTGTAATCAAAAGGATTACAGTTATAAAAACTGGGATTTCTCAAGAATATTCATGTCATGTCAGACATATTCTAAGTGCACTCATCGTTAATTCGGAATACTATGGCCTTAAGTACACAACATTCCTGGCATGGTCATTACGTCATACATTTCTGCAAGGTTTTTTATGTCCTGCTGACCTACACGTGGATTCTTTTATACATTTGACAGTCTCTTATGAACACTGCAATTATAAACATGTTCATTTCAAACTATATGAGTAATCGTTTTTACTTTTATTTCTAATAATACTAATATGTGTAATATGTGTACTAATAATTTATGTATAGAAACCTTGTTTACATACATAAAATACTACTGCAATATTGATGATGCATTATAAATGATTTACGCATATATTTGAATCGCTAAATATTCGATTTCAGCTGTGCAAGTATAAAAGGTCGTGTAAAAATGTGTAAAACTCATATGTGTGCGTGTGTGTCCATCTGTGCTTACAGATAAAATAACCGATAGTCACAGTTTTTTAAAATCTGTACTAAAGTAATCAACTTTTCACATATTTCATATAAAAGTGGGAAAATACATAACTAACAATACTGTTCATGTGTTAACACGCTTGGATTTAATGTAAATGAAAACCAAGGAAACTTCAATTGAATTCGTTTTCATTTGCTAAGATTTCCTCTCGCCCCGCGTGGTGAAATGATTGCAATTGATGGGAATATCCAATAGAGGGCAACATTGGCGGTCCTATTCTATACGTTTATCACCGGACATACGGGGCAACACTTCACATGGCAGATTACAGCCAAAAGCGGAACACATAATAGTTATTCAACGCATATTTGCGCGAATATATTGTTAGTACAACATTTATCCCCGTACAACATTTAAAAGCATGAAAACCATATCCAAAAACGTATCTGATGGAACCGGAGGAGTTAAACTCGAGAAAGCAATTAAAGTTTAGTTGCTACACCTGCTGATGTACTGCAGAGGGGTGTCGGATGAGGAGGCGGAGATATCACGGCCACTTGTCGATTTGCGGGTACTCAACGGAACGAGGGGAGACAATGCTGACGGGTCTCATCCCTCTGTCAATTGATGGACATGTTACCAGATGCGCTAAAAATCACCGAAATAGTAAGATACACCGATTCATTCACCTGATAAAGTACAAAAGAATGACTTCCTATATTAACCGATCGCATTCAAATCACAGTGCACTCATTTGCAAGATTGTAGTTACAGTCTTCGAAAACCTTGAATCCTTGCCCACCGTGTAACATAAACGGGGAGGAAAATTCTATTGAAAAATATTGCGTTTCAGTGTTGCTTTAAAAAGATGGGTCGATAATGTGTTTTTTTATTAAGATGGTAGACTACTGAAATTGTAACAAATATGTAACATTTGGTCCCTGCTAGATTACTTGAAATCATCAATGAAAAGTAACTAAATTTACAAATTTTTTGTCATTCGAAGTAAGAATTTGTGTTAAAGCTTAATGAACTAGTAAAATTACAGGACCATGGAGAGCGGCTCAATGGCGAACAAATAACACAAAATGACATGTTACGGGTCAAAATGTAAAACAATAATAATAATATGTCTTATTTATAATGTTCCTTCCATATATGTGTCGTGTAGCACGTAGTTATTTTTTCTTCAGAAACCACAAAGGCTTCCGATCGACGTCGTTAATTGCACGATAAAATACAACATTATAAATCATATGGGTCACCAACATAGTCTATAAAATGGAAAAACTAGCAAATAAAAATAGTACATTTGACAGTTCCGATAGCCGTAGCTGTAGGCCTGTTGCTTCTTTAACTAGACTTGAATATCCATAGTTTTAATAATATTGAAGTGTCATAACAATTAACTCTTAAAGACAAACTTCATACAACTTATTCAGTGCCTTGTTGTTATTTGATGTTGCACATTGCTATACTTTCACTGATTTTCTAAACAGCTTGTTTTCGTAATGGATATTCCAGTTATATATTCATTTAGAGGATAATGCAATCAAAATGTACACTTTAAGACATTATAACACAATTTTTGGTTGAGATTATATGCTTGGGTAGAAAGTAAAATAGACGTATTCTCAATAATTCGTCACAACTATAGACAGACAGCTAAACTACGTTTTGGGAGTATTATTTACAACAAAACAAACCCGCCTAAGAATAAAGCGATTAACGCACATTTGCCATTGGACGCAATTTTTGTCATCTTAACTTTCTGGGATCATTCGTAAACTGAATATTTGCTGCTTTTGTTTCTGTTATGCATCAGTCATTGCAGTACATCGAGCTTTTTAATGGCAGTTTTGATCTGGGATACCTTTTAAGACTGAGTATGTGCCGACATTTCCAAATGGGACCCGAACATCAAATGAACCGACTGGAAACGACGCGTCTCGTCTGCGTATGCCTTGTCAGCGGGCAACATTTAGTGAACCAGTGGACCTTAAGGATGTTCGGGGTCGCCCAGCGACAGGTTTAGCAATCCGAGAACTGGTCCATAATCTGACTGCATTCCACCATCTTATTTGCTGCACAGAAAAAAGGGAAAGCTCTCTTTATGTTAGGAATCACCCAAACGTGAACGTGAGAAAACGTCGCCAAGCGAATCCTGTTGTCCACCGCCTAAGCTTCCCCTTTTATTTAACTCCATAGTTATGAATAAGCTGACATTCTTACAAACGTAATAATTATTTGTACTCCATGTGGATTTTTTTCTTATAATGACAGAAGAATGAATCCATTTCCCTTTACCTCTGCAATTTAACCTACATTATTGAAGTATATCGCAAATGAGGCAGGCTGGGGGCTGTGGGAAGCAGGGGAAGTTAAATGACTAATTCTTTTATAATAACCTGCAAAATTTTATGGAAAGCGATGAACAGTTTCACGTGTGTGCCATTTTGTCTTGCAGATTAAATAAAATTCCAATTCAAGCAGCGACAATGAAATTAAATAACAATATGAGACCAAAGATGCCTCAGACCATTTGTATGTTTTAAGGCGGAGGAACGGTAAGGCCTATTAGTTTTGACCGTCACATAATATAACTTTTGATTACTTTAATCTTCAGGAAATAAAATTCAGTTTATTCAATTATTATGAATCCATCCATCATCCTGCCCATTTTCAATGACGTAGCTATATATATATATATATATATATATATATGCATGCTATTTTGAGTTGTTTGCAGGGCACGGACGTTAAGCCATACGTTATCAGATAATTCTTCATATTAATCTTTGGCCATGATGCAGAACTTCAAGCACTTCTCATGGGTTTAGCGGAGTCATTTTCCCTCAAAATAGTCTAAAGGTAGAGTTTTACAATACTTAGTATTGCGTTTGCTATTTCCTAGTATTGTTTCATTTATAGAACTGTCTCCTGTACGACATTGTAGTCTATTGACTTCGCGATTTCCTATTTTACATCCTCCCGTACATAAATTATTTTATTTTTGTCTGATAAGGAATACCCCTGCTTAAGCCACGGACACTGAAGGGTCTAAATTCCGAGAGTCACAAGTAATATTTTGTGCCAGGCGAGGGCATTATTTTCACATTTCAGTTTAACATTTAGCATTTTGCTTTATTTAGCAACTGAAATTACTGTAAGAAAGTAAGCCCCTAGTCACAGACGCACCACTTTCTTGTCAGTGCACTTTAAAGAAGCGCGTCTTTTCACGTGTTTTGGCATCTGTGGGCGATGATTGTGTTGAAGTGCTTTGAGGGCTGCCCCATGCTGCAGTAGGTGGCGTATGATGTAATTTCAAGGCAGATATAAATATCGTCCGTGAGCGAAAGGCGGCATGGCTGTGCTGTGCTAGTATAGGCGAACAACAGTTCTCAACTTCTCCTACTTGAGATCAAGTCAGAATAAACTTCCTGGGAAGCGAAAATCATATATAAACTAGTCCATGCAGCGTCAACGGGGAAGTCGCAGCTTCGACTTGAAGTGAGCGTCTGCATTTCCCCTTCATTCTTGTCTTTTTTGTCATCGACCTAAGAATACGGCGTACGCAGAAGGAGGTATTTTTAGTTCATTTGACTCCTTCGAAACACGTGTGCCCATTTTGATCAGGATGACCGTTCAATCCGCCTTGTTGCCAATATTGGTCTTTGGACTGGTGTCTAGCTTGGTGCGCTGTGCTTCCTTTTCTGGTAGGCAGAATGGCACCCTAGAGCGACACTGGGAGACTCTCTACTCGCGCTCCTTGGCTCGGATCCCCGGGGAAAAAAGAGAGATCAGCCGGGACAGTGACTATCTCATGGGCATCAAACGGCTACGACGTCTCTACTGTAACGTTGGCATTGGATTCCATATCCAGGTCTTACCAGACGGGAAGATAACTGGAGTACATAACGAGAATCGACACAGTAAGTTTTAATATCATTTTATTTCATTTGGGTGGAAAAAAATATGTTTACTTCTGCGCTAAGTGCGATTGGTACGCTTTGTGAAACAACTGTCATTTCATTCATATTTGAGTCTCTTAAATGCGATTCACGAATTGCAGCAGGCCTGCAAGTCTCCGTATATTATTGACAGTGTATGCTCCTGAATTATGTATATAACTTCATGAACAGAGTGGCATTTAATGAATCGTGGTGTACAAGTAAAACGATATGCATTGCGATGTACTCAGCCTACACTGACACATCAGCTATTACAACGCAATGAAGAATATGAAGGGGATCCATAATTCTGTTATGTAATTGAGGTAGTCTGGGTAAATAAAAAAATCAAATTAAAAGCTGGAATTTTGATATATGTGTTACTACTTTTCAGTGATTCAAGAAGAAGCGATTCAACTGCAGGACACTGCATGTAACTTTAAAGAACTTGTGTGCCGCCTTGAACATTAAGTCCTAATCATGCGCTTGCTTGCACAAATTGCACGACTTCTTTCAAGACTAAAAAAATGCTTCGAGCAATATTTTCTACTGTCAAAAAAATCAGGTGTTCAGGTGTTAAGCATCTGGCGGCTCTGGAATAAGAGGGCCCTGACTGATTCACTCATTCCGTGAAATCATTGTATGTATTGGTGTAATTCAAGCAAGTGCTGTTTGTGGTTACATATTTGTTTTTTTAGTAGCCTAAAGCAATAGATTTTAGAACTGGAAACTTCCCGTCGATACCTTAGTGAACCCAAAGTGTTGGTAAGAAGTCAGCAGCATCTGCTGTGGAGGTTAGCCACTTGGTCTCACATAGCTTCTTGATGTACTTTCCAGACCAAGGTATCTTGAATGACATTGACAGACATAAAGAATAATACACTCAAGTCATGTAGTCGAACAGGACTTTTTAAGCAGATTTGAAAAATGCTTATGTCACTCAAAGACACCAGAAGGGCTTATTCATTAGTTGAAGACTGTTTGGTGATTATCACGTAAGAAGTATACTTAACATTGTTTTAACATTTGGGTGTTTTAGCTAAACACGTCTACTTCTGACTGCATCCGATAAGTTACGGTTACAATTGCTTAATTGGGTTGTGCTGCTATTAGTCACAGAACGTCACTATTTGGTTAATCTAAATAAAAATACAGACCCTTTATTTAAAAAAAAAAAAAAGCTCGAACGGGATGCATGAAAGCAAATTTGAGGCAAGTTGAATGGACATCCCACTGCTACCATTGTCATGCTATCCTTTACTCGCACAGTTGGCCAAACATATCAAGGTTACCGGTATGCCTTTGGGAAAATGACGCCTTTCCATGGCGGAAAGTGCAATTTCCCCTGCGGACTACGGTCAAGTGCCTTGAAAATAAACCTTTCCGCCAGTTCCCAAATACATTAATCAATCAGGCTACACAAAACTATATCTTAAGCAAGTGCGGAAACAACATCTGCCCGATTCAGAAGAAGATTAGAAATAAACATGGCCATTTATTTTCTTTGTTGTTCATTTCAGGTCTCCTCGAAATATCCCCAGTGGAAAGAGGCGTTGTGACTCTCTTCGGCGTGCGGAGTGGGCTATTCGTGGCCATGAGCGGCAAGGGGAAGCTGTACGGATCCGTAAGTGCAGGACCTGATTCACGGGTGATTTCCACCAGTATAGATGCTCTTATCAGGGACCGATGACATATCCGCCTGTAGCAAAGCGACACCGTGTCTCCGACCCGCCTCTCCGCGCCACATTGTTGAGGACAGTCGCGGCGTGTTTGCAATGTGCCGGATAAGTGAGGAGCGCAGTAGATCATGCAGGACTCACACATACCATTCCTGCCATTGCCGGGCACCAGATGCCCGAACTCTCCTAAATGTAAAGCTGGACGGTCTAAGAAAGACCACCCGCAATATTATTTGCCGTATTACAAAGTGGGCTCCTTCACATTTTGATGTGGTTCCCATGGTTACTTAAATGATAAAAAATGATGAAAAATTTGTATCATATATTAGGTGGGTGATTCCACGATTATTAAATCCACCGTGCACCGAATGACCTCCCCGGCGCCTCCCGCCGCACTAAAATCTTGCAGGAAGACACCCGATACCAATAGTTATAGGTATACAGCAATGAGGGGGGGAATCCACTTTTCAACTCTTACGTGCCAAACAGCATCTATACTGCTGTGTGCAGTGTTGTTAATACAACCTGAATTTACCCTATCTTGTCAGGATATGAACTGCAATACAAAGAACAGGCCGAACTTCAAACAGCATGATTTAAAAAATGATCGCGTATTTCTTGTGTCTTCCTTTTCAGAGCCATTTCAACGACGAGTGCAAGTTTAAAGAAAAGCTCCTGCCAAATAATTACAATGCCTACGAATCGACGGCGTACCCAGGAATGTACATAGGACTTAGCAAAAGCGGCAAGACGAGAAAAGGAAACAGAGTTTCTCCGGCAATGACAGTAACCCACTTTTTGCCAAGAATATGAGTCAGTTGTCACTTTACCTCACTGAGTGGAGAAAGAATAAGGGACTCAAAACAATGCACTTTCATGTTGAATTTTATGCAATATTAGGCGCGTCATATTTAAATGAATTATTTAAGTATGTATATTTTGTGGAAGACGTATATTTATAATTATGGATAATTTTATATTTCATGGAAACTGGTCAGCCAGAAGAGCGGCAAACGTAAAAAAAACACTATTTAACTAATGTTGCCTTTTTAACATATCGATACATGTGCTGCTATAAAGTGCTTGGAAAAGTGAAATTCCTATATTGTTAAATTAGTTTTGCACTGTTTATAAATATTAGCCTTCATGTTTGGACAACATGCCCCAGTTTTTATTCAGCAATTTTGGCTTTTGTAAATTTCAATTATACAATATGCTTTTAAATTCTAAGGTAGCGCTGTAAGGTAGCGCTGTATATTCCTTGGAAGAATTTTTCAAATAACATGGAATTTGTTGTGTCATGGGAAGAAGCGTATGACTGAATTAGCTAGTTAGAACCGCAGAAGCCCTAATTGTAGTTTTTTTCTATTTTTTCCGAAAGAAATTTATCTTACTTGTTTACTGTAATTTGTTGATCAGTCTGCACCATATATACAAGTGTGAAGTAGCGTTGCAAGCCGAAGCAACTGTAGAATGTCTGACCGCCTTTGTGCGTGTTGGTATCTAATTGAAACCGTATCGGCTTACTTCTGGTGACAGAAAGTGCGGTGTCGAAGTCTAACCCTCAAATCTGTTTTTAGCTCTGACAGGGCTCGAACTTTGAACTTCTCTGCAGTCAATCTTTGTCAGATGTATAAGGTCCTAGACAGAGAGGGGGATGTTCCTAACATTACAGAAACTAAGCATTCTGAAGTTGAAGTGCAAACTCTGCCTGACTTTTGCCGTTCGGTATTGTTCTCTCGTGTTCACTTTTGAAAACTCATCTTCTTGCAGAAAGTGTAAGTTACTGTGAAGTATAGAAATAGTTTTTTTTTTTTACCTCACTAGGCTGCAAAAACTGAGCAAAGGTTCAGTGTGGTTATTCTTATGTATAGCTAGGAGAAATAGCAAATAGAGAATTGTGTTTAGCTGTCATGGATGCTAGCCCTGCAGACCGCCCAGTGCTCCACTGGAAGGCCCCCTGCCCTTTCCATTTTCCACGCCCTGATTGACTGTCTTTTTCTACCTCAGGTAATTGATTATCACCAGCCAACGTGCAAAATATTTCAGGGAGGCCTCTCTGGCTGCTTCAGCCACCTGCTGGTTTGCGTTCTGTTCTTCCTAGTGGCTGATCTTACGCCTCTGCCCTTCTATATGCAGAAAACCGGACAGCCATGGGGTCCGAGTTCAGCCTTGTCACGTTTGTGCTATCTTTACCCTGTGATTTACTTTTAGTATGGAGAATCATGATGAAAATATCTGCAGACAGCTGTGAGAGACTCCACTATATGGCCAGCCAGTAACCCTATATTTTCCTTTATACATTTTGTAAATATAACTCATGTTAACTGATGGAACAGAGGCAGACTATATTAAAGAATGAGGCTGAGCAATTTGGATAACAAAGGTTAACTTAAGACACCAGTTTTCCAGGACAAAAGAAGATGACACAGGTTTCCCTCAAGTAAGCCAGGACACGTCTGCATGCTAATTTGCAAATTCTGAGAGATGTGAAGCTCTGATATAACATTCCTTACCTTACCAGTATTCAGGTGTACAAATCTGTGCTCAGAGTGGAGGGTGGCCAGCCAAGGTGCCAGGTGTCATGGCCTCACCCTTTCTGCCTAATCTTTGAGCACAACTACAAAGCCACTTACATATCCCTGCAAAGCGTTTTTCCTTGGTAATTATTAACTCTGTCATCCTGTGCCTCTTTTTTGTATTGTAAGTTATGTCCTTCCCTCACCTGGATGCATAAACCCAGATTTACACCAGGACCAGGGATCCCAAATAGCTGAAACAAAATATTAATCCTCTGTTAGGAGCAAAAAAATAATGTTATTTTGGAACACAAACGTAATATTCACCAAAACTCGGTATCTCCTGTAATATAAGCAATTTAAACTACTTGTGGGTCTGATTTTTTTAAATGCTGTTTATTCATGACAGAACAATAATATGTTAAATTGATTAATCATGTAACCTAAAATTTAAAGCATGACTGGTTATACCTTAAGTCGAAATTTGCTCTCCTGGCTGTTTCTGCATTCATGTGAAACAATGCAATGTACAAAGTATAATGACGGAATGAATCCCTGAGGTCATGTTATGCGTTTCCCACTTACCAGAATGTGTCTGTAGTTTTATACAGCTCCCATTACATATTGTGGTGTATGTGCTATGCACATCATTAAAACGTAATTTAAAGGAAGTTAATAAACTCTGTTCTGCAAAACTATACCCCACGCTTTTCTGAATGTTTCTGTCACATACAGAAAACCGCTGCACCGGCTCTTTCATTGTTCATTTTGCAGGACCTAGTCACAGACCTGCATCATCACAATGCAAAATATAACCAAGTACATTAGGAAAAACATGAACTGGTAGGTGTAATGTCAGATATACTATTCATGTGTTCAGGAAGGTATGAACTTTATTTATTCCATTGAGTCTCACAGCAGATTAACGCATCTGGATGCTTGTATACCAAATGCAGGGGCACTGTGAGGATGTACTGATTATGAGCACCTCTAATCTCTAACTGCTTTTGCTATGTATTAACATGGCCCTTAAAACAAAGGATGGCAACCCATCCAAAGGCATTATAAAAACACAACTGCAAATCTCTTCACTGAATTGGCCATGTCAAGAAGAGAATACCTGGTTACATGAGGGCCTGGCTGAGGCTGTGGACGGAGCACTGGAAACCGACAGAGTGAGATCTTATAGGAGGAAGTGGAAGGCGTCCCTGTTTCAGCAGTTTGCAGGGTTGACGCCACGCTGCCCTAAACTGTCACTCCACCTCCCTTCAGAATCCCAGCAAGTTCTGCTTGATTAGAACATCTGAAAAGCAACGGAGGTATCATTGTCTTAACGGTGTTTGACCTTTTGTTTGTTGTCTTGTCTTGGTACAAAGGAGATGAACAGGATGTAGGACATTTAAAACTGATTAATTACAACAAGTCAACAAAGAAAGACATAATTTAAGTCAAAGCAACAAACATGCCACACATAGTTCCCGTAGAGTCTACTGCATGATTCTTGTTAATCTTTTTCTTTGCCTTTGTGCATGTGTTACTTGTTTATTTTGGAGGATTTGTAGGGTTGTTTTACTCACAGAACTTTGCCAAAACACACATGTGGTTTATGTTGCGTGTGTACATATATGGGTAAGTGTGTGTGTGTGTGTGTGTCTGTCTGTCTATACACACACACACACACACACACACACACACAAACCCATAAAAACACACTCATTCTGTCCGATTGTATTCTCTGTCTTCGTCTGACAGTCTACCTCAAAGGAAACCTAATTTCACTGAAAGTCCTCTGACAACTAAATAAACATTTATCCATCTCTCTGGTTTGAAGTCCCCATTAAAAAGAGGTTGGCATTCTGTATATTGCAGAGCAGGCCTTTCAAGTGCTGAAATATACAAAGACTTCACAAGGCTGCAGACAGGCCAGGAAATCGACACCAATGTGTTTGCTAACAAAAAGTGGATTGGCAGTAATTGGCTGGGGCTCACCAAAGTGAAGAGCAAGTAAAGTGCCTGGCAGGGCCAGGCGTGGACTTTCTCACTTGATGTGGCCCTTTGCAGCGTCGGGGCCAACACATTCTCCTGATGGGAGCAGAGGCCCCGCCCACACCTTTCGTCGACAGATGCACCAGTACGTGCGAATGTCTGTTTGAACGCGGCCGCCTAGAAAAGGCCACCCAATCCCACCCTGGGGCACTTGTTTGGGAAGGGGGGGGGGGGGGGGGGGCAGAGTCTCAGCTTTTAAAATTTCATCATAATATAAAATATATAACATTTAAATGAAAAGCAATTTACTTGTCAGTGGATTATTCCACAGCACCACCTGTAAACATAGGTACAGATGTTTCATGTTAAATATTGCGGGGCCCAAACTAATAATTATGAAATGTGAGGGGCACACATCTCTCTCAGATTTAATGATGGCGACGCTCATGATGCACATGATAAGAAGGTTGCAGGTTCAAATCCCGTGGTTAGCAGAATGAGTTCACTATTAGCAAGAGTCTTAACAGCAGGAAGATAACTAACCCTCATTTCTCAATTGTATGTTGCTTATGGTAATTAAACTGACTGAGAACCAGCAGGCTGGGGCTCACCTAGCTATTCCATGTGATGGCTCAACAGGTTAATGATGGAAACAGGCACATAAGCAATGATGTGGCCCACTGTAATGTACGATGTAGTGTGAGCAGAAAGGGTGCTGTGCATTATTTAATTTAAATGTAGGGGCCAAGCATGAAAATACATCCAAAGTAAACTGTGTTTGGACCAGGAAATGTGCCTTTGAGGATCAAACCTGATTGGTTTAACCCACTTTTCTTTGGTTAGTTTCAGCTGAGTTAAACTGGGCAGTAACCCTAACTCTCCCTGTCTCCATCATGACTTTAAAGCCTAATTTTCTCCATTACTACTTGTTTATGTGTGACTTTAAAAGGTACAAATCACAACAAATCATGTATCGCAAACATAACATGCATGCACAAAACCCTAAAATTCATTTAGATGTTTAGCTCACAATGATGAGCAAAATTTAAAAAATGTAAAAAAATAATGTAAATTTAATCTATTACACCTTTTATTTGCCATGTGGTGGTAAATTTTTGTAACAATAAGCTGAATTAGATGCTCATTAGCTCACGTTCAATTTTTTCAATTCAATTGAATTTTATTTATATAGCACTTTTAACAACAATCAATGTCACAAAGCACTTTACATTTAACCGGCCCAAACCCCTAACAAGCAAGCCTGAGGCGACAGTGGCAAGGAAAAACTCCCTCCAGCAGTAAGAAACCTTAAGAGGAACCTAGACTCGGAAGGGGCTCCATCCTCCTCCTCTCACATGCTCACTAGTTAGTTTATTTGTTTATGCCAGTGTTTCCCAATTCGGTCCACAGGGACCCACTGACTGTTCATGTTTTTTCTCCATCCCTGGTAGGGAGCAAAAATGTGGGCTGTCTGGTGAGGAGCCTAGATGGACCAAAAACATAGACTGTCTGTGGGTCCCCACGACCAGGTTGAGAAACACTGGTTTACACCAGTGTACTGCTTTTCTCCCTAGTTATTCAATCCCCATTTAATGTGGACTTCAGCTCATCATGTTGATTTTGCTGGTCCATAGCAAAACAGCGATTTGTTTGTTGTTTCATATGTAGGCTTTGTTTCTGTTTTTTTTCATCCATTCTTTCATCTTGTATTTTGCACTGGTGTTACTGAGAAGGTCAGCTTCTTTCCTACCTTCCTCGCATCTTTCTGACTTTGAGTCACTTCCCATGTAATCCCAAGGATGCAAAGGAGAGGAATAAGAAGGATCAGCGCCTGTCAGTGTCATTGTGGCCAACGCCTCCAGCTATCTATCAGCTGACTCCGTGTCCTCAGCCCTGCCTTGTCACCCCCCTCAGGCGCAACAAGCGTCCCGATGCCCAGAGCCCCTTTTTCACAATTGCACAATGCTGGTCTTAATTTCCTTTTACCTGGGCTGTTATATAAGCTCGTGTCCAGTTCGGTATGTGTGGAAATCTTTATGATCTTGTTGCTTATAAAGTGAGCAGCCTGCAGGTGATGCAGAGAGATGCCACTCCTATTTCTAAATGAATGCTTCATGTTTTGCGATTTCAATTCTGTTAAACTGGATAGTTTACTTGAATTATTAATAGTTAAATCTTTCATTCCTTCATCATAGAAGGGAAAAACTGGATTCAGCTTGTTGTTACAGCAGGCGTCTATAGCGGGGAAGTGACGGTGCAAACCTCTCAGTTTTGGAAGGACAGCCTTCATCCGAGGGCTAGGCTGCTGTTTTGACTGCCCCAAGGCTCTTATCGAGTTGCTTCCCATAATGTAAAGGAAAACACTCTGCAGATGGGTGCTTCTCTTCAAGGCCACATGGCCACCCATTAAATACAAATGTGGAGCTGAATCCCGCAGTGCTCTTACATAATAGCTATGTCACACTTTTTAGGGTTAAACATCTATATACCAAACATGACGCAAACCCATAACCACATGTTAGTGCCACTGCTGATTCCCCTCATAGCTCAGACACCACGCTGATGTGTTCAAAATGGCCAGCTTTTATTTAAGCAAAACCATCCTCCATGGTATCTATGCCCCTCACACCAAAGAGGAAATGCTCACCATGACACAAGGAATGAGAGAGAAGATAGAGGAGGAGGAGAGGAGTGGAGGGACAGGGCTGTCCGAGGCTGAGCAGCATGTCAGCTGGGAATCGCTCTCCGGCATGGAACACCCACCCCGGCCTGGACTATAGGGCTGAGTAAAGGAACTCATCACTTCTACAGACCCCCCCCCCCACCCCCCTTCTCGTGGCGGCGAGGCATTCTTGAGCAAGCGTGCCATCCTGTCCAAGCTCACAGGTGCCTCCATGCGTGTGGATGCCTGCAGGATCTTCAGCCAGGAGGCCACAGTTTGGCTCAGCTCTGTACCAGCAGCACGACAGGTCTGGACCTGAACTTCAGGCTGGGGGGGGGGGAGGGGGTCGAGGAACCAAGGGGTGTATTTATATGGGGTGTTTGTAGCCCGGCTCCTTTGTAGAGCCAGCTGTGTGGTGTCTGTTTGGGACAACAGAGGGAGCCTCCAGATGTTGAGCTATAATGATGCGGCACATCAAAAGCAGCAAGGTGTCCCTACCACCAGCGAGACCATGTTCCATGCTGCGTATTTGAAAAGGGGAAATGATGTAAACTTAAAGTGTGATCAGAGACAAGGGTCTGGTGTTTAAAGTCTATGTAGCCTGTGAGAAATAAATTGGTCACTTTCTGCATCTTCCTCAGAACAAGCTCAGTATAACATTTGCCACTGGGATACTCAAACCTGATTGCTAATGTTCCTTTTTGCGACATTGGTCATTTAGAAGTCTCAGCAAGTGTCTGTAGAATTCAGCGTCCAATCATAAACCCACACAGAGATACAGTTATGCTTTCTGGAGCCATTTTATTGGTTGGCAACTGAACCGTCATGTCATGAATCAGACGAAAGACCTCGCATCAGCTTTATTTGTCCAAATGTAGTTGGTACGTTTTAGGATCAAAAAACTATTTAGTTAATCACTGAAAGTGCCTAAAACTGGGGTCCACCTGGGGAGAGGGGGTGGGCAACAATGAAACCAACAGCAAAGTTATGAGGCAGAGCAGGGCTGGGTGACATTTCAGCCTGAATCAAAGACTAAACTCACCAATGCAAGTACCCCCTGTCTGATATAACAACATGTTATTTTAACAGCTAATCATCAGCTAACATGTAACTATCGATATTACAACCACTATAATAACACCATCATTACGTTATAGAACCGATTTAATATAACAGGAGCATGTTTTAGATGGTAAATGCCATATATTTAAATTCTTGCCAATGTTTACTTTCACCAGCTTTGAAGTGTGGCTTTTAAGCTCTTGTTGTGGTAATAATAACAGGCAAAAATGTTTAGTTCTTTGCTAACCATGAGATTGCATATGGTGTCCAAAATTGACTTTTTAATTCAATATTTACATGCTTTATGATATAATGGGAAGCTGGGCATCTTGTCAAGTTTGGCCTTTGTTAAATGTCAGACTGGATTAATGCTTGTCCTAATCTCAGGAGTCTCTGTTCTTTCTCAACCTAAACTGTAACTGAGGTTCGCTGTACGCTTCGAGCCAGCCAAGAAAAGAAAGAAAATAAACCTGTCATACAGAAATTTGGTGGATTGTGAAATCAGGTTAAACTAATTCACCTTGTGTAGCGCATTCAGCTTAATTATTAAGGGCCTAAATTCACAACATAAAGAAACAATGGCAGGTTATGAACTGTTAATATACCTCAGACTGTTTATTTACCTGAATTGCTAATTGATAATGTAATGTGAATGTAAGTTAACTGTCCATCACCTCTTTGGATAAAGACAGAAAAAATCCCGTCAAACATGGCACTTAGCATGAAGGCCTAGGAGGCTGGAAACGCCTCTTTTTGGCTGATCACCTTCGGCACTTGCTGGAGAATCTGTGGCTGGTAACTTCGCAGGGGCGAAAATGAGACTTCTGTTCTTGAAAGGTCAGCCACTTTTCCGTTGCATTCCTCCTGCATGTTTTCAGACCAGACGCTCCAAGTCATCAAACGTTTCCATTATTCTTCACTGGCAGTCACACGCCAACCTAGGGGGCCGGCACTGGGCATGCTCAGAGGAAGCGGGAACATTAGAGCTGAATTAGGCTGACCAGGGTGCGTCGCTGACTGCCAGAATGGCCCTGGAAGGCAGTTGTTCTTCATTGCTATGCTGCTGAAGTGCTGAGCTATGAACAAAATTCTATCAAATGAACATAAGTGTATCACAAGGAGTATCAATATTGAGCTAAAATACTGAGATGTAATCACAACTTTTCCTGTAGTATAAATAATGAATAAGGAAGTCTTAGTGCTTGGGATTCACTGAAACCAAGGGCAGGATGTGCAAACAGAATTCTGTGTGAAGGTCAGTATACTTCTTATAGGCACTGCACCTGCTATCGGCTGTTTGGCCAAGCGGGACAAAGGGCTTGGAGGCTGGTGTCTGGGGGCATTTGCTCCTCTGGAGGAGGGAGGTGCTCACTGGTGGCCCACACCTGATGCTGCAAATCCTTGGCTTGGTGCATCATTCATTACCCATGAGGATAGCTTGAGAAGGTGCATCCTGTTATTGGGCAGTGCCTTGATCTCACAGAGCATGGTAGAATTAGATTGTGCAGTGACAGGGCGTCATGTCAGCCAAGCAGAAATCCTCATCACTGTTGCTTATCAGGATGGACTGACAATTTACAGAGTTTTGGATCTATGCTAATGGTTTACATACAATCAAATTAAGGGAAATTTATCTGTCATGAGTCAAAAGAGACAGGGACTGGACCAGACGACCAACTGGACAGACAGGGGACAACTCGGGGCTGGAGGACACCAGATGGAACACACCAGGGCAGACACCAATAGATCAGGACAAGGCAGGGCCAGACACTAGACAGGCACAAGCACTGGACCAACCATGAGACAGACAAAGACAGGGTGGACAGGTGCAGGGACAAACAGAATGGGTACAGACATGGACAAGGGTAACGTGGAACGTAAGGCACAAATTGGAGCAATAACTGAAAGGAGGCAGGAGGGAACAGGACTGAGCTAGGGGTTCCTCTGGACCCCAAGCAGAAGGGAATTAATCACAGGACACAACCCTCTGGGACTCAATAGGCCAGCAGGACTATATTGGGCCCAAGGGGATAGCAGGGCTGGAGCCAAGAGATGATACTGGGACTGTAGGGCAGGGGAAAGGGGGTAACGTCTGGGCTACAGGGCTGGGGGGCACTGAGGAGACCACAAGGCAAGGACCCAAGGGAAAAGGGCAAGAATAGGGAAGGGGGCAGGAACAGAAATGGCCCAAGGGACCTTCTGGGCAGGAGGGTCCGGAGGGGCTGGCACATAGGCCAGCAGGGCTGCGGAGGTGGTGGCCACCACAGTCAAAGAGCGGACAGCAGGGAACTCTGCAGGCGTACAATGCAAAGTTAGGATGTCGAGTGGTGAGCAGAGTTGGAGGTGGGTGGAGCTCAATGGCCACTTCCAGGAAGAAGAGGAGCAGGGCACTTGCAGAGGGGCAGAGGCTTCACTGAGGCCAGCGCTTGAGGCTGAGTGGCAAAGGCTTTACCTGGGCTGGGTGCTGGGCTGGCAGCAGCTGGTAGGGCAGGTGCCAATGACAGCAGGCCAGGCTTAGTGGGCATTTCTGGAAATGGGTGACGCTCCAACCACTCAGGGGACAGGCAGAGTTCAGACACCTTGGAAGATGGGCAGAGCACAGCTGCGGATCTCTGGAGTCAGGTGGTGCTCAGTCACCTCTGGACATGGGCTGGGAACTGTAGCAAACAGGTGGGGCTCAGCTGGGATCGTGGCGGGACGTCAGGGATCTCACCAGGAACAGGAAAAGGAGGAGCCGCGTCTTCTGGGCAGGGTGAAGTGGCGTCTCCTGGGCCAGGCGCTGGGGAACTTTCTTACTTCCACCGCTTTTTCTTCCAGTGCCTTGCTAGGCAGGAAGAGCTGCAGAGTTGTAAGCGCCCAACAGAAACCTCAGCGGCTGACTGCAGGAACACAGCGGCACCACTTCCTCAGGCACCACAGGAGAGAGGCGAGACTCAGACACCTCACACTGTAGCTCAATCAGCAGACACACAGATCTCTACCACCTCTTAGGGGTCTGAGCCGGGCTTGAGCATGGAGAGCCTTTCAGTCACTGACTGGAAGAGACCTGTGAGTTCAGGGATCCTCTACACCACTGAGTTCCCCCTCAGCTTCAGGGTGAGGTCAAAGAGGGTGAAGAAATGCTCTGCCTGAAGAGAGAGCACTTTCCAGCGACTTTGCAGCCCCCTGAGTCTCCGGAGCACTCAGGGTATCAAGTCTGCTGGATAAATAGATTCATGTAAGGAGCAGCAGGGGTGCAGACTGCCAGGATTGTTGGGGGTCCAGTCATTCTGTCACAAGCCAAAAACAACAGAGGCAGGAGCAGACATAAGGACAAACAATAAGGGGTTTATTAGGACAACTGAACTAGGGAGCACAGGACTGGAAGACACTCATATATACCACTGATGAGGAGCAAATCTGAGGCATCTGGGCTGAAATGAGAGGTAAGACAAATTAGTAACACTGAGGAAAGAACTTGGGAGTAGGAAGGCAAGGCGTGACATTTTCTGATATATCTACCCGGATGGAGTGGTGGAAATGAAGTGAATCTGCATGTAGTGAAAGGTCATGTGATTATATTGCAATGATGATAATATCAGATGAAATGAACAGTAAGACTGGCAGGACTGGTCCTCTCCCCTCTGAGCCGCCATACACGCACACGATGGTCATCCGCGGTAATGCAGAACCGAGATTCATCGCTGAACATGGTGCTATGTCACTCGTCATCAGTCCATGCCTCCCGGTTATGGCACTGCTCCAAACGCAGCCACCCCTGCGCTGGTGTTAACGGCAGCCTATGCATGGGACGGTGAACCCGTGGCTGATGCCAGTCGTCGAGACACGGTGCAGGATGATACAGGGTGTTATAGAGAGTCCAATACCTGTATCCGGGTGGCACGTGCAGATGTCACGGGGTTCTGTAATGCTTGGTGCGCAGTACATCGGTCCTCCCTTAGTGTGGTCTGTCTTGGGCGACCGGAACCTTCATGACATATGTGGCTGCCCTCACGTGCCCATTGGTTCCAACATCAGGCGACTTTGGTATGATGTCACATCTACATGCCGGGCAATTGCATGATACGACCACCTGGCCTCATGTAAACCCACAATGCGACCCCCATCAAACTCCATCAGGTGCTGGTAATGCTAATGCATCTACGAGGCATCCTCTGTGTCTGGTGGCTAAACGTGCCAGTTCCTTGCAAATCTCATCATTACCCATCGCTGGCCTGCCCAAGTACCAAATTACATCCAAATCAGACCATTACTTCTGGGTGCTTAACGTTTTTTTGACAGTGAGTATACATAACAAAAATCCTAGCACTCCAGGATAAAACTCCAGGCATATTATAATCACCAAAAAAACAAAAAGTGCAGTATATACACAATTTTCCACAATAAATATAAATCTATAAAAAGGATAAAATGAAATGAAAATGAGAGACGGATTTTGAAGACATGACCCTGTTCTGACACCCTACTTCGGTGCAGGACAATGGCCATATTACCTTCTCCTCATCTACTACTTCCTACAGGTTGAGGACAGAGGCCTTAAATAAAATCCTGTCCCTGAGATGAACAGATGGAAGTTCATCCATGTGCTGCAGAGCGCGATGGGGATCGGCCTGTAGGGAGCACATCTTTTCACTAGAGGGCAGTGTTGGAAATGAGATGCATTTATAGAGCCTGCAGGGGCTCAGCCTGTTGTGGTTTGGATTCACAGGAGACGAGTCCCTCAGGATCATGTGCTGACATGTTGCTTCATGAATGCCAATTACATGAATTACAGCCTGTGCCTTAAATGCTGCTCAGCACTGTACTACCCTCATGTAACAAGGCACAAAAGGATTGAACCGCAGATTACGAGCGTGGAAAAACACAGGGGAAAAAGAGCAAGTCTGCCAAGGAGAAAACAAAAATCGTGCAGCCTGAAAACATTCAAGAAGTCAAAGCTTTGCTTCAACCATAGAGAGGAGAAATTAGTATATAGTATGTGTAAATACAGTAAACGATTTTGCAGCTTATGTTCCAGAAGAACTATGTGGAGCCGCTGTTATACTTGAGTCATCACACATTGCTTTAGTCACTATATCGTGTGCATTTGTAAAAGCACTCGAGCTGAAAGGGGCTTTGAAAGTTTGTCTTCCAGTTCGTCCCAAACGTATTTGATTGTGTTGAGCAGGGGGCTCTTTGCCGCTTGCTCTATGGTGCTGTACACACACACTGAATTTATTAGATTTTCCTCAATTAAAGACACTAAAAAGATAACCTGCCTTTCAGAAAAGAAAAGAAGAGCAAATATATGAATGGAAAATGTGGATGTTTTTCTAAATATTTGAGAGCTGCACTCTCAGCTGATCTCAGCTGACCTCAAGGCAAGAAATCAAAACCACTGTAGCCAAGTTCGGGAAAAATGTGGGAAGCAGCTGAAATTTTCAATGCCCCGCTTTGATAGGAGGACGTACATGTCGCTGTGTCAGCAATGGGGCCGGCTGCAGTGCCTGTAGGCACTGTGCTACCTTGCGACAGTGATCACACATGCATTCCCTGACTCACTGCGCCATCTGCTGCCAAGGATGAAATACTGCGGTTTAATATATTGGACTTGTCGTGATTCCATATTATATAAGTGAGGTACATTTTTCCTAGGCTTTCCAACAGCGGGTCAGCACAAAGAAGACCCCTGCTGGACATCATACAGCTCTGGGCAGGTTTAGTTGTCCTGCGTTCAATGGCAGAATGTTCAAAAGGGTCGACTCTGTTGTGTCTCCGTTACGGAGTCTCACTCACAAAGTTTGTCTGTTTCAGTCTGTGTCTTTTTTTTTAAATGAGGAATTCCAGAGTGGCCTTTAAAGTCACACAGTCATGTTATAAATAGCATGGCACTTAAACAAAAGCCATTGATTGAAATGATATTCTTTTCCCTGTTGTAGAGGTGAGAAGTCTTTCGTTTTCGGGCTCAGAGCTCAGGGTCGGTCATCTGCCCAGTGTCCCCACACCATTATTTTCAGAGTTAAAGGCTTTGCTTAAGGGTCAAACAGTACTGTCACTACTTTGCTGACCAGGAGATTTGAAGGGGCGACGTCCTGCACACAGACTGTCCTGCATAGTCACACAGTGACACCCCCCCCCCCCCAGGCTCCGCCATGGTAATGAATGATACTGCAGCCGTAGATCCAGCAGCACATTAACATGGTCAGAGCCCCCTTGACTATTTGAAAGCCCCCCCTGCTGTTTTCCACAGAGGTGTAGTTGGGGGGGGGGGGGGGGGGAGGGTTAACATTTTATTAAACAAGGTTAGTTCAAGCCCATATTTACTGGAGGTCCTTGTATTAAAGCACCCCAGCACATATCACACTAACATTTCAGCACCCAAAGGTCCATAGACTTCTAGAGACAAAGCTTGGGATTCGTACAATAAATAGTGAAATACCCTCTAAATTTTTGCAAGCTTTTAACAAATTGCATTTGAGGCGCCTGTTAAATTCTAGAATCAGGAAGGTTAATTCTTTCAAATAAGGACATATCTTGCAAAAATAGCATAAAATATTGTATTCTTCACTACTGCACTTCAAAATTTATCTTCTGAACAGGTAATTTCATACAATTCATAGAGGAAACTAGAGCAAAAACAGAAAAATTCTTTTCTGTTAGAAACAGAAAACAACAATACCGAGTCACGGCAATGCATATGAACATATTAACCATTTCTCTGTTTAGATACATAACCCATTAGGGAGCGAATCATACTAAGCACATGAGTTTATTTGGACAAAGATCGCCACCCAGTGGCACATATAGGGAAGGAGAACGTATTGCAAATTGCAAGAAGGCCCAGCCCCGCCCAGTGTTCCCATCAAGGACAGCCTCAATGGGAGAACTCACTGCCAGAAAGGAGTGAAAGAATTTAAGTTAACGATATTACAGACGGTACCCAAATTAAATGTATATTCATTAAGAAGAAGACGTAACTGAGCTAACTAGCTAAGTCAGCGGTACCCAACTGTTTTCACAGTGAGAGTTACTTCTACGAAGACAATACTCTAGCGAGCTACCGATTTGCCGTGGTATAATTTAAACAATGAAATAAGGGATTATCCATTTATCATCTCGAGATCGACCTGGAAACACGCCCTGGTCAACAAGTCGATCCCGATCGACCAGGAGCTAGATCATTAAATCCATTATTCCATTACGAAATAGGAACGGCACGATTACAGCAAGTACAGGGGTACCCCCCGTATCCGTGGTTTCAGTTGTCCGCGGTATACCGCGGTCCGAAAAAAATGGTGATGCTAAAGAAGCCTTGTATGTTGTACACTATTAGTATAGTATTTTTGAGTCAAGAAGGGGAAGCTCTTTGCGTTCATGGCAGAGGACAGTCACCCTGGATTTTGCAGCGACCTTTGTGCTGTTCTAAATCATTCATTTGTAGGGTGTATGTGTATGTTTGTGGTAGCCCATTTAGATGTCTGTTGTGGTCGTAATAAAGTTTTAATGTGTTCCGTTGCTGATTCTTTCGGCTCTTTATATGCATTTTCTTTAATATGATGTTAATTCATTTGTAATTTGTAAAATTGATAATAAATTGGATGTACAGGCTGATTCGTTGATTTGATCTGATTTAAAAAAATTTTGATTGAGAAGTAGGCTGGAACTGTTTCATTAAATTATTTCTGGTCAATTTATTAACCAGTTTACCATGGTAACATTATATCATTACCATAATAATCTCATTTATGTAAGTCATGTAAGTCAGGTTACATGACAGAACGGAGTTTTGAATTGGCTTGCATTGTTCACTTACTTTAATATTGATTAATGATTTTGTTAATAGCGGAAATTTTTATTTATTTAGTAGAACACATAATTAACCAATTTGTTTGTATTAGGCTGATTAGATATAAAGGTTGGTTCAATAGCAGTGCTGTATAATGGTTGTACATCCTGTGCCTTTCATTTACTTGGTCTCTTATATAGGTAATTAAACTAATCATTCACAATGGAAGTGAGATATGATACAAGGTGATTTGCAAGGTCTGGTCGGAATGGTGCTTGGCTAAAAGTTGTGGAGGAAGAATACGTACCTAAAGCAATGAGATGGAATGAACCATTGTAAATTTAAATCATAAATAATTTGCTTATGACATTTAGTTTAATTGGCAGTAATGCTAATAAAAGAAAACAGTCGACAAATCATAAAACGACGGGCGAGGCTGGCATTGGGGCGGAGCTGGAATTGGGGCGGGGCTGACGTGGGCGGGGCTGGCCCGCTAGCAACCTGCAATGAGTGGGGAAAAAACGAGTGGTAGGTAATATATTATTGTTATGCGATGATTTCCTTTGCATATACAGATGTAGTCCAACTTCTACAGCTATATTTATTTCATACATTAAAGAACAGCAGCAATTCAACTGGGATTTAAATCTGTAATTATTATTTTACAAGCCTAATATAATATCCCCAATCCTTAGGCTACACGAAACTGTAACTCTAACTGTAAAAGTGTCTCCTTTTTGTTTCTTCACTGGCTCATCCAAGTTTATTACATTCATTTATTACATTATTACATTAAGTTTCGTTAAAAGTATTATTTTATAAAATGTATTAAAATATGTTCGCCCAACATCATGTGAGGTCCGCTTAAGTATAGTTCGTCTACTTTTCTGTTAGATAATTATTCAATAATAACACCTACGCCTATGAGCAATTCTTTTCACTTTTATAATTAGGCCTACTGTGTACCTTTTACGTTTTTTAAAAAATATTTTCTGCCTTTTCATTGTATTAATTCAATCTTATTTACTTATATTCAATTTTCAACATTAAATTATTGAAATAAGAAATTATTATTATTATTATTATTATTATTATTATTATTAGTTTACGTATTTCATTTTGAGCACACGGAGAAAGTAGAAAAGGCATTTTACTACACATGTATAAGGTATGTTTGTATATAGCCATATTTGGACGGGATCATTTTTACCTGGGGACGCAATGTAATTTAAGCAATTACCAACGATGACCGTAATTTTAATCCAGTTCGAATCTGCTATGTCTCTAATTATTATAAGTCTACATAGTAAAAATTCAAGCGCAAATAGCCTTCTGTATTTCAGCAAACACGGACCTTTTTCGGTAATTGTAGCCCATTCCGAATTCTCATCTCGGCAATAAGGTCATATCTGTACAGTCGTGCCAGGTTTTTCTAAGACCGAAACAGCATTTATACGCAAAAAATGAAGCTTGAATAGGAGGCTGAGTTTTCTACATAAACTTCGGATAACGTCAAGGTTTTCAGCAGGTGCAGAGCATTACAACAATACTCGAATTTATAAGCTAATGTAGCCTATAGTTGGGAAGGAAAAGTTTTGTTTTTATTGTGTTTGATTAGTAATTTATGTTAATGGGACATGGCACGCAAAAATGAAAATTATGTTTGCTTTCTAGAAATTCAGCGGACGGGATTCGTTTTTTATCCTAATCTGGGCGAATTACACTCGTTTCTTATTCTGGCCGAATTGGTGTTAAATCCGAATATGGTTTACGTGACAACTAAAACTTGGTGTGACATCTGGTTACTCGGAATAGACATGTTCCGTACTTCTGCGTGTAGAGCAAAGGGTACAACCTATTTTTAATGCAGCATTTTTGAGAAAGGTGATATTAAAAAACCCAAAGGAGATACCATTAGTAGCATATGACGGATTAAAGGCATAATAATCATAGGTTACCCATAACTGTCTTATTCGAAGACTGCGGTTTTTAATAGGCCTATCTCACACATTGCATTTTTTTTACATCCGAAGAGCAATATGTATACTATAATCTTAATTCATTTTTTGTAACCAGTTTTGATTGAAAAACTAAATCGAAACATGAGATCATGGCTCGCTTCTCAAGCCGGGAATGGGTGTGTTACGATTTGTCTCGTAGTGCCGCACAGGGGGAAAAGGTTATCGAGTGAAGAGATAACAAGCAGATTTAAAGGGCGGCAAAGGGATAAAACGCTAATCCATAAAAAGCTAATCGCCGGTTTAGGAGTGGGACAGCTTGTGCTGTTTGACTTAAAGACGGCCTATTATATTGTCGGTCCTTAGATCCGAGGGATCAGCATGTCTCGCGCAGATGGCATCCCCTCCTGCCTGATCCTTATTTTATGTGCGGTTGCAGCATTTTGCGGACCGGTGCCCGAGTCCGAGCCGCTAATAGCAAACGGCTGGGGGCAGTCTGTCCGCCTTAGGCATCTGTACGCTGCCAGGCATGGAGTCAATCTGCAGATCAACGAGGACGGTACCGTAGACAGCTCATCTCTGCAAAGTCCTTACAGTGAGTAATTATCTGCAATATCCGCAAAGTGCACAAATGTACCTTGATGCGGCCTACTTGTCATGTGATGCAAAATCGCATATCGCAACTGTCAAGACAAAAATACACGCTTTACATTTTCACGTGTGAATAATTTTAATTGCTTTTGACTTCGAAATACTATTAGCGGTTCTGAGATGGATTAACGGCTGTTCAGTCCAACGTGCTTTTCATATGGAAAACGTATACTTAAAACATGGTCGGCAAACAAATGATATTAAAAGTAATGCTTTGCTTAAGGTTTGCTGGAGATCAGATCGGTTGACACCGGCTTTGTTGCGATCAAAGGAGTGAAGAGCGCTTACTATCTCTGCATGGAAGAAAGTGGAAAACTGTATGGATCGGTAAGTTACTGCACTGGATAGATCTAAACTAAAACTAACGCGTGCCATATCGAAACACATATGCCTGTGTTTGTTGTTTAGTGATATGTTATCACTTATTTTCTTTGATATTGTAATTAATATTGTGTGTTGTGTGATATCGTCATCCCTAATTCAGAGATTAATCACACACAACGGCACTTGGACAGTTTATAATTTCTTATGTTGGTGGATATTTGTAAACCTTTTGTGAGCAGTATAAGAATGAAAACACCAACCGAGACCACTCCGAGTCTGGATAAATATCAGTGGCCAACCGTGTTCAGCTCTGTGTCCCATTGGGCTGACGCACGTTCCACCCATTCTGCAGTAAACGTCACGCCAGAGCACTTTCTATTAATGAATCAGTGAGGTACCATGCTGTGTACCTGACCTTGTGTGATCCGGTAGTTAGTAATGATGGTTCGTCCCAACGTGGTTCTCAGGTAGTCAGAATAAATTTTTTTTCTTATAGTGATGCCCCTCATAACAACATATATGTACTTATTCATGGTATTGTGATCAATTTGTGGGTTATAGTGACTCATTGAAGTGCTACACAGATATATGGTCATCAGCGTAATTAGTGTTTATCCATCCATCTGCTCACTGGTTACCCTGGAGCGGGTGACAGGGAATTTTTGATGACGCTTCTTTTTATAATGAAATTTACTCCTACTAGTCAATGCAGTAACCTGGCCAGAAATGTAAAATATAGATTTAAAAACATAAATCAATTCAAGCTTTTCTAAAATAAAACTTTTTTTTCTGCGTTCTCCTCGTTATTTTCAGTTTATAAAAAGATATATATATACCTGCAACATGTTTCTCTTAAATTATTTCATAATGAACTGGTGTATTGTACTTTTTAAAAGAATGGGCAAATGGCAACATAATTAAAATGTAAAATGTTCTGCTATAACGCACCGAGAGTGATCCAAACTAATAGATGTAGAATTCAGCGATAATTGTTGTGTTTAAGCTATATTAGCGTGGAGTCAGTCGCAAAGGCCAAGGGTAGGGTCATGTTGCCAGAGCAACCTTTGCTCACTGCCAGGGTATGTTTGTGCAGTTCAAAACCTCAATGAAAGGAAACAGCAATGACGACCTTGGCCTCCCATTAACTCTGAGTGCCATAGCTGTGTGTGCTATGTAAACAGGCCCATAGGAACCAAAAGCTATACCTGGGAGGGCAGTATTTTGAAGCCAGGCCTGCCTCTTACCTCCTGTCTCTCCACAGCGCACCTACGTAAAAGAGCATTGCTCATTCCGAGAGCGTATCCTGTCAGATGGCTACAGCATATACGTCTCAGACAGATACCGGGCGGTGGTGACCCTGAGTAACGGCAGGCAGAAGGGCCAGGCCGGAGACAAAGGCCTATCCTCACTGTCCCTCTTCTTACCCATGGCAAGCACACTTTCTCTGGGGGCAGTCAGTGTGTCCCTGAAGGACCCTGGGCCTGGAGGCCCTGAGAACGGGAAGTCGCCCTTTCAGATCGATAGCACGGATCCCTTTGGGAAACTCTCTCAAGTTTTCATCCATAGTCCTAGTTTCAACAAGAGATAAGTCTGCCTCACCATCTTTAAGAGAAATCCAAGGACATTTGTCCGCACCTCGTTTGCAAATTGTAAGGGAAGAAACTGGTTTTATGAAACAACATAAAAACGAACTATAGTACAAACAAAAATGCATTAAGAAGCTGCAGCATGTAAAATGATCAAAGGGAGACAACTTTGAAGAAATTCCACCTCGTAACCCACCACTCAAACAAGGAAAAGAATAAAGAAGAATACAAAAGACATATTTTTATATTAGGTTCAGACATTTTTTTACAAACATTAGTATATAGTTTTGTTTATTTAATTATGTTTTTAACATTAATACAAAGAAGTATATGATGTTTGATATGTATTGATATTGTCTACATTGTGGTAGATATTTGTAATTTCTGTCTTTTTGTAGAATTTGTTCACAGATTTTTAACAGTAGTTTATGATTTTTTAAAAATTCTTTTGTTGGTTTGTGAATAACATTACATTGTGCAACATTTATTATTTTTGTAAAGGCTAAAAATCTAATCTCCTGTTATTTCAAATAACTTAAATATTTTGTATTGTAGAAATAATGAAGAAAATGTGCAAATAAAATTCTCACACCTCTAAGACTGTGTACTTTATTCTCCCCCACCCCCAAACACACAATATGCATTGGTAGAAATAAATCAAAGTTTAAATGGCATAAAATCTAGATAATAATAATGAAAGTAAATTATTACTGGACTGGACTAAATCCATCCATCCATCCGGTCGCGGGGGGTCCGGAGCCTATCCCGGAAGCAATGGGCACGAGGCAGGGAACAACCCAG